>NC_091268.1:27177625-27490000 GCF_042477335.2 Ovis canadensis
AAGAGTGGAGGATGAGCCACGGGCTTTCAGCCCTGAGCACGGCCCTGCCAAGCAGAATGGACAGAAGTCCCGCACCAACAAGACGCCCCCCCACCCCCTGGCCTACAACTCCACTGCCAACTTTAAGAGCTGGGACCCCAAGGATCAGTCTCTCCGGCGGCAACAGGCTTATGGGAACAAGGGCAAGCTTGGCACGGCTGAGTCAGGCTCCAGCGACCCCTTGGGAACTCGCACCCCGCACTACCCACCCCCACAGCCATACTTCATCACCAACAGCAAAACGGAAGTGACTGTCTGAGCTGTCGCCACAGGGGACATCCTGGAGACCACACTCAACTGAGAGAGGCAAAAAAACACCCCAGCCCACGTCTTCCCTGTCCCCCGCCAGCACACCCACCTACACACTCATCCTCCACAGCAATTGATGATAAACCTCCTGGTGACATGGAATCGTGCTTTTCCTTTGTCCTGCCTAACATGTGTCGGCAGGCAGCCGAGCAAGACTGGAGCGTGGACGGTCCGTGGTACAGCCAAGGGGGAATGGAGACACCCTCTTTCAACTTCAGGGCTGAGGCGGCCGACTCACATGCCCAAACCATGGGGCTGATTTTTTCTTTTCCTCCTAACTTGAAACTGAAATCCATGATGGAAAAAAAAAAAGGTAGCACAATTTAGAGAAATTGTCCAGTTGAGCACATATACCATTTACCACATGTTGTCTGTTTCTGGGTGAAAAAGTGAGAAAAGGGTGGAAAGGGTGGGGTAGAGAAAAGGGGTCGTGCGTGCCTGTGATAAGCATTTCCTAATCCCAGGAAGCAGTGGTATGGACACAGAACTTTGCTAAGCATGAGGCAGTAACTGGACCCCACCACCACCACCATGCTTTTAGTACTTTTCATATCATCAAGGTTGGAAGCAAAAACAACATACAGTCAAACTCACAAAAAATAAACAGATCCTGAACCCACCTACAGTGATGGGAACGAGAGGCCATTTTTAGACAACTCCCATAAAGACCGTGGAAATGGAAGGGGTAGGCTTGTATGGCAGGAAGAGGGTCCAGAGAGTCTTCAATAACTATTTTTTAAAAAAGAAAAGTACAATAGAATCCCACTACCAAACAGACAAGAACAGCAAAGTAATTTTTGTCCAATATTTTCAAGACCTAGGAAATCAACAACGTCATCAAGAACAAACAAAATTCACAGTTGAGATGTCAACGAGAGGCCAGAAGGGGACACGGAGCCTGTGACTTCTGGCATTGCCCCCTAGCCTCTGAGACAAGAAACAGACACAAAACCCTGTCCTCTGTTAACTGTCTATCCCTGACTCCCTTCCCTTTCAGCCTGTTGCTGCCGCCGCCGCCGCTGCCAAATTTCAACTGCTTTGGACTGAAAATGTCATAAGCGTGGGTGGTGCCTTCAATGTGTCACTGTTGAATGACAGTCTTGTTTCCCAAATGCAACCTGTGTTCTTTTACCTTCCTCCCTCCTGTCTTTCTGCAGTAGTAGAAGTTGTTTCCATCCTCCTTTTGTTGGTGAGCCCACCCCACCACACACTCTGAGGGGGCTGTTGCAACTTGCAAAGACCAAGACCTCCTTACCACCCACACCCTCAAAATTCCATGAGTCCCATGATCTTTTAGCTCCCCAAGCATTTCTGGGTCCCACGGTCCCTCCAAACCACCTCCCCAGGTACTGTGGTACATTCATCCCCCATTCATGATCCCCCAAGGTGGGTGTTCAGATTGGTTCTCATAGCTAAAGGATGTCCCAACAAAGACAGTTTTCCTACTAGTTTGATTTGCTTTGTGGTGGTGGTTTAGTTATTAAGTCACGTCCAACTCTCGCCACCCCATGGACTGTAGCCTGCCAGGTTACATCCATGGATTTTCCCAGGCAAGAATATGGAGTGGGTTGCCATTTCCTTCTCCAGGAGATCTTCCCCACCCAGGGATCAAACTTGCATTTCCCACATTGGCAGGCAGATTCTTTACCACTGACCATGAAGGAAGTTTAATGGAAGTCCAAAGAGGGGAACTGACAGAGAAGAGATTTGCATTTAAGGTGAGAAGTTTTCAATTTGTCCCTCAAGGGTTTGGCTAATTAACAGGAGCCTCTGAAAGACCCCAAGGTCTTCTGTTGTCAGAAGCTCAATGTGGTTTGGTCCAAGACCCTTCCTGGAATGCTGGACTTCAGCATTCTGCCTCCTCATCTCTGCACTCTGACGTCATGGGATCAGGGAAACCAGCTGTTTATTCCTTAGCCCCGGCTGATCTGGGGATGTGCACCATGCATTTCATCCCTCTGGGCTTTAGTCTTCCATTGCTACATGGGGAGTCGGGGAGAGATCAAGATTTTCAAGATTTCTGAAAATGAAAATGAAAAAAATGAAATCGTGCCCAGAAGACCTCCTGTTGGATCCCTGTGCAGACCGAGGCTCTGTGCTAGGTGAAGCAGGGATGGGGGTTTCAGTGCTTGTTTTCTCAGCTTCTTGGCTGAAATCCCAGTGCTCCCCACTGTAGAGTAAACACCATGGGGCTTAGTCAATGTCTCGTTGATGTTAGTTATCTGTGTACTTGCAACACACTTTTGGTATGTCTGTGTGTTCCTGTCACAATACTTGTACCTAAATTGATGCATTTTTTGTAACACTTTAAATGACCATGTAAACAGCATTGTCATGCCCCTAAAAAAGAAACAGCCAGAAAACAGCACTGATACTTAAGAGGAGAAGAGATCAGCGTTTGTTAAACATGTACACAGCAACCATCTAGCATTAAATACACAGAACTCCAAGACATTTCTGACAAAGGAAGGCCTCAGACTCATTTCTTTCCAAGTGGGAATGGAGGAAAATGCATAGTTATTTATAATATGAGGGCCATTTTTCATGCATGGTATTTTCTATGTCTTATGGGTTTTCATTATTAGTGTTCTAACTTCAATAAATAAGTTATTTGAAGTCAGATTTAGAAAATATTAGACCTTCCCTGGTAATCTTCAGTGACATTTATTTAGTATATGGCTCTATGTGTCCTAAGTCTAGTGGCTTTGAATTAAGAATGTATAAAAAGTGCTGGTGTTAGAGTCAGTGGAGCAGGAAGTGTTATTTGCTACCATTACCCTGGAGACCTGCTTAATTTCAGTGATAAATTGGTGCATTTTAAATACATTTACCTTCTGAAAGGAAAACTTCCTGCCAGTATCATAAATAGAAAACCAGTATTTCTCAGTGGCAGCCATCCTAAACAGGAAGTAAGTGTAAAATTATTAAGTTCTAATTACAGACTATTGCCCATGGAAGGGTTTGAGCCTGGCCTTTGCTGTCCCCTTTTCTTCCTTCTTTCTCTCCTCTCTTTCTCTCCACTTTTCTTTATTGTTATTGTTGTTTTTCAGTCACTTAGTCGTGTCTGACTCTTTGCGACTCCATGCACTGTAGCCTGCCAGGCTCCTCTGTCTGTGGGATTTCCCAGGCAAGCATACTGAAGTGGGTTGCCATTTCCTTCTCCAAGGGATCTTCCTGATCCAGGGATCAAACCTGCTTTTCCTGCTAGCAAGCAGACTCTTTACCACTGAGCCATCAGGGAGGCCCTTTTCTTTATTAAACAGATTAGCAGACATTCAAGAGTTGCTGAAGATATTCTAGCCCCCAATGGAGACTTTCTCTTTGAAGTAATCAAATGGACTGACGAAAGTGAAAAGGGAATCATTTCCCACGTGACAATGTTAAGTAGTGCCCTATGCATGTACTACTTAAATTTGGCTTGCATTTGCTGGTGGTACACAGCACATACTTCAGGAAATATGGGATTGGCTCATTTGGTGAGGTTTCCTTCAGCTCAAAAGTTCTCTCCTTCTAGTCTCCCATTGAGCTGGTTTCTCTGCTCCCTGCCCTCAATCCCTTTCGTGTGACCTTTACCCCAGCCCTGATTAAGGACCTTTCTTGGTCTCTGAATCTACAGGATGTATTCTTCATGTTCCTTCTCTTCCAAGTAAACTGCCTCCAGTGAATTTTGTTAGTTGGGAGTCTGCAGCTATAATTTTGGCAGTGAAGTTCCAGCATGGTCCGTAAGAAGTAGCAGTGGTGAGAATCCAAGAACAGTATTGGGTTGGCCAAAATTTTCCTTTGGGTTTTTCCATGAGGTGTTACAAACTTTGTGGCAAGCCCAATCCTTAGCCTTGTTACCTTCCTCTTGGCTTTGGGAGCTGAACTCACGTGGGGGCAGTGAGGAAGTTTCGACAGGGAAGTTTGTGTTTTGGCTTCTTCTAGGGAGAGTGGACAGACCTTTTGATACTGAGATTACCCTGAAGGATGACCTGTAGGACTATGATGGCCATGGCTGTGATGGCAAGGCTCCTCCAGCTAAAATGGGCAGATTCAGAAGACAGAAACCAGAACAAGGCAGGGAGACTGCCTTCTCATCCCATGCCCTGGCACTTGCCTCTATGTACTCTTAGCTGCTCCCTCCACTTCCAACCCAATGGGACCAGAATCTGACCACTCTTTGCCCTCCCAGAATATCTCATCCTTCATCTGCCTTGGGCTCCACCTGGCATCCCCATCTAACTCTCCCCAGGTTTTTTTTGTGTGTGTGTGTGTAAATGGAGCATATTTTATGTGCAAATATTTTAGTAACCGTATGTTCTGCAAGTAAACCTGTGTTAATACTTGTCAACAACTGCAGAGTTTATGATACCAATAATACTTCCTACAATGATTAAAAAACATTTGTTTGTTTTCTAAGAATGTTTATTTGTAAACATATGTATTCACTATATTAATATGAATTTCTTACCTGGCAATAAAATTGATTATATGTGATGCTGTTGGGGTTGCCATGTATCTTTGTAGGGCCCTACATCTTGATCTGAGTTTTCACCAATGAATAGCAGTATTGAGAGCTAAATGTTTAATACTCTAAATATATGGGAAATCATTACAGGTAAAGGAAAATTTTAATTAACTGGGACAAATTTTTCTGGGAGAGTTTGAAAGGTGTTGGGGAAGAGTCTGTCCTGTCTCTTAGTTCACTTCCTGCCTTGAAATGTATAACACAGATCAATCTCTCTTATCATCACTAAATCTGTTCTTCATGGTCAGGAATCTTGCTGAGATTTGCACTTTTGTTGTTACCAATGACTAGGTTTGTAAAAGACACAAATATTGAAAAAGTATGGGAGACTGGATTCTTCTACTATTTACTGAATTTCATTTCCTGCCTGGCTTCCAATAGCATTAAGTTGGAATGCTCAGGTAGAAATCTGCCTTAATGTGGTTCTACAAGGGAGGGATTCTGAGAGAAGGATTTGGTGCAAGGGGTTTGAGATGTGAAGGGAACACTGGTAAGGGGTGGGGAGGTGCAAGAAACATGGGAAGGAAACCAGCCCACCAAGGATGCTCAATCATGTCAGCTACCGCTCTGAGTGACTAGAGTTTACTGCTTCAGGGAAACTGGGAGAATTACCCCACCCAAATGGGCATGGAGCTGGGGTGCTTACACACCAATTCCCATCAGACATCATTTGAGCATTGCTTTCAAGGAGTGTTTATGCTCGCGCAGTCCCAGGCCATCGTGTGCAAGGACAGAGAAAGCCCCACACACAGGGATGGTAGGGTGAGAAGGCTTAGAAGAGAGAGCAGAACGAGGCAGGGGGACTCTCTTTGCTCCACTCATGCATGTGTGCGTGCTCAGTCGTGTCCCACCCTTTGTGGCCCCATGGACCGTAGCCCACCAGGCTCCTCTGCCCACGGCATTTTCCCTGAAAGAATACTGGAGTGTGTTGCCTTTTCCTCCTCCAGGGGATCTTCCCAACCCAGGAGTCTCCTGTGGTTCCTGCGTGGGCAGGTGAATTTCATTACCAATGAGCCACCTGGAAAGCCCTTCCCCACCCATGCTCTGACACTAATGGGAAGTCTTAAAGACACAGGGATGGGGGGGCAGCGGCTCACAGGAGCTGTTCATACCCAGATGTCTAGAATCTCCTGGGAATGAAGCTTCCACCCTCTGGATACTTGGAGAAGTTGTCCATAAGGATTGTGGACCCCAAACTGCAGTCAGAGTGAGGGTCCTCAGTCTGGGATCTGGGATCCTTCACTGGTCATGGGTCACTTGGTATCTCCCAGAGCAGATGTTGTGGCTTTCTCTCTGAGACATAGTTGTGGTCATCAGAGAAGCCTGGGTGGCAGCGGATGCTTTTCCAGTACTCTGGAACTGTTCAGATCCGTGGAGGGACTGAACAGCACACCCCTCCCCCACAGATGTTGTCCTAGGACAGAGACTCATACCTCTGTGGGTGGTGGGAGGCAGTGACAGACTCTTCCATTAGTGAATCTTGGTCACAAAACACAGGTGATAACGACCACCCTCACCTTGTAAATTATATTTGTAGAGCTCCCAGGATGAGCCACTGCTGAAGAGTAGATGGAACTGTCATACTGGACCCTCACAACTGCATAAGGTAGGCACTATTAGCTTTGGAGGTGAGAGATTTATCTAAAACGTTTAGTCGCTAAGTGGAGTCCAGCTCTTTCGTGACTCCGTGGACTGCAACCCGCCAGGTTCCTCGGTCCATAGGATTTTCCAGGCAAGAACACTGGAGTGGATTGCCATTTCTTTTTCCAGGGAATCTTCCCAGCCCAGGGATCAAACCCACGTCTCCTGCATTGGCAGGCTGATTCTTTACCACTGAGCCACCAGGGAAACCTAAAACTTGAGTAATTTTGTGAAAGCCATTCAATTATTAAGTAGTAGAACTGGGATTCGAACTCCAGACTTCATGCTTTAACTCCTACACAGTACTGCTCATTTGCATGAAGCTGTGAGTCAGCGGGGAAACTTGATAAAGATAATGATTTCCAAGCTCTGTCAGTCTGAATGGGGCCTCAGATTCAGCGTTTGTAAGAGACACTGCCTCTTCATAGTGTAGCGACAACTGGACCACTCCCAAGAGGCATTTGTATGATGCCAGTTTCCTGATCATCCAATATCTGTGGGCTCATCCTGTGGACCTTGGGATGCAGGAGAAAATGGAATGAAGATGTGTGCTTCCAAAGAGAGAGACCTTTCACCCTTCAGTTTCATGTCCAGTGTTGGAAGGTCGTGTTCTCTAATGGGCAGAGGACTGACTCTCGAAGAGCTGGTTGCTGGTATTGATTCCAGTACTAATTTGCCGTGTGCTCTGAGCCCTGAAAATAGCCCACTTGGGACTCTATTTCTTCATCCCAAGAAGGAAGAAGCTGGGATGGGTAATCTCCAATTCTGCTGTCTCACTCGATTGAATGGTCTCCCTCCCCGTCACTGTGTCATTTGGTATCGTTAGTAGCACTGACTCCCTTCTTACTTCCAAAGTTTGCTCCTAGATAAACAAGATTTTGCTGGGTGTGATAACAATCACTATGGTAATGACTTTTGTGCACTGAACACTTGCTCTGTACCCAGCTCTATGCTAAGGTCTTTTCATTGCTCTGACAGTTATGTGGGCTTCCCAGGTGGTGCAGTGATAATCTGCCCACCAGTGCAGGAGATGCTAGAGACGTGGATTTGATCCCTTGGTTGGGAAGATTCTGGAACAGAAAATGGCAACCCACTCCAGTTTTCTTGCCTGGAAAATACTATGGACAGAGGAGCCTGATGGGCTACAGTCTATGGGGTTGCAAAGAGTCAGACATGACTGAATGTGCACACACACACACACACACACACACACACACATCAGCTATGTGCTATGGTGGAGGTTCTTAACTTTTTATGAGTCATTGACCCCTTTGACAGTCTGGTGACACCTGCAGTCCTTTCTTAAAACAATGGTTTTTAAATGCATAGAACAAAATGCATAGGATTACAAAATAAACCTATCATGTTGAAATAACACTGGTGAAAATATTTTAAAATCCACATGTCATATAGTAATATATTCGATTTTTAACTCATACATTCAATAACAATACCTAATGACAAGTTTCAATACGCACTAAGCACAATCCTTTGAGCTCTCTGCTACCCCTGCAATTTGATGTGACAATATCTGTTCTTCTGTTGGTGACATCATCACCAATTGAGGGACATACTACATTTCAAAGATAGGCTAGTGAACCGAACATAAAGATGTCATTTTGTACCATCCAAGTTCCCAGACCCACTAAATTCTATCCATAGATCCCCTTGATGGTCTGCAGATCTGGGTTAAGCTCTCCTGGATTCATGGGACTTGGAACTACTTACCTATTTTCCCCATACTTCTGTTTTCTCATCTTTTAAACATAAGAACAATTAGAGTATATTTATTAATGGCTGTTTTGAGAAATAAAACAATAGATTACAAGGCATTGATTAACTCAGTAAACACTTGAGTTGGCTTCTCTTATCATGATTATTATTTCAGTGAATCCTCATGATAACCCTAGGAAATAGCATTTTATTATTTACCACTCCCAGAGGAAACAGGCTCAGAGAGATTGCATGCTGTGTGCTCAGCTGCTCAGCCATGTCTGACTCTTTGCAACCCCATGGACTGTAGCCCACCAGGCTCCTCTATCCATGGAATTCTCCAGGCAAGAATATTGGAGTGGGTTGTCATTTCCTACTCCAGGGAATCTTTCTGACCCAGGACCAAAACTGCGTCTCTTGAGTATCCTGCATTGGCAGGCGAATTCACTAGCAAGCCCTGGGAAGCCCTTCAGAGACATTACATTTGCACAAAGTCACACAGCAAGTCAGTACCAGGGCTGAATGAAACCCAGATTTTTGTGATGGAAACTCAAGTTCTTGACCACATACCACGGGGTATACTTTATTTTTGGCAATTAAATGTCCTCACTACTCCCTGGAAAGTGGCCAGTCAGACCCTGGGGTGTCTCCCAGTGAAGTTTTCAGTGTTTCTCCCCTCCCCAAGGAAAATGGCAGGTTTCAGAAATTCAGGAAGCTCTTGTCAGATTTGTCTGAGGACCATTTATTTAAAGGCATATTGGAGACAGTTTCTGATAATGTCCTCCCATTCAAAATAAGCTTTCCTGAGCCCCAGCGCTTAGCAGATTCCAATTACAGGGACCTCACTGTCCTGGAAATTTTCAGGTTCTTTGATTTAAAAACTCAATCCCTTTAGAAATATATTTATAACAGAAAACTGAAATAAGTATGTCTTATCAATTCAGACATTCTCAGTCTTGAAAGATATAACAATCATCATAATGATAATAATAGCAATGATTCCTTCTGGTATGAATTCTGGTATCAATTCCTTCTGGTTTAGGCACTGCGCAGGCATTGCCTTGTTCCCTCCTTTCAACAGTCCTCTGAGGAAGAGGCATCAATCCCCTTTTTGAGATGAAGAAAACTGAGGCTCAGAGAGGTAGAATGACTCATCCAAGATCTTACATGAATGGCAGGGTTGAAATCGAAACCAAGATTTTTATGATTCCAAAGCCGACATTATCACAACAAGCCACATTCCTGCATGATCCATATCTGTGCTTGCTACCTTTGGGATAAATAATTGGGGACTCTAATGCAAACTAAAATTGTTCCAAGAGGATACAGTTAAGTCTGGGGAAAAACAGACTCTTTTGGGTCAGGCAGTATCCACTGGTCAATATTCATCCTATGAGTTGTCACTGAGCTAGAGGCATTGAACTTGGCCTGATGCTGCCTCCGTTGATGACTCTGTCCTTCATGTCCTCAAATCTGTTCTCCGACAAAACAGATTTGATCTTCAGAATGCTTTAGGGTCTGTGAGGTGGAAAGAAAACAGGGCCAGAAGGGGCAAGTGGATCAGAAACTAGGAATTTTAACTTAGTATGCCTTCATTTTGAATGACCTTGCAAAAGTCACTTCCCATCTCTAGGAGCAATCTTTTGGATAAGAGTAGGACCTCTGAAGTTCAAGGATCCACGTCTGAATCCAAGTGGGCATAATAATAGCATCTGTCATAGAGTTATTATGAGAATGAAATGAGGCAATTTAGATAAAGCTCTGAGCACAGCTCACAGGTAATGTTTTCAGTATTTTAAAACCTCATTCAGAAATTATCATATACCCAGGCTCTGCAGAAGGGGTTAGAAGAAATATCACACTTCTTTACTTTGGGTGAGACATATCTGAACCTCACTGGGTGCTTTTCCTCCAATTCTTTGGCTGTTGGTGATGCCATGAGCATGGCAAGGAGCTGATTTTACTGCAGATCTAATTAGATATAATGAATTTAAAAAATGGGAAAGAAAATAAATTTTTGCTCAATGTGGTTTTCTTGGTAGAAGGAACTTTTGAGGTCCAGAGGTCTACAGGGGATAAGTCATAATGAAAGAGATCTATGGTAGTACACACGGCTGTGAGCTCCTGGATTTAGAGTCACCGTCAATTGCGGCTCAGTTGCTCAGTCGTGTACAACTCTTTGCGACCCCATGGACTGGGGCCCACCAGGCTCCTCTGTCCATGGAATTTTCCAGGTGAGAATACTGGAGTGGGTTGCCATTTCCTTCTCCAGGGAATCTTCCCAACTCAGGGATCGAACCCATCAATTGCAGCACAACTATGCAATTATTCCAAACTTTAGCTTTAAAAAGAGCACACATTTATTGTCAGGAGTCAAGAATCTGAGCATGGCTTAGTGACATCCCATGAGTCTGCAGTTAATGTTTCAGCCAAGTTTAAAGTCTCATCTGAAGGCTCATGAGGGGAATGATCTGCTTGTAAGCTCAGTTCCTCTAGGATTGTTGGACTGAGGGCTCTGGTCAATAAATGTTCCCTGTTACCATCACCACAACCACCACCATCATCTTTTTTCTTATCTTTTATTTTTATGTATTTATTTACTTGGCAACACCATGGTGAAGAATCTGCCTGAAATATGGAAGACCCAGATTTGATGCCTGGGTTGGAAAGATCCCCTGGAGAAGGGCATGGCAACCCAGTCCAGTATTCTTGCCTAGAGAAGTCCATGGACAGAGAAGCCCAGTGAGCTATAGTCTACAAGGTCACTAATAGACATGACTGAGCAACTAGCACTTCCACTTTCACCAAGTCTTAGCTGTGGCATGTTGGATCCCTCAGCTGTGGGATCTGGTCCTTCTCTCCAGAGATTGAATCAGGGTCCCCCACATTGCGAGTGTGGAGTCCCAGCCACTGGACCACCAGGGTGACCCCCATCATCATCATCTTAATTAACTAAACTTCTACTCTGTGCTAAGAGATTTACACACCTCTCTAATCCCCCCAGCAACCAGTATCAGTAGTTCCATTTCATAGATAAGGAAATTGAGAAGTTAAATGACTTATTTGAGGTCACAGAGCAAGTGCTGGTGTGCTACTTGAAGCCTTGTTTATGTTGTCTGGTTCCACCATTTCTAGCATCCCACTTAGCCCTCTCAAAGTTTCTGGTATGATCTAGACCCAGTTATGGAGATAAAACCTTTGTAGGAGAATTATCTACATAGTCAGCTTGGCATCTCACTTATTTTCTTGTCAGATTTCCAGTCCGAACTTGTGCTGTGTTGTGCAGTTCAAAGAAAGCATTTCACATCAAGAAATGTCATGGTTGCTAGAAATAATTTTGTCACAGCCTCTTGAAATTTTCCTCCTTGCAAGTTCAGAGGTTTCAGTTAGATTCAAATCTTATAGTGCCTGTCTTTAAAAAGTTATAAAAGCACAGTTCATTTTCAAAAATCTCAGCGTCCAAATAGAATGATTCGTTGTCTTTGTCTTAAAAGGGACGAAGTGGGAAGATTTTAGAGAGGCAATTTGTGATGGGCAGGTGCCTTATTTTCTGGTAATTGGAAGCTGTTTTTGATGCTCTAATTTCATTTTTGTGTCTCATTGTCCACTTATCAAAGTCAGTTAAGCTGAATGTACAAGAATTCTATAGGTTGGTGTCACTGGGGTCCCCACATTCAGGGAGCCAAAAGTTAACACCATGTGGGTCTTAAAGCCTTCACCCTGGGCCTCTTTATTTGCTGTGGGTATCTGTTTCATGGTTACTCAATGCTTTCTCAACTTGACTTAACAAAATTTAAGTGAAAATACAGAGACTTCTGAGAATTTCCCCAAAGTGTTCAGTCGTGGCTAACTCTTTCTGACCTCACGGATTGCAGTCCATCAGGCTCCTCTGTCCCTGGGATCTCCCAGGCAAGAATATGAGACTGGGTTGCCATTTCCTTCTCCAGGGGATCTTCCTGATCCAGGGATCAAACCTGCATTTCCTGCACTGGAAGGCAGATTCTTTACCACTGAGCTACCTGGGAAGCCAGGGAAGAATTTGGTTCCTCTCAAAGCACCTCATAGTCATCCAACAAAATACAATATGTCGACTATGTGCCGAGTGTTATACTAGTCCTTGAGGATACAAGGACCCTCTGCCACCATCCCATCCCTTAAAAAACAAGGGAAGATGGAAGATGGACAAATGGAAAAGCAAGTACCATATAGAAAGACATCATGGGTAGAGGAAATCCTTGATGTCAGATAGCCTTGGGTTCAAATTTCCTCCCTAGCACTTCAAGCCATGCGACCTGGGGGAAATGACTGAGCTTTTTCAGAGCCTAAGTTTTCTCATCCCTAGAATGGACACAATCATACTTACCTTGCAATATTGTTTGAGCATCTGAGATAAGGTGTGTGAAACATTCAGTGATGGTGGATGCTCCAGAAGTTGGAGGTGATATTAATACGAAACATTTGTTTATCATTGATTCCTACTCACTGGAGACCAGCTTGGTTTTTGCCTTTTGTTTATGTTAGGATCCCCAGAGACAGATCTCAAGACAAGGATTCATGTTCAAGCTTCAAGGGGATCCTGGGAGGAAGTGGAAGGGAATGGTGGAAGTTAGACACAAGGGGAAGAAGTCAAACAAGGATGCAATTTCAGGTAATGTCCCATGCAGGGTACTCCAATGTGTACCACTCTTCAGAATTTACACCTACCCCTGGCACATAAACTGGGCTTTTCCTTCTTCCGTTCTTACACTTGGCAATCATTAGCCAAAGGGGTGACAACCTCAAGAACGCTGACTCACCGCATGTGAAGGGAAGTGGTACCAGTAGCCCCAGGCGGTGCTAGTGGTAAAGAACCCGCCTGCCAGTGCTGAAGATGAAAGAAACACAGGTTTGATCCCAGGGTTGGAAAGATCCGCTGGAGGAGGAAATGGCAACTCACTCCAGTATGCTTGTTTGGAAAAATCCCATGGACAGAGTAGCCTGGCAGGCTACAGTCCATGGGGTCGCAAAGAGTCAGACACAACTGAGTGACGATCACACATGAGGAAATCTGGGTGAAACACCAACTTTTTCAGTTATACCTCCCTTTTCTGACTTCTCATTAACCCTGACCCAACAGGAAGTTTGAAAGATTTATCTGTCCAAATTTGGCTAATGGGAGTCATTGGGGCATAGCTTTGGGGTCAGCCTGATTCAAGAGAAAATCTCGGCCTATCTTTTTGCAGCTTGTGGGGAACTGATTTAGCCTCTCTGACTTAAAGTTTCTCATTTGTAAACAGAATAATGATATACTTGGTGTAATTTTGTTCTGGGCTGAGATGCCTTTATGTTTACTGTTTTCTTTGGCAGTATGTCTACTGAGCAGTTGCTACATGTAAGCTTAGGGCTAAGCATCGGTATCCTGAAATGAATCCAACATAGGTACTGAGCTTGCCACTGAGTGGTGGAGGCAGGCACAGACATTACAGATCCTGTCCTTCTTGTAAGCTCTCTCTCTCTCTCCATCTCCCTCTCATTGAGTAGAGTTCCCTGTACTGTATGGTAGGTTCTTGTTAGGTATCAATTTTATACCTAGCATCAATAATGCATATACTATACAGAGTGAAGTAAGTCAGAAAAACAAATATGGTATGTTAATGCACATATATGGGAGCTAGAAAAATGGTAGTGATGAACCTGTTTGCAGGGCGGGAACAGAGATGCAGGCGTAGAGAGTGGACAGGGAAAGCAGAGGGTGAGAAGAATCTAGACGGTGGCATTGACAGGCACACACTACCATGTGTGAAACAGATAGCTAGTGGGGAGATGCTGTGTTATACAGGGAGTTCAGCTTGGCGCTCTGTGAGGGGTGGGGTAGGGAGGGGGTAGGAGGGAGGCTCGTGAAAGAGGGATATATATAAATATATATCTATACTTCACAGCTAATTCACACGGTGTACTGAAGAGGCCAACACAACATTGTAAAGCAATTATCCTCCAATTAAATTTTTAAAAAATAGTGTATATAGGTCAGTCCCAATCTCCCAATTCATCTAGTCCCCCACTTCCCCCCTTGACGTCCATACGTTTGTTCTCTACATCTGTGTCTCTATTTCTGCTTTGCAAATGGGCTTATCTGTACCATTTTTCTAGATTCCATATATATGCGTTAATGTTTTATTTTTTGACACTGTCCCTTCTCGCCTTCCTTCCGCCCCACTTCCTTCCTCCTTCACTTCCTCTCTACAGTTCTGTCTTGCATCCTCCTACCACACAGACCTAGTTCTTTCTTTCAACTGGACCATATCCAACCTTCCGCCCTGTGAAGTTCCTCCCTCCCACTGTTATTTTCCAAGGCCCCTCTGAAGGTTGCAGAATCTGTGAAGTTCTGGGAGATTCAATTCAAGCCAAACCCACAGGTGTGACAGAGGGTTTCTTAGAGACAAAAGAAAACCATCCAGAGTGTCAGTTAAAGCTTGGGCACGGGGAGGATGGGAGGCACGGTGAATGAAATTAGCACCCCAAGTAGGCAGCCACGAGGACTGACAGAATATATGGCTCATTACTTTGGGAGGATGGGGGGTAGGGGTGGGGAGAGGGTCTGGACAAGAGGTGATTTTTCCCGCTGTTTTGCAGATGGGTGGCCTCCCAAGTGCCCTGGGGTAGGAATAGGGCAATTTGTAGTTTTGATTCTAGCACTGAGATTGATCTTGGATGTTGTTTTTCCTCATCCACATGATAGAGAGGCTCTGATCTTTAAGGATTGCTCCGGTCCTCTTGGCCAGGAATTCCGCCGTCAAAAATCTCTAATTCCTCCCTACATTGGGTCTCAGTCCTGGAAAGGCACGCGTGAGGTACTACCAAAATAATAACCAGCTTTTTTTTTTTTTTTTCATTTTTGGATTCTGGAGGATGAGTAGTTTTGGACTTGAGAAAGGTTTCATGGAAACAGACTCTTGGCTGGAATCCAGGTACCATTTTCTTGCAACGTTTAGGGCAGCTGCTCTGGGAGGAGAGGAAAACTTTGGTGACTTGCATAAGACAGTATTCAGACTCGAATAGTTAGGGAGTTTGGGATGGACATGTACACACTGCCATATTTAAAATGGATAACCAACAAGGTCCTACTGTAGAATACAGGGAACTCTGCTCAGTGTTACATGACAGCCTGCATGGGAGGGGAGTTTAGAGGAGAATGGAGACATGTATATGTACGGCTGAGTCCCTTTGTTGCCCACCTGAAACTATCAAAACATTGTTAATCAACTCTAATACTCTAATGTGAATTAAAAAGTTGAAATAATTTAGCCTGAGGAAGTTTTAAAAAATTCAGTTGGTCTAGGGGCCCTGGAATCAGTGTTTTAAGAAACATACCAAGAATTCTTAGGTGAGTAATTGATGGACCACAGCTTGAGAATCACTTCTAGACACCTGGGCTTGGCTCTGCTCCCAAAGTTCCAGCTTAGTTGCGGAAGGCCTCTGAGCATCTCTCCTTGTCTGTACAACAGGGCTGTTCATCCCTGCCCTGTATTCTGCAGGATTTCTGTCAGGAACCATTGAAATGGCAGATGGGAAAATTCTAAGAATCAAAGGTGATGGTCTTCGTGTGTGAGGTTGCACCAGCCCCAAGGTCCCACCTCTCTATTCTCAGAGACGAGGGAACTTTAGGCAAAGTATATTCACGTAAACACTTCAGCCCCTTGCTGTACTTGCTACATCAGACTCCTCTTAAGCCCCACCTCACTTCCTCTCTGTCATTTGGTTTTCCTTGAGCTATGGCTGTGGCAACCAGTTGGCAGGTCTACCCAGAGAGCACGAATACCCTGCAAGCTCATATTTTCTGCCTCTGTGCCTTCCTGCCTTCATTGGGTAAGACAAGGCCGGAACCAGCCCAGCCATTCAGAATCATGTGTGATTCTGCAAATGTGAGGAATTCACACCCCATGGTCCAAAGCATGACCAGTAGGAGGCATGTCGGTGACATGTATCATGCCCTTCTGTCTCTTGGGCAGACAATTCTGAGTACATTCTATCAGCTCCCTGGAGGTCCCAGTGGGCTAAAGCCCAGGTACTCAGTGGTTTTCAGGTCCAGGAAGCCTTCTGTGGTTGGCTTTTCTTCCTTCCCTGTTTCTTCTGCCCAGTCCCTCCTCCTCTTCCTTAGGATCACTTCCTGAAAGAACTACCTTGAAGCTTCTATTTTGTACCAATGTCATATTGTTGTTTAGTCATTAAGTCGTGTTCAGCTGTAGCCCCACCAGGCTCCTCTGTCCATGGGATTTCCCAGGCAAGAGCACTGGAATGGGTTGCCATTCCCTTCCCCAGGGGATGTTCCCGACCCAGGGATGGGACCTACAACTCCTATTTGGCAGGTGGATTCTTTACACTGAGCCACCAGGGGCACCCACATGTCATTTGGCAAACCTCCTATAAAAGGTTTCTCTTGAGCTATTCTGCCAATTACAACCTTAATCCTGAACCTCTTATGCAAACCCACCTGGACAATCTAGAAGAAATGGACAAATTTTTAGACACATACAGCCTGCCAAAACTGAATCAAGAAAAACAAAGCATTTGAACAGACCAATCTCTAAAAGTGAAATAGAATTTGTAATTAAAAAAACTCCCCATTGGAACTATATTCAATATCCTGTGATAAACTACAATGGAAAAGAATATAAAAAAGAATGTATATATAAGTATAACTGAATCACTTTGCTGTATAGCAGTAATTGACACAACACTGTAAATTAGCAACACTACATTAAAAAAAAAAAAAAAAGAACTCCCTGCAAATGAAAGTCCAGGACCGGGTGGCTTCACTGGGGAATTCTCCCAAATAGACTAAGAACTTATGCCAATCTTTCTCAAACTCTTTCAAGGACTGAAGAAGAGGGAACACTCCCAAAATCATTCTATGAAGTCATCATCACTCTGGTACCAAAACTAGTCAAAGACACCACCAAAAAGAAAAATTACAGCTCAAACCCACCGGCTCACACCATTTTGTTATTTAGCCGCTAAGTCGCGTCTGACTCTTGCGATGCCATGGACTGTACCCTGTCAGGCTCCTCTGTCCATGGGATTTCCCAGGCAAGAAGACTGGAGTGGGTTGCCATTTTCTTCTCCAGGTGACCTTCCAACCCAGGGGTCGAACTCACTTCATGCTCCCTCCTATAACTTATTCAGTTATTTTGAGGACCCATCAGTACTTAAACTATATCCAGTTGGGCGTTCATTATCCTTGGACCAAGAGTATTATGAAACACCCCCATTAGGTCAAAAAGGTGAGCACAGAAGAGAGATTTCATTTAATTTCTCCTAACACTCTCTAAGATTAAGAAGACGAAAATGAGATGCCATTGAAAGTTACTTTTGTCACTTTTTTCAAAAATCCTCCCACTTCCTGTTTTCTCTTGGGAGATTGAAAAGTGTCTCCTCGCATATTTCTCATTATCAGGACTTAATGAGAATTCTAATTAGGGCTACTGCACACTTTGGTGGCAGCTTTCAAAATGTGGCTCTGGCTTCTTATTTGTCAGGCAGCCAGTCCTTGCGTCATTGCCAAAGATGCCCTCCATCATAATAATCCTAATAGCTATCATTTATTGAAAGTGTACTTCGTGCCAGGCAATTTGCATACATTAGCACCAGTCTTCACAAAAGTCATATGAGGTGGGAACTAGTCACCCTAATTTTAGAGGAGGAAAATGACGCTCAGGCTGGTGAAGTGATTGGCTTGAAGCCACACAGCTGGAGCCGGGCAGACTGAGGACTCACTTTGGCTGAATTCTTTGGTCAGGAATTTTTTCTGTCCAGCCCTCACAGGGGGTCTTGGGGAGAGACAAGACAAGGAGACAACTCATCACGACTTCCAGACTGGCTATCTCGATCAGAATTGTGGTTATGAGTTATCATGTCTTCAGTCTTGGATTCTCAATCTCTCTGGGAACAGTGCTATCGTTTAGGGAATCCCAGGAGACTCTGAGACACCCCATTAGAAGGACAGCAATAGCAGATCCAAGAATAGACTGATTGCTTATTCATTATTCTCTTATTCCTGAACTTTTCCATCTATGGATCCGGGGACTGTCAGCAATTACCAGAGGGTTCTTTTCAGAAAGGGACCTCTTGGTCTGGCTAATCACCTCACCCAGAACGGAACAGAATCTTGGAGCAAATCCTACTGATGTGACTTTAGACTTCAGCTGTTTCTGGGGCTTGCCTGAGAATCCTCAGTGGACACCTTGGGGGCAAAGTGAGAGAAGCAAACTCTTGCAAAGGGAGGAACAGTCCCTTCCAGGTCAGTTAAGTGCCAGTCATCTTGTTGCACAGGTGTGCCCAGAGGCAACATTGTCCTGTGAGAGATCAGCAGACGAATACTGGGGGTAACAGAGGATCGGGTGTGAGCTGTTGTCTGCATAACAAAAGAGGATGCGGTCTGCTCCCTCTCCTCCCAGCCTGAGTCTCTATCATTTTGCTTTTTCTCTTCTTTAAAAAATTTTTTTTTAATTTATGTATTTTTGCACAGGGCTTTCCCTAGTTGCGGCAAGTGGGGGCTACGCTCTAGTTGCGATGCGCGGGCTTCTCGTTGCCGTGGCTTCTCTTGTTGCAGAGCACAGACTCTAGTCTCATGGCCTTCAGTAACTGCGGCCCATGGAATTAGTTGCTCTGCAGTTTGTGGGATCTTCCCAGACCAGGGATCGATCCCACGTCGCCTGCGTTGGCAGGCAGATTCTTAACCACCGGACCACCCCGGGAGTCTGCTCTCTCTCTTCTTTTTCTGCCTCTACTCGCCCTCCCAGCATCCGCACACCTGTATACCTGACTGTACCAGGTCAGGAGCATTACTGACACCTGTTGGGACGCCTGGCCCTCCCGCTGCTTTCTCATCCTTTCTCTTTCTCTCCTCTGTTGCGCTTCTGCTCCTGCCTGTATCCTTCTCCCCCATACTGTTAACCACTGCGGTTCCTTTCCTTTAACCTGATGTTGCGTCTTTCCTTCCTCCTTTTCTCTTTCTTCCCTCCCTCCCTCCTTTCCTTCCTCCCTCTCTTCCTTCCTCCTCTTCCCTTCCTTTCTTTAAAATTCTCTTTCTGTCTAGTCTCTTTTTGTTTCTCCTCTCTGGCTCTCTGTCTTTGGGACTCTCTCTTCTCTGTCTCTCTGTTTCATCCTCTCTTTTTTTCATGTCCAAAGGATTCATTCTATCTCAAGAACTGTCCACGTTAAACCATCACTACCATCTTCCATCCCTGCTTGTGTTGTCCCAGACAAGCACCATTCAAGTTCAAAGGACAGAAGTTACGCCCATGTTTGGCAGACTCTAAAGCTTGTGCTGTTAGAAGCTGCCTCAATCTCACTCTTCTTCACGTATCATGTCTAGTTCATTTCCAGTTCCTGCTAACCTAATACTTGAAATATTTCTCAAGCATGATCTCCACCTCTCCATCCTTCCTATAAATTAATTCATTTACCCTGTGCTACTTGAGTGCCTGTTGATATCTGTAGTAGGTCTGGGACAAGTAACAAAAATGCTGAATAAGATGGGATCCAAGTCTACTTGGAATGGCACACCACTGTCTTTGTATGTTTTTTATGACTTCATGCCTGGGCTAATCGGTCAATTTTTTTCTGACTCTGCTCTCCATACTGCAGCTACGTTACCTGCAGTTTTGCTTAAACCCTTTCACAGGGCCTCCTGATAGGATAAAGATGAGTCATGTGACAGCCTCCATTGCCTGCCCTGGAATCTCCCCAGACTCATCCTTTCTCATTCCCTACCTTTTCAAGTTCTAGGAAAATTAGGCTGTTGGAAGTTCCCCCATGCATCTGCCATCCTGTTCCCTCCTGCCTGGCCTGGTTCTTTCCTCTGCCTGGAATGCCTCTCCTCCTATATCTGGTTAACTGTGCTCACTACTTAACACTCAGATCAGAATCTCTCCAACCCTCTCAGCATGGACTGGATGCTCCTCCTCGCGGCCTGTAAATATGTATTACTGAAATTATAACACTGTCTTATAATCATCTACTTAGCTATCTCTCTTTCTGTTAGACCAGGAGCTCCTTAAAAATGATTTTGTCTCTGAACTCCCCTCGCCTTGGACAGGGTATTAAGCAAGGTGATGGATAAATACCCAAATGAATGAGTAAATGAAAAAAATGCTACTTTTACTACACCTTGTTGCCTTTCTGATCATTGAGTAGTCCAGGACTCATTGAGGACAGGGGACAGTTTGTGGTTTAAAAGACCTAGGGACAAAAAACCTTCCTTTGAGGGCAACAAGGGATATTTTAGATCCTTCTGAGCATCCGATGCAACCGTTTCCCCCAGAAAACACACACACAATATATCTGATTTAGCTGTAGGGAATCCATGGATTTTTTTTTTTTTTTTACCAAAAATAATTTTAAATGTCTGGATCTCTTAAACTCATTAGTAAGAACTCTATCTCTAGAAATGGCGTCAGGAAACAAATGCTGTGTCAGAGAATCACTGTCCATTTAGAACATTTTGTAGGAGAGGAAATTGGATGAGAAGTCTGTTTCTGTTTCCCCTGGGACATCACATTCTCTCTTAGATGAAGACTTTGGTCCTTGATGTGGGAACCTTTCTAAAAACGTTTTCTTTCTGTGTTGCTGCTGATATAACATGCTTTATTATCACCCTAGAGAGTGACTTGATTAATTCTTAGAGATATTGCATAGGGTAATTGAATGTAATTAGGCTGGTTGATGAAAGTGAAAGAGGAGAGTGAAAAAGTTGGCTTAAAGCTCAACATTCAGAAAACGAAGATCATGGCATCTGGCCCCATCACTTCATGGGAAATAGATGGGGAAACAGTGGAAACAGTGTCAGACTTTATTTTTTGGGGCTCCAAAATCACTGCAGATGGTGACTGCAGCCATGAAATTAAAAGACTCCTTGGAAGGAAAGTTATGGCCAACCTAGATAGCATATTCAAAAACAGAGACATCACTTTGCCAACAAAGGCCCGTCTAGTCAAGGCTATGGTTTTTCCAGTGGCCATGTATGGATGTGAGAGTTGGACTGTGAAGAAAGCTGAGCGCCAAGGAATTGATGCTTTTGAACTGTGGTGTTGGAGAAGACTCTTGAGAGTCCCTTGGACTGCAAGAAGATCCAACCAGTCTATTCTAATGGAGATCAGTCCTGGGTGTTCTTTGGAAGGACTGATGCTAAAGCTGAAACTCCAGTACTTTGGCCACCTAATGTGAAGAGTTGACTCATTGGAAAAGACTCTGATGCTGGGAGGGATAGGGAGCAGGAGGAGAAGGGGATGACAGAGGATGAGATGGCTGGATGGTATCACCAACTCGATGGACCTGAGTTTGAGTGAACTCCGGGAGTTGGTGATGGACAGGGAGGCCTGGCGTGCTGCGATTCATGGGGTTGCAAAGAGTCGGACGTGACTGAGAGACTGAACTGAACTGAACTGAGACTGGTTGGTCTAAGTTACATCTGGTCTACCTGTTATTAATTACGTGACCAGTTACTTATCTTCTGGAACTCTCTTTCCTCATCACTAAGACTGGGTTAATAATAACAGACTCACAAGGTGTTAAATAGATAATACTCAAGGATGGTGACTAGGACAATATCTAGTTGTTATACATAGTAAAAAATCATGTCATCACCACTACCCAGCATTATTATACCTAGGATTCAGATCTCTTGATCTGACTTTGTGATATTTTACCTTTACAATATTATCTTATTTTGATCATTCCTTTTTGTAAAGCAAGAAGGTTGCTGGAATATGTCATTCCCTCATGGTGTCATTTCCACCAATTTAAATATTGTGCTTCTGAGGAACAACCCAGATGTCTTGGCAGATGTTACCACCTCTGTATGCCTGTTCACCTGGAATCAAGCATTGCTTGTAAAAGCCCTTAACTTGACCTTTACATTGGACTGCTTGCTCTTGCCTTAATGTTTTAGGTTCCCTTCTGTGCTACTTGAAGCTGATGAAATCTGAAATCTGTCCATTATGTGCTATTTGTAGAAAATCTAGTTTAAACACTTAATTTTATTGGTGATTTAAACCTGTGTTTGCCATTTTCTTTGCAAAGGACTCTGAGATTTTGAAAGCAGCCTTCTGCAAATAAAAACATCATGACCAGACTGCTCAGCACACTCTGTGTCCACAGATAGCTTTGCAAATGAGGGAAAAAATGTGTAATTTCTTAATTCTAAGAGATTGGAATTCGACTAGAAAATTTTAGCAGCCCTGAGGCCATGTAGTTTAGTCTTTCTGGCACCATCTGCCAGCCTCTTCCTCAACCTGAGTGCTCCTCCCCTATGACCCCACGGGGAAACAGTAAAACTTTGATTACCTACAAGAGTCAGAGTAAAAAAGATTCTGAATAAATAAATTTTCTGGCTCATTAGGGAATCATCCAGTAGGAAAAGATTATTGGGCAGACTGGTTCTCAGTACTGTCCCTGCCACTTATTAACTGCATCTTTGGTCAAGTTAACTTTCCAGGGTCTTCATTCCTCCAGCCAAGAAATGGGGACAGAAATGGAAATATTGCAAGATTACTTTGAGGATTAGAAATAAATTTACAGAGCATATGGCATATAATAGAGTCTCAATAAGAGTTGGTTCCCTCCTCTTCTACTTTTTTGCAAACAAAACTGCATTTTCCACGCTTTTCAGAAGTCTAGTGGTAACATGTGAAATGTTCTAAGATGGGGAAGTTTAAGGTGCTTGCGGAATCCATGCTACATCTCTACAGTTGTGTCTGACTATTTGTGACCCAAATGGACTATAGCCTACCACGTTCCTCCAGTATTCTTTGCAGGCAAGAATACTGGAGTGGGTTGCCATGCCCTTCCAGGGGATTGTCCCAACCCAGGGATCAAACCCACATCTTATCTGTCTCCTGCATTGGCAGGCAGGTTCTTCACTACAGGCGCCACCCCAGGAGGGGAGTCTAACCCAGCCTGGGTTATTTTATAGAGTACAGATGGAATTCTAATGATGATGCTGATGATCATAACTTTGATGATGATGATGATGATAAGGACAGCACTCACATTTTATACTGAGCACTGGCATTAACAGACTTGACCAAGGCCACATAGCTGTTAAGTGTCAGAGTTCATTCAAAACTGAGGTTCTTCCTAATTTCAGAGGCCAAGACTCTCACCAGATTTCTCTAAGCTAACAGAGATTGAGGATTTACTCTGAAATGAGACAGGGATGAAATTTGAGTTTCCAAATCATGCACTTTGATGATGTCTACAATACGCTTTCTTATCATCCAAATGTACTGTTTTCAACATTTTTATAAATTCATATAGGAAGAAACTGGCGGGTTCATGGTGCCACCTGTCTACTCAATGCCATGTGCTAAGGTTACATGATCATGAATTCTCTCTGTCACCTGAAATGGAGATGGGCTGGTGACCATGCTTTCATGAGTTTGGGATGACTGACAAAGAAAATTGTGAGATGGAAGTTGCATGCACGCTCAGTTGCTCAGTCATGTCCGACTCATTGTGACCCTTTGGGCTGTAACCTGCCAGGGTCCTCTGTCCATGGGATTTTTCAGGCAATAATACTGGGATGGTCTAACTGATCTAATGTATCATTTAAAGTTTGCGTTTCTTTGTTAATTTTCTGTTTAGTTGATCTGTCCATAGGTGTGAGTGGGGTATTAAAGTCTCCCACTATTATTGTGTTATTGTTGATTTCCCCTTTCATACTTGTTAGCATTTGTCTTACATATTGTGGTGCTCCTATATTGGGTGCATATATATTTATAATTGTTATATCTTCTTCTTGGATTGTTCCTTTGATCATTATGTAGTGGCCTTCTTTGTCTCTTTTCACAGCCTTTGTTTTAAAGTCTATTTTATCGGATATGAGTATTGCCACTCCTGCTTTCTTTTGGTCTCTATTTGCGTGGTATATCTTTTTCCAGCCCTTCACTTTCAGTCTGTATGTGTCCCTTGTTTTGAGGTGGGTCTCTTGTAAGCAGCATATAGAGGGGTCTTGTTTTTGTATCCATTCGGCCAGTCTTTGTCTTTTGGTTGGGGCGTTCAACCCATTTACGTTTAAGGTAATTATTGATAAGTATGATCCCGTTGCCATTTACTTTATTGTTTTGGGTTCGGGTTTATACACCCTTTTCGTGTTTCCTGTCTAGAGGATATCCTTTAGAATTTGTTGGAGAGCTGGTTTGGTGGTGCTGAATTCTCTCAGCTTTTGCTTGTCTGTAAAGCTTTTGATTTCTCCTTCGTATTTGAATGAGATCCTTGCTGGGTACAGTAATCTGGGCTGTAGGTTATTGTCTTTCATCACTTTAAGTATGTCTTGCCATTCCCTCCTGGCCTGAAGAGTTTCTATTGACAGATCAGCTGTTATCCTTATGGGAATCCCCTTGTGTGTTATTTGTTGTTTTTCCCTTGCTGCTTTTAATATTTGTTCTTTGTGTTTGATCTTTGTTAATTTGATTAATATGTGTCTTGGGGTGTTTCGCCTTGGGTTTATCCTATTTGGGACTCTCTGTGTTTCTTGGACTTGGGTGATTATTTCCTTCCCCATTTTAGGGAAGTTTTCAACTATTATCTCCTCAAGGATTTTCTCATGATCTTTCTTTCTGTCTTCTTCTTCTGGGACTCCTATAATTTGAATGTTGGAGCGTTTCATATTGTCCTGGAGGTCTCTGAGATTGTCCTCGTTTCTTTTAATTCGTTTTTCTTGTTTCCTCTCTGATTCATTTATTTCTACCATTCTATCTTCTATTTCACTAATCCTATCTTCTGCCTCCGTTATTCTACTATTTGTTGCCTCCAGAGAGTTTCTGATCTCATTTATTGTGTTGTTCATTATATTTTGACTCTTTTTTATTTCTTCTAGGTCCTTGTTAAACCTTTCTTGCATCTTCTCAATCCTTGTCTCTAGGCTATTTATCTGTGTTTCCATTTTGATTTCAAGATTTTGGATCATTTTCACTATCAATATTCGGAATTCCTTCTCCGGTAGATTCCCTACTTCTTCCTCTTTTGTTTGGTTTGGTGGGCAACTCTCCTGTTCCTTTACGTGCTGAGTATTCCTCTGTCTCTTCATCTTGGTTATATTGCTGCGTTTGGGGTGGCCTTTTGATATCTATAGGACATTTCATCCCAAAACAACGAATTTCACCTTTTTTTCAAGTGCTCATGGAACCTTCTCCAGGATAGATCACATCCTGGGCCATAAATCTAAACTTGATAAATTCAAGAAAATCGAAATCATTCCAAGCATCTTTTCTGACCATAATGCATTAAGATTAGATCTCAATTACAGGAGAAAAACTATTAAAAATTCCAACATATGGAGGTTGAACAACACACTTCTGAATAACCAACAAATCACAGAAGAAATCAAAAAAGAAATCAAAATATGCATAGAAACTAATGAAAATGAAAACACAACAACCCAAAACCTGTGGGACACTATAAAAGCAGTGCTAAGACGAAAGTTCATAGCAATACAGGCATACCTCAAGAAACAAGAAAAAAGTCAAATAAATAACCTAACTCTACAACTAAAGCAACTAGAAAAGGAAGAGTTGGAGAACCCCAGAGTTAGTAGAAGGAAAGAAATCTTAAAAATTAGGGCAGAAATAAATGCAAAAGAAACAAAAGAGACCATAGCAAAAATCAACAAAGCCAAAAGCTGGTTCTTTGAAAGGATAAATAAAATTGACAAACCATTAGCCAGACTCATCAAGAAGCAAAGAGAGAAAAATCAAATCAATAAAATTAGAAATGAAAATGGAGAGCTCACAACAGACAACACAGAAATACAAAGGATCATAAGAGACTACTATCAGCAGTTGTATGCCAATAAAATGGACAACGTGGAAGAAATGGACAAATTCTTAGAAAAGTACAATTTTCCAAAACTGAACCAGGAAGAAATAGAAAATCTTAACAGACCCATCACAAGCACGGAAATTGATACTGTAATCAGAAATCTTCCAGCAAACAAAAGCCCAGGTCCAGACGGCTTCACAGCTGAATTCTACCAAAAATTTCGAGAAGAGCTAACACCTATCCTCCTCAAACTCTTCCAGAAAATTGCAGAGGAAGGTAAACTTCCAAACTCATTCTATGAGGCCACCATCACCCTAATACCAAAACCTGACAAAGATGTCACAAAAAAAGAAAACTACAGGCCAATATCTCTGATGAACATAGATGCAAAAATCCTCAACAAAATTCTAGCAATCAGAATCCAACAACACATTAAAAAGATCATACACCATGACCAAGTGGGCTTTATCCCAGGAATGCAAGGATTCTTCAATATCCGCAAATCAATCAATGTAATTCACCACATTAACAAATTGAAAAATAAAAACCATATGATTATCTCAATAGATGCAGAGAAGGCCTTTGACAAAATTCAACATCCATTTATGATAAAAACTCTCCAGAAAGCAGGAATAGAAGGAACATACCTCAACATAATAAAAGCTATCTATGACAAACCCACAGCAAACATTATCCTCAATGGTGAAAAATTGAAAGCATTTCCCCTAAAGTCAGGAACAAGACAAGGGTGTCCACTTTCACCACTACTATTCAACATAGTTCTGGAAGTTTTGGCCACAGCAATCAGAGCAGAAAAAGAAATAAAAGGAATCCAAATTGGAAAAGAAGAAGTAAAACTCTCACTGTTTGCAGATGACATGATCCTCTACATGGAAAACCCTAAAGACTCCACCAGAAAATTACTAGAGCTCATCAATGAATATGGTAAAGTTGCAGGATATAAAATCAACACACAGAAATCCCTTGCATTCCTATACACGAATAATGAGAAAGTAGAAAAAGAAATTAAGGAAACAATTCCATTCACCATTGCAACAAAAAGAATAAAATACTTAGGAATATATCTACCTAAAGAAACTAAAGACCTATATATAGAAAACTATAAAACACTGATGAAAGAAATCAAAGAGGACACTAATAGATGGAGAAATATACCATGTTCATGGATCGGAAGAATCAATATAGTGAAAATGAGTATACTACCCAAAGCAATTTACAAATTCAATGCAATCCCTATCAAGCTACCAGCCACATTTTTCACAGAACTAGAACAAATAATTTCAAGCTTTGTATGGAAATACAAAAAACCTCGAATAGCCAAAGCAATCTTGAGAAAGAAGAATGGAACTCGAGGAATCAACTTGCCTGACTTCAGGCTCTACTACAAAGCCACAGTCATCAAGACAGTATGGTACTGGCACAAAGACAGACATATAGATCAATGGAACAAAATAGAAAGCCCAGAGATAAATCCACACACATATGGACACCTTATCTTTGACAAAGGAGGCAAGAATATACAATGGAGTAAAGACAATCTCTTTAACAAGTGGTGCTGGGAAAACTGGTCAAACACTTGTAAAAGAATGAAACTAGATCACTTTCTAACACCGTACACAAAAATAAACTCAAAATGGATTAAAGATCTAAATGTAAGATCAGAAACTATAAAACTCCTAGAGGAGAACATAGGCAAAACACTCTCAGACATAAATCACAGCGGGATCCTCTATGATCCACCTCCCAGAATTCTGGAAATAAAAGCAAAAATAAACAAATGGGATCTAATTAAAATTAAAAGCTTCTGCACAACAAAGGAAAATATAAGCAAGGTGAAAAGACAGCCTTCTGAATGGGAGAAAATAATAGCAAATGAAGCAACTGACAAACAACTAATCTCAAAAATATACAAGCAACTTATGCAGCTCAATTCCAGAAAAATAAACGACCCAATCAAAAAATGGGCCAAAGAACTAAATAGACATTTCTCCAAAGAAGACATACGGATGGCTAACAAACACATGAAAAGATGCTCAACATCACTCATTATTAGAGAAATGCAAATCAAAACCACAATGAGGTACCACTTCACACCAGTCAGAATGGCTGCAATCCAAAAATCTGCAAGCAATAAATGCTGGAGAGGGTGTGGAGAAAAGGGAACCCTCCTACACTGTTGGTGGGAATGCAAACTAGTACAGCCACTATGGAGAACAGTGTGGAGATTCCTTAAAAAATTGCAAATAGAACTACCTTATGACCCAGCAATCCCACTGCTGGGCATACACACCGAGGAAACCAGAATTGAAAGAGACACATGTACCCCAATGTTCATCGCAGCACTGTTTATAATAGCCAGGACATGGAAACAACCTAGATGTCCATCAGCAGATGGATGGATAAGAAAGCTGTGGTACATATACACAATGGAGTATTACTCAGCCGTTAAAAAGAATTCATTTGAATCAGTTCTGATGAGATGGATGAAACTGGAGCCAATTATACAGAGTGAAGTAAGCCAGAAAGAAAAACACCAATACAGTATACTAACACATATATATGGAATTTAGGAAGATGGCAATGACGACCCTGTATGCAAGACAGGGAAAGAGACACAGATGTGTATAACGGACTTTTGGACTCAGAGGGAGAGGGAGAGGGTGGGATGATTTGGCAGAATGACATTCTAACATGTATACTATCATGTGAATTGAATCGCCAGTCTGTGTCTGACGCGGGATGCAGCATGCTTGGGGCTGGTGCATGGGGATGACCCAGAAAGATGTTATGGGGAGGGAGGTGGGAGGGGGGTTCATGTTTGGGAATGCATGTAAGAATTAAAGATTTAAAAATTAAAAAAATAAAAAACTAAAATTAAAAAAAATAAAAAAATTAAAAAAAATAAAAAATAAAAAATAAAACAACCCCCCCCCCCAAAAAAAAATACTGGGATGGGCTGCCATTTCTTCCTCCAGAGGATCTTCCCAACCCACAGATCAGACCCTCATCTCCTGCGCCTCCTGCATTGCAGGTGGATTCTTTACTGATGAACCATCTGGAAAGCCCTAAGATGGAAGTTAGTGAGATTTAAACCTATCTGTAGTCAACTCTCTCAGGATGAGGTATGAACATCCTCAAGATCAAAGCATCCCTTGCCTTGCCTCTAGGTTCTGCAGCTAAGGATGACAGTAGATGGGAGTTTGCTGGCAGGTGTAGCCCACAGGGATGTCACTGTGTAGCTTGAACTCAAGCAACATGACAACAGCTTCAAAGGTGGCAGGTAGATAACAGAGACATTAATTAAATCAACCTCCTCAGGTAAGATCCCTCTACAGTGACTCAGAAAATGAAAAAAGAGTCATGAGTTCCCACTGAGGTTCAGGGTGAAAGGAAACCAACACCCCCACCACCCTCAAATGCCCTCAGACAATCTGGCAAAACAACAGGCTGTCAATCATCCAGGGAGGAAAACTGGTCCAAATGTGCTCAGAGCCATAAGAAAAAAACAGAGTTGATACTGGCTGTAGATTGATGTGACATGGCTTGAGCTCCTACACAGGTGAACACAGCCAGAATGTGTTGGTTTTCATGAAATATCATTAAAAGTCCAAATCCCTGACTCTGCAATCCACAACCTTCTGGTGAATTTCAGCTTCATGTCTCAGCTCCCTCCTTCCTGAACACGCTAGTTTCCTTTAGCTCTCACAGCTCTCTGTCTATATTAGACCCAAAGCAGAAGTAAGATAGTCTCCGTCATAGAAGTTTTTAATGTATTTCCATGTGGGGGAAAGAGAGTGGACACACTGACTTCCTGAGGCCCAGGAGAATTCTCCTATTCTCTTCCATCCTATCCTCTCCATCAGTTCATTCAACAAATGTTCACCAAGCATATGCAGAGGATACATAAACTAAAGATACCTGGTCCCTTTTCTCCAAAAGTGCAGAGTTTGGTGTGGGAGACAGGAACCATTCTTTTCTAGGCAGAAGATAATCAAACAAAAACAAGCTACTTTAGAGGATATTTTCTTTTAAAAGAATCATTGCCAACATCCAGAGTGTTTTGGCCACCAATTCACACTGTAATCAATTTTCTAAACTCTAATTCATCTCCATCTGCAGGCCTGGGTGGTGAGAATTTCTGTTCTTAAGACAAGGGATCAGAGAAGAAAGATTCAATTCTGCTCACCAGACATCAGATAAGAAAGTAAATCCCTTTTTTTTTTTTTTTTTCATTGTCATGTTCAGAGGATGCTTTTTAAGATGTGTTAATTTTATATCAAAGCAATTTCATGCATGGAGTTAAAAATATCAATCAGTTTTATAAGGAAAATCAGAGGTCCTCTTTCCCTGTGTGTCCTGTTCTCCCTTCTTGGGTACCTTCTCAAAGGCAAAGGTTTTTGATGGTTAACTCTATATTTCTAAATATGTATGGTTTGCTATTTCTTGATTAATTTCCCCCAGATATTATTTATTGATTTCTCTCTTTGGGAAGATAAGGGTGTAGTTCTGTTATACTGGAGTGAATTCTTCTCTTAATCTTAGATGAACATGAGGATTCTGTGATTCTTGGAGCCTATAGTACTTCTCAGAATCCCATACAGTCTGTTCCTACCTTAAGGCTTGTCCAGGCTAGAGAAAGAGAGAGAGAGAGCTTTGATGGGAGCAGTGTTGCCAGGCTCAAATATACAATCTGCCTATTCCTGATATGAAACATTTGTCTTATATTAATATTAATGTGCTTTAATGTTCATAATGATAAACTTCTGCATAAATATATATTAAAGAAAAGACTCAATTTGCCTTCCTACAGGCACTAACTATTGCTGTTTCTCAGTTGGAATTTCTCTGGGAGGTCTTGGCCTCCAGGAACTCAGGCCATTCTTGCAAATGCTTTCCAAAGAACTTTTGGGATGGAAAACTATTTGGCTGGCCCAAGGACAGCTCTGAGGACCCTGCTGGAGGGGGTACTGAGTAGGTGGTGGTGGGTGGAGCACAGATGAGCAAGGACATCTGTATGGCCCCTGTTATTGCCAACCAGGGTTCTTGGCCCACCTTCATCAATAGAAATTAATAAGAGGCTAGAAAAGAAATTGAGGCAACGTTTTATTGGGGCCACTTCTGTAGCAGGGGTGGGGAGCAAGAAACAAGTAACAGGCTCCCTTGCTCACTTGCTGAGGAAGGGCAAACTGGTTCCTTATATGGAGTGAGGGTGGGAGCCAATCCAGGGCTTCCCTGATGGCTGAGTCGGTAAAGAATCTGCCTGCAGTGCAGGAGACCCAGGTTCAATCCCTGGGTTAGGAAGATCCCCTGAAGAAGGGAATGGCTACTCACTCCAGTATACTTGCCTGAAGAATTCCATAGACAGAGGAGCCGGGGGTGCTTTACAGTCCATGGGGTCACAAAGAGTCGGACAGGACTGAGCGACTAACACTTTTAACTTTCAGGGGCCACTCCAGAGGTCAGCCTGGAGGGGTGACTTAGGTGGTTTGCACACCCCTATGGGGGTATCATGTGCAGGGGGCATGCATAATACCCTGCTTTTGTTCCTAGCACCCTGCTTTTGCTCCCAGTTCTTCAAAAGTGGCAGTTGGGCTTTTGGTCTTTTTGTGTCTTATTGTCCATAATTTGCCCTACCTGCACAGGCATGCAGATATTTTCAGTCAGTCATAGTTTCTTTGTATTTTGTTGATGGAGGAGGTGTTTGTCCGGGTACAAGCGCAGCAGCAAAGGATCCCAGGACAGCCTAACTCAGTATAACTCAGTGAAGACAAGGATGAAAAACAGTCACTCTCAGGAATAAGACCTTAATATATGATAACAAGCAATGGGGAAGCTGAGGGATTATTTAGTACACACTGCTGGGAGAAATGTTGGTTAGCATTTTGCCACAAACTCAGGTTGATCCCTCATGTCGGATTTAGCACCAGAAAAAAAAAAAAGAAAAAGCCTTTTAGATAGAGTCAAAGCCTTAACATTTTTAGTAAAAACAAGCACCAGAACAAAGTAAAATGGAACATTTATTGAGTTGCGGAGACAGAGAGGATACGGGTGGATAAAGTCACAAAATAAAAGATTGATGTATTTAATTATAGATTTTGAAAATCTTTGGTTTAAAAATTGTTAAAAGGAAGCAAAATGGGACAATATTCTAAGTGAAGCTGACAAACCCAGTGTTGATATTCTTAACATAAAAGGGCTGATAAAATTATTATGAAAATCACCAAGATGCTGCAAGCTAAAATAGACAGGAAAATAAAAATCACAAAGAGGAAACAAAATGGCTTGAAAAACATATGGGAAAATGTTCAACCTTGCTAGTAATCAAAGAAATGCAAATTAAAATGGAGATACTATTTTCAGCTAGCAAATGTGTATGTAACCTTTCCAAAAAACCAGAATACCCAAACTGATGGGGGTGTGGTAAAACTGATACTCACAGGCACTGCTGGAGGCAATGTGAGTTCATGCAGTCCTTTTGGAAAGCAATTTGGCAATGCATATCAAGATCCTTAAGAACACCCATGCTTCTTAATTCAACGATTCTCCCTCCAAGGCAGCAATCCTAAATGCAGCCAAAGCTTCTTGTATTAAAAAACTTCCTTACAGTGTTGTTTACAGTGGTGAAAACGGGAAGGCAATGGACAACAAGGAGATCAAACCAGTCAGTCCCAAAGGAAATCAAACCTGAATATTCACTGGAAGGACTGATGCTGAAACTCAAATACTTAGGCCACCTGATGCAAAGAACTGACTCACTGGAAAAGGCCCTGATGCTGAGAAAGATTGAAGGCAGGAGGAGAAGGGGATGACAGAGGAAGAGATGGTTGGATGGCCTCACTGACTCAATGGACAAGAATTTGAGCAAGCTGTGGGAGATGGTGAAAGACAGGGGAGCCTTGCGTGCTGCAGTCCATGAGGTCACAGAGTTGGACAGGACTTAGTAACTGAACAACAGCAAAGCTAAATGTATAACAGGACGGGGAATACTTACATAAATGTTGGAATCCACTTGCTGGATTATTCTAGCTGTTGGTAATGAGTCCAACCAACCTGCATCTGTTCCGTGCTTAACGTCCATGTGTCCCGTGGAATGCTGTTTACATTTCTGATCATGCTTCCTTATCATCTCTAAAATGGGCACCCTAGAGGGTGGTGATGAGAATTTTAGCTTAGTAGTTGGCCCATGAGACCAAGCGTGCTTTTCTTGTTTCTCAGCCTTTTATGACTTAGCAGCTAGCACTCTACTTCCAAGGGTTACAATAGATATTCCTGTGACTCAAAGGATCCCTGTGTCCAGAGGATTTCACCAGGGTCAACTACAAACTGGCCCTTGCCATGGGCACTTGCCATCTGCTTCTATTAATACAAGGATTAAATCATGCGCTGCTGCCACAGTTGACCTTCGACACACCCTGAAGGGAGTTCAGGGTGGAGAACAGGAACAAGGCACTCTGTGTTCCAGGTCTTCAGATAGCTAGACATTTTCAGGAGCTGATCGTATGAGCCCTATCCTTGCATCTCCCCATATCTAGAAAAGTACCAAATCCCTTCATGGTGACATCAGCTCCTCGTGACCAGTAGAAAACCTTTGGCAAAGGCAAGTGCTTGATTACATGAACTCCCCCTTCACCAAAATCACATTTATTGACCTCTCCACCCCCCACCTCTCTGAAGCAGTTTCCCAGAGCTGTCTGAGGTGCTGTCTCCCAGGCTGTAGTCCTCATTTTGCCACAAATAACTCGCAACTCTCACATTGTGCTTTTTTTTTTTAAGTAGACACCAGGAAGTCATGCATAGAGAGAAAAGGAATTACAGTACTTGGGGGCCAGAGGAGATGCAGCTGTTACATGAATCTATGGGGGAGGGTGCTCAAGGACCCCACATACTTCCCTCCCTCCCTCATTTTTCTACTGAAACTTTCCCAATTCAATTGCGACAGGTGTTTTGTGCTTCTCATTGAGGGCAGAGGTAAGTGTTGTAGAGATGTTTAGAATATGGAGATGAATAAGCCATTCCTTATGTTCAATGAAAACTTTTCTCTTTGAGCATGCTTATCAGCACATAATGTTCTCCATGTTCAGGAGAAAGAGTGAACCTCTCTCTGTAGCGTTCATTGTCTTATTTCCATCTTCAATGTCAGCATGTTTTCCTTTTTCCTATAGTGGGCACAGTTTCCTGTGATATTTTTTCTTAATGAGATAACATGTCTTCATATCAATCCTGGAAATCTTTTAATAAAAGCAAGTCAACTTGCAGCTGGAATAAATCACAGTTCTTGGAGAAAATCACCATCACTAGCTTTGTGACACATTCAGCAGATATTTGATGAATACCTATTATGTGCCCACCTAGACAAATATTACCAGTTATACCTATATATCTATTATCAGGTCTGAGTATAGCTATTATGTGTCTGTAATGGGCAGGGGTGGAAGTTAATACATGTTCTTGGTTCTCCACAAGAAATGATTGAGAGGTGAAAACATCCAGGTCAAGAAATAATTATGACAGATGTTAGGAGAGCCACATCAAAGTGCAAGAGAAGACTGTTCAGGAAAAAGTACCAAGATGTTTCAAAAGGTGGTGAATTTAAGCTGATCTTTGAGAGGGGAGTAAGTCTGTGAATGTTTGAAAGCAAAGCAAGGTAGGGGATGCTGTATCTTATAGGGCATATAAGGAGGGCTTTGAAGGCAGAGAGCCTGGAATAAATCCTAGCTCAGTCAGTTACCAGCTGTGTCTACTGAAAATGCTAACCACTCTCCCTAAGCCTCACTTTTCTCATATGTAAGATGGGAAAACCAATACTTACACTATGGGGCATATATAGCATGAGATCTTTCTCTTCTATGTGTCCAGGAATGCTCAGCTTTCTGGTGATCATAAATAGAAAGTACTTTTCATAAGCTGAAGACTTTTATGCTCAGCCAGCTCCCTGTGTTACCCATCAGGGTTCTTGGATTTCTTAATCAGTAGAAGTTGATAAGAAGCCAAACAGGAAATTCAGGCAAGGTTTTATTGGGACTCCTGCTGCAGTATGAGGAATAGAAAACAAGTACCAGGTTCCTTGGCTCCCTCCCTGGGGGTGGTGGTGATGATGGAGCAATCTGGGTCCTTATATGGGAAGAGGGTGGGAGCAGGTCTGGAGGTCCTTATATGGGATGAGGGTGGGGTTGGGCTGGAGGAGTGGCTTAGGTGGTCTGCCCACCTCCATGGTGATGCTGTGTGCAGGGTACATGCATAGTACTCAGCTTTTGCTCCCAACACTCTACTTTTGTTCTGAACTCCTCAGGAGTGGCAGTTGGGATTTTGGTCTTTTTGTATCTTGTCCATAATTTGCCTCATCTGCACAAGCATGTAGATATTTATAATCCCTTTTAGTTTCCTTGTATTTTGTTGCTCAGAGAGACATTTGTCCAGTGCTGCAAGCACTGCAGCAAAGTGTCCCAGGTTCCAGACTGTCTCCCATGCTTGCCCCTCTCTGTTTGTCCTCTTAACAATGGGACTCTGCCAGTTATATTCTTCTGTTACTGATTCACTGTGTGGTCTTGGAAAAATCACTTCCCTTCTCAAAACTTCAGTTTCCTCACCTATAATAGGAAGGTGGTAGGCACAATGGCCTCTGTCAGTTATAATGTTCTATTCATGTTTCAGAAAGAGAAAACAGTATGTGCACAGGTCCTGGGGTGATATATTTGAGGCAAATGGGTGAAGAGAAAGAATAGAGGAGGCAATGACTGAACTAAGTATGGAGGAATCTGTGACTCCGTAGAGTTGCCCAAGGCTTTCCTGGTGGTTCAGATGGGAAAGAATCTGCCTGCAATGTGGGAGACCCAGGTTTAATCCCTGGGTCAGGAATATCCTGTGGGAAAGGAACTGGAAACCCACTCTGGTATTCTTGCCCTGGAGAATTCTATGGACAGAGGAGCCAGGCAGGGTAGGATCCATGGGGTCGCAAAGAATGGGACATGACTAAGCAACTAACACTCGCACACACACACACACACACACACACACACACAGACACACACACACACACACACGGCCACATACCTTGTAAACAGGGGATGAGATATGATCCCAACTCCAAGCTACTATGAGTTGGATCATATAGAAGGCTGAGCACTGAAGAACTGATGCTTTCAAACTGTGGTGCTATAAAAGACTCTTGAGAGTCCCTTGGACTACAAGGAGATCAAACCAGTCCATCCTAAAGGAAATCAACCTTGAATATGCATTGGAAGGACTGATGTTGAAGTTGAAACCCCAATATTTTGGCCACCTGATGCAAAGTGCTGATTTATAGAAAAAAAAAAAAAAACCCTGATGCTGGCAAAGACTGAGGGCAAAAGGAGAAAGGGGCAACAGAAGATAAGGTGGTTGGATAATATCACTGACTCAGTTTGAGCAAACTCAGGGAGATAGTGAAGGACAGGGAAGCCTGGCATGCTGCAGTCCATCAGGTTGCAAAGAGTTAGATGCAATTTAGCCACTGAACGACAATAACAAAGTTACCAAAATCTATGTCTCTGCAATCAACTATGAATGAGACTTGACCTCCAGAAAGCTTCCCTCACCCTACCTGAGCAGCAGGGTGGGCATTTACCAAAAACTGGTTGGATGCAAGAATGTTGGTATAAGACCCTGACAGGCTGGCTTAATTATCATCATTCTCCCTATTACAGAACATTTAAAGCAAGCTACATGGAGAGGAAGTGTTTGCTGGGCTCTGATAAAGACTTCAATAGAGCAATGCCCTGCCTTGCTCAGTGGACCCCATCAAAATCCAACTGTTTATTTGATGAGAAATACAATTTGCCTTTAATTGACATTTCCCCCCCAATGGTGAGGGTCTGCAGGCTTCAGCCTGTCTGGGATGTGAGTAGGACTTTGTAATATTGGATTGATGTGTCCTCAAGGCTCTGAGATTCTGCAGACCTAACAGGGAGTGTGGAGAAGGCAATGGCACTCCACTCCAGTACTCTTGCCTGGAAAATCCCATGGACAGAGGAGCCTGGAAGACTGCAGTCCATGGGGTCGCTGAGGGTCAGACATGACTGCGTGACTTCACTTTCATGCATTGGAGAAGGAAGTGGCAACCCACTTTTCACTTTCATGCACTGGAGAAGGAAGCGGCAACCCACTCCAGTACTCTTGCTTGGAGAATCCCAGGGACAGGGGAGCCCGGTGGGCTGCCACTCATGGGGTCGCACAGAGTCAGACACGACTGAAGCGACTGAGCAGCAGCAGCAACAGGGAGTGTATCAGGACATCATTATTAACTCTCCAGTGTACCCCCACCGAGTTTTCGAAAGAAGACCTTTTGTACGAGGCAAAGCAGACTTAGAAACAGAATGTACCTTCCTAATGACTCTCTCTTAGGAGACTGAGGAATGAGAGGAGAAAATGAGGGAGATAGAATGAGCCTTTGCCAGAATGTATTTACAACTAAATTGCATTTTAAAGGGAATATGGAAATCCTTACTCTGCAAAGAAGCCTGGTGGAGAGAAGCCAGCAGATTGTGGTAGAAAGTTAGAAAGTGACGCAGGCTTCGGAGACAGGAAGACTTGAGTTAAAGTGCTGATCTGCAATTATCAGCTGCATAACCCTGGCCAATTAACCTAGCTGGGGATCAATGTCTGAAAATAATATACTTACACAATGGTGTGATTATGCAGGTTGTGACACAGCAGTGACACAGCAGTCACCGAATGTATATTTTTTTCTGCTTTATTAACCAAGAAACATGTATAATCAACAGGAAATGGGAGATGCAGAGTATCTTGGAGTCATAAAAGTAGCTTCTAATTAGCAGTATAGGAGGTGGCAACTTGGAATCAACTGGAGTTTCCCTGAGAGAGAATTGGCTTTTGATCCATTGAAAGTGGTATCTCTAGGGAAAGGAGTAGGGTCTGGAGCTTCACTTGGGAAGTAGACAGGTGCTCCCATTCTGCAGGAAAGGGGACATATGTAAGATATTTGGATTATAAGGGTTTAAGAGAAAGCCACTGATCTCATGTCTAGGGAGGAGAAATGGATGGGACTTTTGGGTTCTGTGGAGAGCCCCATATTTGGGGTTTTATGTCCCAAATATGACACAAATGAAATTCTGTAATATAGAGCTCACCTTTGGCCAAGCTCAATTCAGAAGGAGTGAGATCAAGCAACCAAACTGGTGATCCAGGAACTGTAACATCAATGGAGAGAGAGAGAGAGCAAGCATCTTCTGTTAGACTCTGTAGAATTCTCGTGGTCCACAGACTCATCTGGAAAGCTCTGAAAACCAATATGCATCTCTATGCCAGGTCTATTAAGTCAAAATCATCATGCAGATCCAGGCTTGAAAACCACAGCTGTAGACCAGTTTTAAAAAGCATTAGATTGTTTTCAATTTGTAGCTTTTATAAGTCAAGGCTGTATTTTGTCACCCTGCTTATTTAACTTATATGCAGAGTACATCATACAAAATGCCGGGCAGGATGAATCACAAGCTGGAATCAAGATTGCCGGAAGAAATATCAACAACAACCTCAAATATGCAGATGATACTACTTTAATGGCAGAAAGTGAAGAGGAACTAAAGAGCCTCTTGACGAAAGTGAAAGAGGAGAGTGAAAAAGCTGGCTTAAAACTCGATATTCAATAAACAAAGATCATGGTGTCAGGTCCTATCACTTCATGACAAACAGATGGGGAAAATGTGGCAACGGTGTCAGATTTCATTTTCTTGGGCTTCAAAATCAATGTGGATGGTGACTGAAACCATGAAATCAAAAGGTGTTTGTCCCTTGGAAGAATAGCTATGACAAATCTAAGCAGTGTATTCAAAAGCAGAGATATCTATTTGCTAACAAAGGTTCGTATAGTCAAAGCTATGATTTTTCCAGTAGTCATGTATGGACGTGAGAGTTGGACCATAAAGAAGGCTGAGCTCTAGAGTATTGATGCTTCAAACTGTGGACACCACAAGGAGATCAAACCAGTCATTCCTAAAGGAGATCAACTCTGAATATTCATTGGAAGAACTGGACTGAAGCTCCAATACTTTGGCCTCCTAATGTGAAGAGCTGGCTCATTGGAAAAGACCTGATGCTAGGAAAGATTGAGGGCAAGAGGAGAAGGGGGTGAGAGAAGATGAGATGGTTGGATGGCATCACTGACTCACTGACAAGAGTTTAAGCAAACTCAGGGAGATAGCAAAGGACAGGGGAGCCTGACATGCTGCAGTTCATGAAGTCACAAAGAGTCAGAAATGATTTAGCAACTGAACGGTAACAGCAATGAGTAATGCTGCTAAGAACATCCATGTGCAAGTGTGTGGACACTGATCAGTGGAAAAGTGTGGTCTATCTGTACGATGGGATGCTTTTCAATGGTAAAAACGAACAAGCTACAGACACATACTCCATCAATGATGAGTCTCAAACACAATGTTTGAAGTGAAAAAGAAGACCCACAGAGACCACAGATTAAAAAACTTTATTTATACAAAATGTCCAGTAAGAATATAAAAGAGAAAGTAGATTAGTGGTTGCCTGGAGCTGGGGGTGGGAATAATGATTATCTGTTAATGGGCATATTAGGGACCTTACAGGGTGTGCCTGTGTGTATATGTGTGTGTGCTGTGTGTGTAAATGTTCTCAAACTGATTGATGATGATGGTTAGTCCACTTGCTACTGCTGCTGCTAAGTTGCTTCAGCTGTGTCCGACTCTGTGCGACCCCATAGACGCAGCCCACCAGGCTCCTCCGTCCCTGGGATTCTCCAGGCAAGAACACTGGAGTGGGTTACCATTTCCTTCTCCAATGCAGGAAAGTGGAAAGTGAAAGTGAAGTCGCTCAGTCGTGTCCGACTCTTAGCGACCCCATGGACTGCAGCCCACCAGGCTCCTCCATCCACGGGATTTTCCAGGCGAGAGTACTGGAGTGGGGTGCCATCGCCTTCTCCAGTCCACTTAGTAAAATTAACTAAAATCATCAAAGTGTCTCATTGAGATGGATGGATTTCCTAATCAGAAACTATACCTTGATAAAGTTGTTTATAAAAGCAGTACAATGAGGCAGGAAGAAGCAATGGTGATGGTGGGCTGTTTGAAAGCTGTGAAAGTTTCTGCTTGAGTGTGGAAGTTGGACAACCACCCACTCCCTCCCCTACCTCCACCACATGTAGACGTAAACCCCAGTTCTTTCTGGTGTTTGGGAAATCCATAGGGAAATCCATGAGAAGGCAATCAGATTTTTTTTTTTTTCCAATCTAGTAGGTGAGGACTCTACGATTCCTCGGAAAAATAAAATAATCATCACCATATTTTCATAGTAAGTTTATAGAACAGCTGACACCAGTTTTGTGAGGATTAATGAAATGATACATGTTGAAATGATATGGGTAGAGTGCCTAGACAGGAGGAAGATGCACAATAGGGTCTCCTTTTTCTCTGTCTCAGGCAAAACCCATTGTCTTTCTCTTTACCGCCAACTTCCATCCCATTGTTTATCATCAGAACTATCCATGTTATCAAATGGGGTTTTTCCCCCACAGCCCTTAGAATCACCTGTGCGATTCTATGTGTCAGTCATACAGACTTTTCTGTTAGACATGCTGATACTCTCCCTCCCTCTCTCCCTCTGTTTTAATTCGGGATATTTAAACTCTTGGGAGAACTAAAGCTACTACTTTCTCTCATTTTCTAAACTGGGAAAGCCAGGGAATCAGTGCAGTGATGGTGATTTGGCCAAACCCTTAGTTGATTGCCACCAGAATTGGTAGTGTTCACTGCATTACATTGATTCAGCCCATCAGCTGTGAGCGGTCTACAGAAGTACTTCGGAAGACCCAATTTCTGCCTATGCACCTGGTCACACTGGTGCAAGCAGAGATCTCCCAGAGACATATTGATGGCGTGCCCGAATAGAGGCATTTTGAAATCTCAGGCTTCAGTTGAGCAGCTGTGCGACTGTGATGGTTGTTGTTCAGTTGCTAGGTCATGCCCGACTCTTTGCGACCCCATGGGCTGTCGCCTGCCAGGCTCTTCTGTCCTCCATTATCTCCCCAAATTTACTCCTGCTGGCTCAGTGGTAGAGAAACTGCCTGCCAATGCAGGAGACCCGGGTTTGATCCCTGGGTCAGGAAGATCCCCTGGAGAAAGAAATGGCACCCCACTCCAGTTTTCCTGCCTGGCAAATCCCATGAACAGAGGAGCCTGGCAGGTTACAGTCCATGGGGTGGCAAAAGAATGACTGTGGGCAAGTTGCTTAACTCCAAACTTTTTCATGGTCTGTAAATATGGAATGCCTATTGCACAAGGTAGTTATACAGTGGTTGAGACTGCACTTCCACTGCAGGGAGTCCTGGTTCGATCCCTGATCAGGGAACTAGAATCCTGCATGCTGCATGGCACAGCCATAGATAAATAAACATAAACTTTTAATAGATTATTCAACTTGTTACAATAGTGAAACATAGACTAACTACTATGGACATATGCATTCATTCAATTTCAGTTCAGTTCAGTCGCTCAGTCATGTCCAACTCTTTGCAACCCCATGAATCGCAGCACACCAGGCCTCCCTGTCCATCACCAACTCCCGGAGTTCACTCAGATTCACATCCATCGAGCCAGTGATGCCATCCAGCCATCTCATCCTCTGTCATCCCCTTCTCCTCCTGCCCCCAATCCCTCCCAGCATCAGAGTCTTTTCCAGTGAGTCAGCTCTTCGCATGAGGTGGCCAGAGTACTGGAGTTTCAGCTTTACCATCATTCCTTCCAAAGATATCCTAGGGCTAATCTCCTTCAGAATGGGCTGGTTGGATCTCCTTGCAGTCCAAGGGACTCTCAAGAGTCTTCTCCAACACCACAGTTCAAAAGCATCAATTCTTTGGCACTCAGCTTTCTTCACAGTCCAACTCTCACATCCATACATGACCATTGGAGAAACCATAGCCTTGACTAGACGGACCTTTGGTGGCAAAGTAATGTCTCTGCTTTTCAGTATGCTATCTAGGTTGGTCATAACTTTTCTTCCAAGGAGTAAGCGTCTTTTAATTTCATGGCTGCAATCCCCATCTGCAGTGATTTTGGAGCCCCTAAAAATAAAGTCTGACACTGTTACCACTGTTTCCCCATCTATTTCCCATGAAGATTGACTAGTTTTCTGTGATTATGATTTCAGTTCATTCAATTAAGTTTAGTATTGAATAAAATAAATATTTTTGTGATAATAAAATAAATATTTTAAAAAAGGAAATTCAATGAGATCATCATATACAGAAAATCCAAGCACAGTGAACACTCAATCCTCTTCCCCAAGCCTCAGAAAAATTACAGAAGTGTAATATTGTCATCAACTGTCGAAGTTCATGGCTATCCATGTCTCTGAGAAAGCATTTGCATAACTGGCATATCTGGGTCATCAATCAAGCATCATTCTGAGTGAGCTGGAACTGAAAATACAAATGTTGAAAGTGAATCTGGGCTCTTCCAGCAAGATTGTTTCTAGGAACGAATCATTGTTATAACAACCTTGAGAAGGTCACTCCAGTGACCAAAGAAATATATCTTAGTTTCCTCATCTAGGCAAAAGCAACAAATTTGGCTGGACAAGTGTCTATAACACATGTCATTAGCTTGTTTCCTTCTCATTTGAAGCGTCATAAAATCAAAACATAAAACTGTATTCTGTCCATCAGCTACTGGACTATTCCAGGAATTTGGGGAGCACCTCATGAAAGGTAAAGCTGGACCAGTTATCATTTTGATTCGTCACTTTTATGCATCCACATTTTTCACTTAGTAGCCTAGCCCTTACTTGCTGCCCATGAACCCATCTTGATCCTCTGGATAAATTTCTAATTGTTATACACATCAAGATTGTTCGGGTTTAATGTCAGCTTTTGTGGTTTGGTTATTTATATATATGCTTAAGAAATCACTTATACTGCTAATATCCTCTGGAAAACAAACTTTCCTTTCCTTGCCAATCAGTTGCAATGCCTTGTAAAGGTTACCCACTCCTATGGTTTCAGATGCAAAGGCTTGTAAATGGTTTTATTTTAAATTTTAATGAATTATTCCAGCCTCTCAGAGCTGTGCTAGTGAAGTGGTTGTTAATTCCCCCTGGTAGAGACGATGTGGGCAGATGGAAGGGAGCCACAGTACTGCTGGCTGACTGTGAAAGGTGGAGGAAGGAGAAGGCCCTCGATTGTGTCAAGTAGCTGAAATTCCATGCCAACTCTGTGTGGAATCAGAATGCCTGAAAAAGTCATTCATGCTGCCTTGAAGCTGGAAAAGCCACTTGGCAATGATAGCCATCCCTTTGGAGGAAACCTAGTAGAATCAAACAGGTTTCAGGGAGAACTTGCTAACTCCCAACAGCAGAAAGACGTTAGCCCATGCTGCGAATCTAGCCATCATCCTCTTGTGCGTGTGCTCAGTCGCTCAGTTGTGTCCCACTCTTTGGGACCCCATGGACTGTATTACCCTCCTGGGCACCTCTGCGCATCATGGAATTTTCCAGGCAAGAATATTAGAGTGGGTTGCCATTTCCTACTCCAGAGGATCTTCCTGACCCAGGGATCTAACCCACATCTCTTGTGTCTCCTCCATTGGCAGGTGGATTCTTTACCACTAGCGCTGCCTCGGAAGCCCAGATGTCCTCTGGTCAAGCACAAATTCCCAAGTTCCACTGGACATCTGGCCCAGTGTGCTGGGCATTTGGTCCATTTGTAGTGGAAGCATTGATCATTTGATGCTGCAGGGGTATCTGTCATTCAGTATCAAGTGTAAATTTCTAAAATCTGATGATAAGGCAGGCAGTCTAACTTCCTCCTCTACAGAAGGCATGGTCTGAGTTTAGCTCTGTTCTCTACCAGCCCTATCAGATTGACCAATAACAAGGAAAATAATCCCTACTCTGGGAGGATCAAGGGTGATATGTCTAAAACCCTTAATACTGGAACTGGTTAGGTGTTCAACACACATTTCTTTTCAATATTTCCTATGCATATTTTTGCATAATTGAGATGGCACTGCATATGTAATTTTGTCTGATATAGAAATAAGAATTCAACATCATATTCTATAAGAACTCAAGACATGGCTCTATTGCTCTAAAAGATGATGTCAATATAGTTCTGATTTCTTTTTATATAAATGTTTTCTTTTTTCTTCACTATTTTACCATTTTCTATATGCCACTATATTTTTAAAATTTCATTGAAGTAGAGTTGATTTACAATGTGGTATTAATTTCTTCTATACAGCAAAGTGATTCAGTTACACATATATACGTATATATTTGTTTTTATATTCTTTTCCATTATGGTTTACTGCAAGATATTAAATATAGTTCTGTGTGCTATACAGTAAGACCTTGTTGCTAATCCATTTTATATATAATAGTTTGCATCTGCTAATCCCAAACTCCCCGACCCAGTACCCCCTTGGCAACCACAAGTCTGTTCTTTATGTCTGTGGGTCAGCTTCTGTTTTGGAGGTAAGTACTGGGCTACCATAGCTTGTTTATCCATTCATCTCTTGATGAACATTTAGGTTGCTTCTGTGTCCTGGCTATAGCTCTAAATAGTGCTGCTATGAACACTGGGATGTGTGTATCTTTTTGAGTTACAGTTTTCTCTAAACATATGCCCAGGTGTGGGATTTTGTTTTTGAGAGTTCTGATGTTTCCTTTCCTTTGCAGCCTATTCTTTCTTGCTAATGTGAAATAGCTTGATAAAGTTCCTTCAGCTTATTGTGTCCACTGTTTCCTCCACATTAATTTGTTATTTATTGTATTTGAAATTCCTCTTCACACGGTCAGATTTCTTCAAATGTATGGTATTTACTAGCTGCTGTTCATAATCATTGATGAAATCTAAATTGAGCAATGTCGGCAGCCGGGGGGTAATTCCTCAGTCCAAGTGAAATTTCTCTTCCTTTTGGTAATGAAGGCAGATTTAGATCATAAGCACCTTAATGTCAGTGTTTTTGTAAAAGAAGAGAATGAAGCAAGGGATGGGAGACCAAGTAGAATTTCCTTTAAGGTGTGTAAGTGGAGAATGAGTTTTTGACTTTGAATATGTGACCTCTTTGTCTTTCCTGGAAGCTGTAATTTATCTGAGGCACAGTCTCATCTCACTGGCCAAATATCTTTCTCTGGGAGCCTCTGTCAGAATTTCAGGGTCAAAGATGATACGTAAAACATTGTCCTGGGGACAAATATCAGATAAAGACCTTCTGCTATGCAGAGCTTGCCTTAATTTCTCTACCTTATAACTACTCACTCTACGAAGAACCCTTGGCTCTTTGTCCTTTATCCCCTCTTCTCCCTCGGTCACTCCTTTCCAGCCCCTTTTCTCTTCCATCAGGTTGTTTTCCTGGTACCCTTCGCATCTTTCCAGTTCTACTACAGATTTTTAAAAATGTGTCTAATTCTCTTCCGTCATTTCAGTGCTGCATATTCAACCACAAGTCTCCACGAACAATTTTATATCCTATTTTTCAGTTACCACCTGTCCCCAAGCATTTTCTTTGTCACTAAATGTATTCACACCCATGTAAAACTCAGACTCAAGAAGCCCAAAGAAAACAAGCAAACAGATCCGAGTGAGCCGCTTGTCTGAGCAAAATGTAACAGCCAGTGTTTGTTTCATCCACAATGATGATGAAACAATTAAACCAAAATTAGGAAAGAGTAACAAGAAGGAACATGTCATTCACAAAGTCCATCTGAGGCATTTAATGTGATTTTATATATCTGCAGGGGACAACTGTTGATGAAACAGATCTTCCTTCTGCTTAGTACAGCAGAAATTGATGGACAGAATAGACTTTCAAGAAGGTAGTAATGAAATTAGCATACAAGACACATAACCTTCTTGTTCTTCTATATAAAGCCGTAAAATGATACTTCTTACGTTTCCCTATTGAAAAGGTGAAGCTGTGGAATTTGTTTGATTTTTGTTTATATTTTTGTAAGAACTGAGCTAAAGGAATTATGGTCATCAAACAATTAGGGGGTGGGGATAGGTTTGTATATTTTTTCACTCATTACTTTTTGATGTACTCATTAAACAAATACAAATTAAGTATTCAGAATGGACACCAAACACTACTCCTACAGTGAAGGAATTCACAGTCTAACAGAAGAGGAGAAAAGTAAGCACATCGTTTAGGATACTGTAAACTGATCCTACAGTAAATTAATAACATGGTCTATGAGATCCCATAAGAACCTAGTTAAATTGAGGGAAAGAGGTGGCTTCTCAAAGGAAGAACAACTGAAGCCAGCAGGACCAGTAGGAAGTAATCAGGTAAAGAGCAATGGAAAAGAGCAATGGAAAAGATCTTTTTAGATAGAATAGATGTTCAAACATTCAGAGGCATTAGTGAGAATTATATGGTCCAAAAGAATTGTAAGTAGATCCACGTGACTCAGGGCTTCCCAGGTGCAGCTAGTGGTAAAGAACCCGCCTGCCATTGTAGGAGACATGAGATGTGGGTTTGATCCCTTGGTCGAGAAGATCCCCTGGAGGAGTGCTTGGAAACCCACTCTAGTTTTCTTGCCTGGAGAGCCCTATGGGCAGAGACTCTTGGTGGGCTACAGTCCATGGGGTGGCAAAGAATCGGACACGACTTAACATCCATGCCTGCTGAATGACCGAAATAAAGAGTGTGAGAGCAAAAGAGCAAGAAATAATGCTGGAAAGGTAAGTCCAACACTTTGATTTGTGCTGAGTTTCTGGCAGAGGGATAGCATGGTCAAGTCTGACTGCAGAATGTAGAGCGGGTTCCAGAGAGCAGATCTGAAGTCATGGAGACCTCTTAGAAGAGTGTCGTAAAATGAGCAGTGGTGGTTCATTTTCACTAAAGCATTGTCAACATTAAGTGAAGGTAAACAGAAGAGTTCTAGAACTTCTTAGTAGTTATAATAAGAAGCTGGTGTTTCCACTTGACAGTGGGGTAAAAGATTGCCTCACTGTGCATACTCTTTCACTGTGATACTCATTCACAGAGATGATGAGTGTGGATGGGAACAGTGATGGCTTTGGGAGAAGAGACTATTCAGTTTGGGTAGAGTGAGTAGCAAGATATGTTCATATGTAGCTCCTGCGGGAAACATGAGCTGCGCATTACATCTGGGCGACCTAAATGGTGGTGACAATTGAAAACGTCAGTTCAGCCCCTCAGTCGTGTCTGACTCTTTGCAACCCCATGGACTGCAGCACGCCGGGGTCCCCTGTCCATCACCAACTCCTGGAGCCTGCTCAAATTAATATTCAATGAGTCGATGATGCCGTCCAACCATCTCCTCCCCTGTCGTCCCCTTCTCCTGCTGCCTTCAGTCTTTCCCAGCATCAGGGTCTTTTCCAATGAGTCATTTCTTCACATCGGGTGGCCAAAGTACTGGAGCTTCAGCTTCAGCATCAGTCCTGCCAATGAAAATTCATGATTGATTTCCTTTCAAATTGACTAGTTTGATCTCCTTGCAGTCCAGGGAACTCTCAAGAGTCTTCTCTAGCACCACAATTCAAAAGCATCAGTCTGTTGAAAACATGGGATGAGGTAAAATTCAACCCCAAAGAGAGCATAACAAGAAAAGATTTCAGAGATAAGAAGAAAACTAGATTAGACTGGTGTGTTAGCTCAGGCTACCATATAAAATGCCACAGACTGGGTGGCTTAAATGACAAAAAGTTATTTTCTCACAATTCTGGAGACTGGAAGTCCAAAATCAGGGTGCCCAAATGGTTGGGTTCTGGTGAGAACTCACTTCCTGCTTCATGGTTTACATACAGCCACCTTCTTGCTTGTCCGTACATGGTGGAGACAGAGAGGTTGGGGGTGGCGGGATTTGTTTGTTGATGGATTGCTTTCTGGCAGCACAGAATTTCAGGATGTTTCCCCAGATCTTTTCCTTTGATCACTGTAAGCTGCCCAGTTTTCTTTCCAGCCACACAATCCAAAAATTCCCTCTTTTCTCTAAATGAGTTCGAGTTGTGTTTATGCTCCTAAAATGTTTGAAGACTCCTGACCAATACTGAGATTGTTGGGGTGGAGATGAAAGCAAGAACACTGTAATCTGAGGAATCAATAGAAGATGAGAAAATAGTGTAGTTGTTTTGTAAGAGAGGTTCTTCCTTTTCTACAAGAAACATTTACTCGTCTGTGTACTGGGTGATTTAGCCTTGACCAGAGGTGACAGACCCAATGCAGGAGATACAGGAGATGTGAATTCAATCCCTGAGTCGGGAGAAGGGAATGGCAACCGACTCCAGTATTCTTGCCTGGAGAACCCCATGGACAGAGGAGCCTGATGGGCTACAGTCCCCGGGGGTCTCAATGAGTCAGACAAGACTCATGAATGCATACACACACACGTGACACATATCTATATCTGAGTGTGAATAAACCTCTTTGATAAAAAGTTCTGCTGAACATCAAAATTTAGAGCCTATTTATGGAACAACCTAGTCTTCGCATCTACAGTATTGCATGTGAAGCAGTAATATTGAATTTTTGCTTAACGCTGCAAGGGCAAACATTTCCATTTGTGGAAGATGGCCAAAGCAGAACTTCTCCCTTAACTACAACAGAGGTTTGGGGAATGAAGATGTAAACAGAAACACACGTTCCCGACTTGGATCTTCTCCTTGTCATTCTTCCCCATGGTGAGCATTCACTTATGCGTTTAGCCAAGATGAGTGCACGGAGGATGAAAAGGCGCACCATTGTTAGAACCTGGGAGGAGGGAGGCTGATACAGAAACAGACCTTCTGCACCAGGGAACGTGGTATCTTGTGCAGCTGCCAATTAATTAGTGATGAGTTTGTCGTGTTGCCTGTTGCCCAGGATGATTAATCTGAGCCTGAATCCAACTAAACCATTAAGGAAAGTTCACAGCAAGATAAGCTGTGAGTGACAATGTTACCCTTTAGAAGAAGGGGAGCTGACAGAATGAAATGCAACCCCCTACCTCCCCCACACTGGCTTCCTGCCTGTCATGATAAAATCCCTGAGCTCTTGCCGTGACTAAGGGACTGGGAAGGATGCTTTAGAGTCAGACAGATAGGGACTACGAGAGCTTAAAGGGGCTTTGGGATATCTTGGCGGTACAGTGGATAAGAATCTGTTTGCCACTGCAGGGGACTTGAGTTCCATCCCTGGTCCAGGAAGATTCCACATGCCACAGAGCAAATAAATCCATCGGCCACAACTACTGAGCTTGCATGCTGCAACTATGAAAGCCCAAGTGCCCTGGAACTCATGCTCTGCCACGAGAGAAGCCACCACAATGAGAAGGCCACACACCACAGCTAGAGCAGCCCCTGCTCATCACAACCAGAGAAAGCTCCCAGCCACAAAGACGCAGTACAGCCACAAATAAATAAGCATTACTGGGGACTCGCTTCTCCAACCTGCTCAGCCCACGCATGCAGGGGTGGAGGTCCAGAAAGTTCACTTCATTTGCTTCAAGGCTGTATGTTGTCAGGCTCCTTATTTAACTTATATGCAGAGTACATCATGCAAAATGCCAGGCTGGATGAAGCGTAAATTGGAATTAAGATTGCTGGAAGAAATATCAATAACATTAGACATGAAGATGACACCACCCTAATGGCAAAAAGTGAAGAGGAGCTTCATGGCAAATAGATGGAGAAAAAAGGAAACAGTGACAGACTTTATTTTCTTGGGCTCCAAAATCACTGCGGATGGTGATTTTAGCCATGAAATTAAAAAATGCTTGCTCCTTGGAAGAAAAGCTGTGACAAATTGAGACAGCATATTAAAAAGCAGAGATATCATTTTGCTGACAAACGTCCATCTAGTCAAAGCTATGGTTTTTGCAGTAGTCATATATGGATGTGAGAGTTGGACCTTAAAAGAAGGCTGAGCACCGAAGAACTGATGCTTTTGAACTGTGGTGTTGGAGAAGACTCTTGAGAATCCCTTGGCCTGCAAGGAGATCAAACCAGTCAATCCTAAAGGAAATCAGTCCTGAATATTCATTGGAAGGACTGATGCTGAAGCTGAACCTCCAATACTTTGGCCACTTGATGCAAACAGTCAACTCATTGGAAAAGAACCTTGATGCTGGGAAAGATTGAAGACAGGAGGAGTAGGGGACAACAGTGGATGAGGCGGTTGGATGGCATCACCAACTCAATGGACATAACTTTGAGAAAACTCTGGAAGATAGTGAAGAACAGGGAAGCCTCTCATGCTGCAGTCAGTGGGGTTGCAAAGAGTCGGACATGACTGAGCGACTGAACAGCAACAACCCAGCAAGTTGTTGACTGAGCTGGGGATAAAGCTCTTGTCTTTTGACCCTCAGGGTTGTCCCCTTCCTGCTGTAACACCGAATTCTACTTTCACAGCATCTCTTCTACAAAGGAGAGGTATGGGGGCTTCCCCAGTGGCCTAGTGGTAAAGAATCTGCCTGCAGTGCAGGAGCCACACAAGATGTGGGTTTGATCCCTGGGTTGGGAAGGTCTCCTGAGGGCAAGCCAACCCACTCCTGTGTTCTTGCCTGGAGAAGCCCATGGACAGAGGAGCCTGGTGGGCTATAGTCCATGGAGTCGCAAAGAGTCAGACAGAACTGGAGCAACTGAGCACAGGTGCACAGGGGAGAGGTATAATGTTGAACACACTCTGAAAGGGCTTGAGAGTAGAGGCCTGCAGATTCTGGCCCAGCCTCGGGCAGCAATTTACTCTGTAAAGCAGCACTTTACTCTGTAAAGCAGCAGTAAAAGAAGCTGATGGCCAATGGGATGCCTTGGTTGTCTTCCACGTGGCTGCTCATTCTTCACTAGGCCAGATCCACTTCCTTCTGTGGATGGTCTCAGAGAGACATTCCATAAGACTGCAAGAACTCTTGATACCTAGACTCCCAAACTTGTACAATATCATGTCCACCACTTTCTAGGAACTTTCCTGGTGGTCCAGTGGTTAAGGCTCCACATTCCCAGTGCAAGGGGCATGGGTTTGATCCCTGGTCCAGGAACTAAGATCCCACATGCTGCAATGAAAATTGAAGATCTGGAGTGCTGCAACTAAGACACAGGGCAACCAAAAAAGAAACTTCTACCACTTTCTGTGGATCTAAGAAATTTACTGTGCCAACCCAAATTTGAGGTGTGGGGAGACAGACTCCAACTCTTGCTGAGAGGACTGGCAAATTCACATCACCCAGGATCATATGGGATATCACTTGTTTTTTTTCACTAACTTTTGCAAATCACGTCTTTTGTCTCTGGCAGTTTAGGAAATTGAAGCTTCCACAAAACAGTCACATAACCCACTAACTCCATTATCCAAATACACTTTATGCATTTTCTCTGGATCATGTTTCTTATAAGTGAAAGTCACTCAGTCATGTTCGACTCTTTGTGACCTCATGGATTTTCTCCAGGCCAGAATACTGGAGTGGGTAGCCTTTCCCTTCTCCGGGAGATCTTCCCAACCCAGGGATTGAACCCAGGTCTCCTGCATTGCAGGCGGATTCTTTACCAGTGGCTTATAAAGTGCTCCTAATTATTTTGCTGTGGTGGTGATGATGTAAGGAGGTGGTACTGAGAGGGAATGAAAGCATATGTATGTAGATCATGCAATCATATATATGCATGGATGCCAGTTTATGTCCAAGTGTATGTTTCATTTGATATTTGATTTACTGTTCAGAAAAGATATCATATGACACAAAAGAATATCTGATATCAAAAGAGAAATCCCAAATGCAAAATAGATGGAAGATCTTTTTTAAAAGCAGAAGAGCAAGAAAATGGAGTCAGAAATGACTTTAAAAGTGTAGCCTTATGTCCTTCACTTCAGTTCAGTCACGTCTGACTCTTTGTGAAGCCATGAATCGCAGCACACCAGGCCTCCCTGTCCATCACCAACTCTCGGAGTTCACTCAGACTTGTGTCCATCGAGTCCGTGATGCCATCCAGCCATCTCATCCTCGGTCGTCCCTTCTTCTCCTGCCCCCAATCCCTCCCAGCATCAAAGTCTTTTCCAATGAGTCAACTCTTCACATGAGGTGGCCTAAGTACTGGAGTTTCAGCTTCAGCATCATTCCTTCCAAAGAAATCCCAGGGCTGATCTCCTTCAGAATGGACTGGTTGGATCTCCTTGCAGTCCAAGGGACTCTCGACAGTCTTCTCCAACACCACAGTTCAAACGCATCAGTTCTTCGGCACTCAGCCTTCTTCACAGTCCAACTCTCACATCCATACATGACCACTGGGAAAACCATAGCCTTGACTAGATGGACCTTACGGCAAAGTAATGTCTCTGCTTTTGAATATGCTATCTAGGTTGGTCATAACTTTTCTTCCAAGAGTAAGCGTCTTTTAATTTCATGGTTGCAACTTATGTCCTTAGCCACTTAAAAAAAATTAATTAGACTGTGCTAGGTCTTAGTTGCAGCATATGGGGTCTTTAGTTGTACCATGTGGGATATTTAGTTGCTTATTTGCAGCATGTGAACTGTTAGTTGTGGCATGTGGGATCTAGTTCCCTGACCAGGGATGGAACATGGGCCCCCGGCATTGGGAACACAGAGTCTTAGCCATTGGACCACCAAGGAAGTCCCTATTCTTACCCACAATTGATATACAAGCTGCAAATTTGAATCTAGGCTTCCCAGGAGACACTATGAAGAGCACAACACAGGACTGCTCTAGAGGGGGATGGACAAAGTAGTGAGTTTTCATTTCTTGGTCATAGAGTCTCCAGTCAAGGCTGCATTCCCTCCATCAGATTTCATGACCTACTCATATAAGTTTTGCTGCATTTTCCCTTCATAGCTTGAGTGGAGTTTCCCTATGTTCCAGTTTTGTTTTAAAATGTGACTTTAATGAAAAGCAGAGACCAGCTGTGGAGCCACCATGGCCTCTGGGTCCTGTCCTTGGTGCTGAACTAGGGAAAAGCCAAAGGTGGGCTGAGCCCCTGATTTCTAAGAGCCTCCAGGGTGTGACTGACCAGGGCCAGTTATGACTCAGAATATGTGCATGTTTGTCCTGACTGCTGCTTCTAAACCAGGCAGCACCATTTACAATAGCCAGGACATGAAAGCCACCTAAATGTCCATCAGCAGAGGACTGGATAAAGAAGATATATGATGGAAATATTGCTCAGTCATAAAAAGGAATGGAATTGGATCATTTGTAGGGAAGAGGATGGACATAGAGACTGTCATACATGGGGAAGGGAGTCAGAAAGAGAAAAACAAATATCATATATTAAGGCATATGTGTGAAATCTGGGATTCCCTAGTGGCTCAGATGGTAAAGAATCTGCCTACAATGCAGAAACCCAGATTCGATCCCTGGGTCAGGAAAATTCCCTGCAGAAGGGAATGGCAACCCACTCCAATATTCTTGCCTGGAGAATTCCATGGACAGAGGAGCCTTGTGGGCTGCAGTCCATGGGGTCACAAAGAGTTGGACTAGACTGAATGACTAACACACACACGCACAAACACACATGTGGACTCTAGGAAAATGGCATAGATGCGCTTATTTGCAACACTGAAATAGAGGCACAGACATAGAAAACAAATGCATGGACACCAAGGGGGAAAGAGGTAATGGGATGAATTGGGAGATTGGGATTGACATATATATACTACTGATACTATATATAAAATAGATAACTAATGCGAACCTACTGGATAGCTCAGGAACTGTATTCTGCAGTGACCTAAATGTGAAGGAAATCCAAAAAAGAGGGAATATATGTTTATTGTATCACTAACTCACTTTGCTATACAGTAGAAACTAACATAACATTGTAAAGCAATTATATCCAATACAATTAATAATAATTAAAAAAAACCCAGGCCACTTCTAACACACTGTTTTTCATGTCATATAGTTGGAACCCTACAACAGAGGAGTTGGGTATCCCCGTTCAGTTCATCAAGAAAGGCTTGGGTTTCTCTATTCACGTCTTTGTACGGCTCTACTCAGAATACCCCCATGTTTTCATTTCTCTGATCTTTTTATTCAGACTCTGTTACCCAGCTCTGTGCTCACACCAAACCACATGACAGATTTTCTGAGTTCTTTTCCCCCATCTTTTGAATTCCATCTCAAATATCCATTGATCTCCCTATTACTGGTAGCCTCCATCAGGTAATGAGGAGGAAGTCTGAGAGATGCCCTCCTAGTCCTATAATTGGCCATCGATTCCTACCAGATAGTACCAGTCACTCGGACAAGGGGTGGGGGAGGTGGTTATAGAGAAAGAAAGCTTAACTTCAAGGCAAGGTCAGGGAGAAAGCAAAAGACTCTGAGACTGAAAGCCTGTCTCAAAAGTGACCTCTTCCAAAATTTTCGTCAAGGAGCAAAAGTTTTAGGGCATCAAGTTGAATGAGGATTCTCTGTCTCCTTGCTGCAAGCATTCATCCCTTGGAATTAAAGAAAATATACATGCTACCTTTAGCAGAAAAGTCATTATTGATCTCTGCTCTAGAGAGAAAGAATGCTGCTCTGCATCAAACAAGAATTTTTTTTAAAAAAAAGAACCTGACAAAGCCAAGAATATCCAGGCTTTTCCCCTTCCAAATAGTTGTTTATCTTGCTGAGTCTTGGCTACTGTATTAACTAGAAAAATCAAGGCAGCAAACAGATTTTAAATAGCCTCCAAAAGATTGAAACAAGTTCTCAGCTGCAGTAGACAACTTAGAAGTTGTCACAAAATGACGCTGTGATTGTTTTAAGAAATTTATTTATGTATGGATGTGAGAGTTAGACCATTAAAAAGCCTAAGCACTGAAGAACTGATACTTTGGAAGAGATTTCTGAATGTCCCTTGAACATCAAGGAGATCAAATTAGTCAATCCTAAAAGAAATCAGTCCTGAATATTCACTGGAAGGACTGATGCTGAAGCTGAAGCTCCAATAATTTGGCCACCTGATTCATAAAGCCAATTCATTGGAAAAATTTCCCTGATACTGGGAAATTTTGAGGACAGGAGAAAGAGGCAACAGAGGATGAGATGGTTGGATGGCATCATTGACTCAATGGACATGAGTTTGAGCAAACTCTGGGAAATGGTGAAGGACAGGGAAAGCTGGTGTGCTGCAGTCCACGGAGTCACAAAGAGCTGGATGTGACTTAGAGACTGAACGACAAAAACAATTTGTTTATCACACTCTTTCTTTTCTCTCTCTCTCTCTCTCTCTCTCTCACACACACACACACACGCTCGCACACACCCCACTGCTAGATTCTCCTATTCACTATTCCTGCCAAGTGATGTCCATTCCCTGCTTAGACAACTGCAACGCCAGGCATCTGTGTATCTTCAAAGCAGCTCATCCCATCCATGTAATGTTTTGACCAATGAAAATTATTCCAAACATTCAAATCAAACTCCTCCTCCTTTCAAAACTCCTCCCACCTCTTTGCCTCTGTCCTGATTTCTTGATCGAAAGAGTCAGAACCGAATATGTGACAATCCACCAAATCCTTGCTGATGGTAATCATTCTCCCATGGATCTTCTCTTCTTAGTGGGCTTCTTCTTGTTTGTCACTAAATTGGCACCTGCGCACACAGGACACACATTCTTCCCTAAAACAAATGAGAAGATCAGGTTGTTTTTGAACAGTTTTGAACTCCCTGTTCTTTACCTCTATGGCTGATCAACCCTAAGTTCTGCTTATTCTACCGCTTGCAAAACTCTTAAATAATGCCGGAGCAGAAGCATGCAGGAGTTAGGAGCCCAGATACTGATCTAGACTCCCTGGGCTTCAGTCTACCATTTGTAGGCTGCATCACTTGGACCTCAGCATCATTAGCTGTAAAAGTGAGCGAGCAACAGTACCTAATTCGTAAGACTGTTCCTTAAATAATGGCCAAATCATGAGCAGGAAGTGATGTTCACCTATGATGCTCCTAGATTTCTCGGTGCGAGGAAATTTGCACCTGGTTATTGCCCAAGGTAGTGCTACCCTCATGGATTTACAAAGGTCCCAATTGGCAAATCCTATATCATCACTGGAAACCATGAGTCTCAAACTCAAGTACTTACAGAGGTCAGGAGGGTAATACAACACAATATGTGTGTGTATGCTCAGTCGTGTGACTCCTTGTGACCCTGTGGGGCTGTGGCCCACCAGACTCCTCTGTCTGTGGGATTTCCCAGGCAAGAATACTGGAGTGGGGGAATGGTTGCCATTTCCTCCTCCAGGGAATCTTCCCAACCCAAGGGTTGAACTTGCATTTCTTGTTGTCTCCTGCAATGGTGAGTTGATTCTTTACTACTGATCCAGAGGTCAGGAAGCTAATACAGTACAAAATAATGAGTAAATTGAGGGGGTGATAAGCATAATGAAAAGGAGAGGTTATGTCCTACCTTGAGTGAGGGAGGTAATAGCTGAATGCCCCACCCTTGTTAATAACAACATGTCTGTGTGTCTGTGTGTGAGCCCCTCAGTAGTGTCCAGCTCTTGGTGACCCAGTGGACTGTAGCCCAACAGGTTCCCCCATCCATGGGATTTCCCAGGCAAGAATATGGAGTGGGTTGCCAGTTCCTTCTCCAGGGGATCTTCCCAACCCAGCAACACAGTGTAGTAATTGTTCTAATACTTATACATGCTAGACACTGTTTTTTAAAAGTTGCTTAGGGAAGTCTCAGGGCTTCCCTGGTGGCTCAGAGGTTAAAGTGTCTGCCTGCAATGTGGGAGACCTGGGTTCAAACCCTGGGTTGGGAAGATCCCCTAGAGAAGGAAATGGCAACCCACTCCAGTTTTCTTGCCTGGAGAATCCCATGGGCGGAGGAGCCTGGTGGGCTACAGTCCATGGGTCGCAAAGAGTCAGACACGACTGAGCGATGACTTCACTTTCACTTAGGGAAGTCTCTGGTGGTCCAGGGGTTAGGACTCCACACTTTCACTACCCAGAGTCAGGAACTCAATCCCTGGTTGGAAAGCTAAGAAATAAATAATTAAAATTTTTAAATTGCTTATATTAGTTTATTTATTCACGACAACAATAACAAGACAGGTATTATTATTCCCATGTTTTGGATGAGAAAATTCAGGCACAGAGAGGTTTGATACTTTGCTCTCAATCACAGAGCTAGGATTCTAAATCAGGAAATCTGGCTCCAGAGTTTACATTCTCAAACATTGTACTCTACAACCAAAGGGCTTCCCTGGTAGCTCAGCTGGTAAAAAATCTGCCTGCAACACAGGAGACCCCAGTTCAATCCCTGGGTCAGAAAGATCCCCTGGAGAAGGGATAGGCTACCTACTTCAGTGTTCTTGGGCTTTCCTGGTAGCTCAGATGGTAAAGAATCAGCCTGTGATGCAGGAGACCTGGGTTCGAGCTCTGGGTGGGGAAGATTCCCTGGAGGAGGGCATGGCTCCATTATTCTTGCCTGGAGAATCCCTATGGACAGAGGGGCCTGAAGGGCTACAGTCCATGGGGTCCCACAGAGTTAGACATGACTCAGTGACTAAGCACAGCGCAGCACAGCTACAATCAAATCTTTTTATTTAAAAAAAAGTCAGAAATGTGTATTTTCACATGCAATCATTCACGATTCACATCTTGACAAGGCATTTAAATAAACAAAAATCAGCTGTGCAGACCAAGGAAAGTATACTTATGGACAGAATTGGGCTCTGGACCTCTAGTTTAAGATCACTGTTGTAGAAGGGTTGGTCTGTTAAGGACAATTCTATCATCTTGAATCCAGGGCAGCTGCCCAGACACTCTAGGTCTCCTATTCTTCTGGAAAAGTCCTGAATGCAATCACAGCTTCAAAAGTCAGTCCCCAAGATCCCAGCAGTGTCTCCATGAAACTCTGGCTGAATCTCCTGCTCTGGCATTGACTGGTCCAGGGTATCAGATAGTCACTGCTTGACATTGGCTCATCCTTGAGAGGGTGTTGGAAATTGAGCCCAAGGCAGAGACTGGCCTTGGTTTGCAGATCAACCTTGGAACTTGCTGACAGCCTTTTCACCTTCAGTGTTTTACCTTCCTTCAGGGACCTGAGCAGGTAAGAGATGTCTCAGGTGCCAAGCAGGTGTGGCTTAACATTGTTGTCAAGAATTGGCAGGGTGGAGAGAGGGATTAGAAGAGGGAAAACCCCAAGGAAGTCCCAAGGATGATGAAAAATTGATCACACAATGCACAGAGATGAACAGTGCCAGAGAGGGTGTGCCAGAAAGTTTGAAAATGCAGAGGAAGGAACGTTGACTCAGAGAGAACTTTTCCCCTCCTTTTCTTTGAGCCTTTCCTTGAATTGCCCCAAATCACATGACAAGTCCTGGTGGAATCAGGCTATGTCTCTTAAGCCTGTGTCAGACTCTGTGTGTCTATCAGTTAGAGAAGAGGAAGGATTTTCCCTGCCTTCCCTGCAAATCTGAAAAGTGTCTCTTAATCCCCAGTCCTTCCATCGGTCTCACCTGTCACTCGCATGCTGCAAAATCCAGCTCACTTGTGCTTTCAGAAATGATAACAGCCAAACCTCTGATTTAGTGCATTTCCTCCATTATCAACCCCACCTCTTCCTCTGTCAGTTCAAAAGAAGAGACTTTTGAATTTTTTTTTTTTAATCTCTGCAAAATTCCCCACCCTCCATCTTTATGGCAAAAAAGGATACTGGGATTTCTGAAGGTGGGAAAATAAGTGGTTACATCCCCAAGTTATATTTTTTAGTATTTCATATAACAAATCCTATCAATATTTACCCACCTGTGTTATCGGGATGGTTGTGATTTGCTATGCCTGCTGTATTTTGAATAGCATGGAGGGGTGGGAGGCGGGGAATGTAGGTTCCTACCTCACCGTGTCCAGAAACTCTGGGAATGTGGCTGTTAATATTCTTTTAGGGGGACCCCATTCTCTTGGTGGGACTGATGATTGTATTCATGGCAACAAAACACATGATGGGATATATGGAGAAAAAAAAACAAACCCTCAACTATTTATGTACCATAGGGCAGAGGGGAGGAAGGAGAGATGAGATGAGTGGAAAGGGTAGGATGCAAGCTACACCACTACATGTAAGATGGATAGACAGTCAATGGAAATTCACTGTATGACTCAGGGAACTCAAACCCGGGCTCTGTAACAACCTAGAAGGGCGGGAAAGGGTGGAAGATGGGAGGACGTTTCAAGGGGGAGGGGACATATGTACACCTATGGCTGATTCGTGATGGTGTATGGCAGAAACCAAAGCAATATTGTAAAGCAATTATCCTTCATTTAAAAACAAATAAATTAAAAAACTCACATAGCCTATAAAGTTATTTCCTTATAAGTATAATGAGTGTTCATTGTAAACGTATCTTAGAAACTATAAAAGAGATGAAGAGAATATTTGCTCGTGTTTCTTTCCATCAGTGAGACATTTAGCACTTTGAAATATAGTCTCCCTTGCACACCTTCAGAATAACACTGTAGGTAAATATTAATATCCAGATTTATTTTTTACTCTAATAGCATCCCTACAGTATTAAAAGACTTAAAATGTCTGCATGGTGTTCCGACACACTGATGCGCAATAACATTTTAATCCATCCCCTTATGGTTCGATATTTAGGTGATTTCCAATGCTTTGCTTCCATAAATGCTACTTGGATAAATATTCCTGCTCATCATTCTTGTATCTCATGTTATTACCTTAGGTTATTTGAATGAGTCAGATGGAACAGATTTTTTTCTTTTTATCTTATTTGGAAAATAATTGCTTTACAATGTTGTATTGGTTTCTGCCATAAAATAATGTAAATCAGCTGTAAGTATACATATGTCCCCTCCATTTTGAACCTCTCTTCCCTGCACCCCCCCCACCAAACCCATTCCACCTTTCTAGATTGTCACAGAGCACTAGATTGAACTTCCTGTGTATACAGCAACTTCCTCCTCAGTTCAGTTCAGTTCAGTCGCTCAGTCGTGTCCGACTCTTTGTGACCCCATGAATTGCAGCACGCCAGGCCTCCCTGTCCATCACCAACTCCTGGAGTTCACTCAGACTCAAGTCCATCGAGTGAGTAATGCCAACCAGCCATCTCATCCTCTGTCATCCCCCTCTCCTCCTGCCCTAATCCCTCCCAGCATCAAAGTATTTTCCAATGAGTCAACTCTTCACATGAGGTGGCCAAAGTACTGGAGTTTCAGCTTCAGCACCATTCCTTCCAAAGAAATCCCAGGGCTGATCTCCTTCAGGATGGACTGGTTAGATCTCCTTGCAGTCCAAGGGACTCTCAAGAGTCTTCTCCAACACCACAGTCTAAAAGCATCAATTCTTCAGCGCTCAGCCTTCTTCACAGTCCAGCTCTCACACCCATACATGACTACTGGAAAAACCATAGCCTTGACTAGACGGACTTAGTCGGCAAAGTAACATCTCTGCTTTTGAGGATGCTATCTAGGTTGGTCATAACTTTTCTTCCAAGGAGTAAATGTCTTTTAATTTCATGGCTGCAGTCACCATCTGCAGTGATTTTGGAGCCCCCCAAAATAAAGTCTGACAGTGTTTCCACTGTTTCTCCATCTATTTCCCATGGAGTGATGGGGCCGGATGCCATGATCTTCATTTTCTGAATGTTGAGCTTTAGGCCAGCTTTTTCACTCTCCTCTTTTACTTTCATCAAGAGGCTTTTTAGTTCCTCTTCACTTTCTGCCATAAAGGTGGTGTCAAGCTGATTTTCGAAAAGGCAGAGGAACCAGAGATCAAATTGCCAACATCCGCTGGATCATGAAAAAAGCAAGAGAGTTCCAGAAAAACATCTATTTCTGCTTTATTGACTATGCCAAAGCCTTTGACTGTGTGGATCACAATAAACTGTGGAAAATTCTGAGAGAGATGGGAATACCAGACCACCTAACCTGCCTCTTGAGAAATCTGTATGCAGGCCAGGAAGCAACAGTTAGAACAGAATATGGAACAACAGACTGGTTCCAAATAGGAAAAGGAGTACGTCAAGGCTGTATATTGTCACCCTGCTTATTTAACTTATATGCAGAGTACATCATGAGAAACGCTGGACTGGAAGAAACACAAGCTGGAATCAAGATTGCCGGGAGAAATATCAATCACCTCAGACATGCAGATGACACCACCCTTGTGGCAGAATACTAGCTATCTATTTTACATATGGTAATGTATATATTTCAAAGCTACTCTCTCAGTTTTTCCCACCCTCTCCTCCCTCTTCTGTGTTCACAAGTCTGTTTTCTATTTCTGTGTCTCTATTCCTGCTCTGCAAAGAGGTTCATCAGTACCATTTTTCTAGATTCCATCAGTTCAGTTCAGTTCAGTTGCTCAGTTGTGTCCTACTCTTTGCAACCCCATGAATTGCAGCACGCCAGGCCTCCCTGTCCATCACCAACTCCCAGAATTCACTCAAACTCTTGTCCATCGAGTCAGTGATTCCATCCAGCCATCTTATCCTCTGTCATCCCCTTCTCCTCCTGCCCCCAATCCCTCCCAGCATCAAAGTCTTTTCCAATGAGTCAACTCTTCACATGAGGTGGCCTAAGGATTGGAGTCTCAGCTTCAGCATCAGTCCTTCCAATGAACACCCAGCACTGATCTCCTTTAGGATGGACATGTTGGATCTCCTTGCAGTCCAAGGGACTCTCAAGAGTCTTCTCCAACACCACAGTTCAAAAGCATCAATCCTTCAGCACTCAGCTTTCTTCACAGTCCAACCTTCACATTCATACACGACCACTGGAAAAGCCATAGCCTTGACTAGATGGACCTTTGTTGGCAAAGTAATGTCTCTGCTTTTTAATAGGCTGTCTAGGTTGGTCATAACTTTCCTTCCAAGGAGTAAGTGTCTTTTAATTTCATGGCTGCAATCACCATCTGCAGTGATTTTGGAGCCCCCCCCAAAATAAAGTCTGACACTGTTTCTACTGTTTCCCCATCTGTTTCCCATGAACTGATGGGGCCAGATGCCATGATCTTTGTTTTCTGAATGTTGAGCTTTAAGCCAGCTTTTTTACTCTCCTCTTTCACTTTCATCAAGAGGCTTTTTACTTCCTCTTCACTTTCTGCCATAAGGGTGGTGTCATCTGCATATCTGAGGTGATTGATATTTCTCCCAGCAATCTTGATTCCAGCATGTGCTTCTTCCAGCCCAGCATTTCTCATGATGTGTTCTGCATATAAGTTAAATAAACAGGGTGACAATGTACAGCCTTGATGTATTCCTTCCCCTATTTGGAACCAGTCTGTTGTTCCATGTCCAGTTCTAACTGTTGCTTCCTGACCTACATATAGGTTTCTCAAGAGGCAGGTCAGGTGGTCTGGTATTCCCATCTCTCTCAGAATTTTCCACAGTTTATTGTGATCCACACAGTCAAAGGCTTTGGCATAGTCAATAAAGCAGAAATAGATGTTTTTCTGGAACTCTCTTGCTTTTTCCATGATCCAGCAGATGTTGGCAATTTGATCTCTGGTTCCTCTGCCTTTTCTAAAACCAGCTTCAACATCTGGAAGTTCATGGTTCACGTATTGCTGAAGCTTGGCTTGAAGAATTTTGAGCATTACGTTACTAGCATGTGAGATGAGTGCAATTGTGCGGTAGTTTGAGCATTCTTTTGCATTGCCTTTCTTTGGGATTGGAATAAAAACTGACCTTTTCCAGTCCTGTGGCCACTGCTGAGTTTTCCAAATTTGCTGGCACATTGAGTGCAGCACTTTCACAGCATCATCTTTCAGGATTTGAAACAGCTCAACTGGAATTCCATCACCTCCACTAGCCTTATTCGTAGTGATGCTTCCTAAGGCCCACTTGACTTCACATTCCAGGATGTCTGGCTCTAGATGAGCGATCACACCGTCGTGATTATCTGGGTCATGAAGATCTTTTTTATACAGTTTTTCTGTGTATTCTTGGCACCTCTTTTTAATATCTTTTGCTTCTGTTAGGTCCATACCATTTCTGTCCTTTATCGAGCCCATCTTTGCATGAAATGTCCCCTTGGTATCTCTAATTTTCTTGAAGAGATCTCTAGTCTTCTTTTCCTCTATTTCTTTGCATTGATTACTGAGGAAGGCTTTCTTATCTCTCCTTGCTATTCTTTGGAACTCTGCATTCAAATGGGAATATCTTTCCTTTTCTCCTTTGCTTTTCACTTCTCTTCTTTTCACAGCTTTTTGTAAGGCTTCCTCAGACAGCCATTTTGCTTTATTTGCAGTTCTTTTCCATGGGAATGGTCTTGATCCCTGTCTCCTATACAATGTCATGAACCTCATTCCATAGTTCATCAGGCACTCTATCTATCAGATCTAGGTCCTTAAATCTATTTCCCACTTCCCACTGTATAATCATAAGGGATTTGATTTAGGTCATACCTGAATGGTCTAGTGGTTTTCCCTACTTTCTTCAATTTAAGTCTGAATTTGGCAATAAGGAGTTCATGATCTGAGCCACAGTCAGCTTCCTGTCTTGTTTTTGCTGACTGTATAGAGCTTCTCCATCTTTGGCTGCAAGGAACATAATCAATCTGATTTCGGTGTTGACCATCTGGTGATGTCCATGTGTAGAGTCTTCTCTTGTGTTGTTGGAAGAGGGTGTTTGCTATGACCAGTTCATATGCATTAATATACAATATTTGTTTTTCAAGTCTACTGATGATTTTGTAAGAAAGTGGTATAAATTTATACTGTGAGGTCTTCTGAGACTGGGTCTATATTAGGGGCTTCCCTTTGTCCTGAGGGAGAAGACATTTTGAGAAATAGAGAATGCTGTGGTGGGGTTTGGATTTATAATAGCATAGTCAGGGATGGTGTTCCTATGTGACTCTTACGGACTGAATGTCTGTGTCCCCCCAAATTTATATGCTGAAAACTTACCTTGCAATTGGATAGTATTAGGAGCTAGGGCCTTGAAGAAGTAATAAGGATCAGATGAAGTTATGAGGGTCGAGCCCTCTTAAGTGGAATTAGTGCACTTATAAGGGTCACAAGAGAGGGACTTGCGAGTGCCTTCTCTCCCTGCTCCCTACCACGTGGGTATACAGCAAGAAGTCAGCTTGGCACATGGCAGACGAGAGCTCTCATCAGATCCAGACCAAGCAGAGAGGGAAGGGTAGCATGAATTAGAAGATTGGGATTGACGTATATACACTACTATGCGTAAGACAGATGACTAATGAGAGCCTACTATATAGAACAGGGACCTCTCTTCTCAGTGCTCTGTGGTGACCTAAATGGGAAGGAAATCTAAAAAAGAGGGGACACATGTGTGTATGAAATGGTTGGCTGGCATCACTGATTAGTGGACACGAACTTGGGTGAACTCTGGGAGATGTTGGGGGACAGGGAGGCCTGGCGTGCTGCAGTCCCTGGGGTCACAAAGAGCTGGACACGACTGAGTGACCGCACACCAACAGCCACAATATGTATGTATAGCGGATTCACTCTGCTGTACAGCAGAAACTAACACAACATTGGAAACCGACTCCACTCCAGTAAAAAAGAAGAAAAGAACCAGACCGTACTGGCACCCTGATCCCAGACTTCCAGCCTCTGGGACTGTGAGAAACACATGTATGTTACGTATAAGCCCCTGGGTCTATGATGTTCTGTTATAGCAGCCCATACTGACCAGGACAATGACAGACACCTGAATGAGGTGAGAAAGAGCCATCCACCCATCTAAAGGAAGAAGTCCCCCCAAGGATATAGCAGATACAAAGTTTCCCAGGCAGCAAAGGTTTGATTTAGCAAAGGAGGGTGGTCTGACTATCGGCTTCATGAGAGAGGAAGAAGGGGAAGTTAACCTCAGGTGCTCCCTGCTGGCACAGTTCTCAGGGTTTTCTGAGACACTTACCTTCGACGCACTTGCTGGAAGGTAGGGAAATATGCTCAGGTGGATGCATAAATCATGATGCCTGCTACTCAACTGAAAAAAAAAAAAGGAGATTTTTATTCAAATACAGTAAGTCCCCATACGTGTGAACCTTTAAGTTGTGATCTTTCAAAGATGTGAACATGCATTCCCCTGGCCAATCACAAAGTTAGTTCATGTGTCTGGCGAACATCATCCTGTGCACAAATCCTCTACAGGTTGTTGTGTCTTTATGTACTTTAGTGCACGGTATAGAATCCAGCAGTACAGTTATCTGTATTTCAAGCCCAGCATGTCCAGAAGACAGTGGGAAAGCATCAGTGACACAGCTGGCACTTTTCAAGGTGCTGTACCGTAAGATTTAAAATGTTTTCTTTGTTTTTTTTGTGCTTTTTAAAAATATATTATTTGTATGAAAAGTATTATAAATCTATTATGGTACAGTACTAGATCACTGATTGTGTTAGCTGGGTACTAGGCCAACTTTGCTGGACTTACAAATGTGCTCTTGGACTGGAACTCATTCTTATGCAGTGTGCCTGCTCACTCACTTCAGTCGTGTCCAACTCTTTGCAACCCCATGGACTGTAACCCTCCAGGCTCCTCTGTCCATGGGATTCTCCAGGCAAGAATACTTGGAGTGAGTTGCCATGCCCTCCTCCAGGGGATCTTCCTGATCCAGGGATTGAAACCACATCTCCTGCATTGCAAACAGATTCTTTACCCACTGAGCCACCTGGGAAGCCCTGAAGAATATTGGAGTGGGATGCCATGCCCTGCTCCAGGGGATCTTCCTGACCCAGGGATTGAAACCAAGTCTCATTTCTCCTGTGCTGGCAGGCATGTTCTTTCCCACTAGCACCACCCCAGCAGGGGACTTACTATATAAAGATGCTCCCTTCCTCATGGAAGCTCTCCACAGGCTTCCTGGCCACAACCCTGTCCTTCTGATGGTGCAGAAGTTCACAGAGGTTGTAGATTTTGAGGGACCCCACTAAGTCAAAAGGAACTGATGATGAAACTCTTGCTGGAAAAAGTCCCCCTCTGAAAACTATAATTTCCATTAATTTATTAACTTTAATAATGATTGACATCAATATACTATCAATAATAAAATAATAACTCACAAATACTAAGCAATGATCTCCCAGGCATTCTGCTAAAAGCTTTACATGGATTATCTCATTTTCATCATTATGACAAGCTTAAGAAGTCAGTAATGGTAGTTTCCTGGTGGCCTACTGGTTGGGGTTCTGGGTTTTCACCGCCTTGGCCCAAGTTCAATCCCTCGTCAGGGGAGTGGGATCCCATAAATCACAGGTAAAGCCAAAAAAATAAATAAATAAAAATTAAAAAATAAACAAAAATATATTTTTAAAAAAGAAGTCAGTAGGATTACTATCTTAATTTTACAGAGAAAGAGGAAACCAGGGTCTAGAGTGGTTCAGCAATTTCTCCAGGAACTCAGAACTGGACGTTAATGGAGTTGGGATTTGAACCCACTTCTGTCTGATGAACTCTGTCTTTCAATTTGTTTCACAGAGCGAGCTCTGTCCAAGCCACAGTTTATCTAGTGAGTTGCTGATGTGTGGCCTTTTGGAAGAGTTTATCCAGTTAACTAGGCCCTGGGGAAGGAGGGCTGGAAATTCCCGTCTAACGCAGCCTGGCCGCCATGCTGAGATCTGGCCTCGTTATGGCTCTCAGAGCCTGGGGAAGGCTCAGTGTGTCAGCAGGGCACATGCACCCCCTGCTGCCTGCCACTGAGTTCTGGTCACTGACAGAGTGGGAAGCTCCCTGGGCAAGATGCCTAGAGGCCTGTCCCCAAATCCACTTGGCTCAAATGAGCAGTCTCCTTGGCTCCCCTTGGAGCTGCAAGAGTTAGGCAAAGACTGCGTAGGAGGGGTCCCACAGAAGGATGCTCAGAAGGGCAGCCAGAAGACTTCCTGCTCACGTGATAAAGTCCAGCTGAGACTGGACTCCTCCCCCTTCTTCTAAACCACACCCTCCAAAGACAATCACTCCCTCCGTTATTGTCCTGAATGTCACTTGGTGGCTAAGAATGTAAAAATTCATTTACCGCACTCTCATTAGCACTTACCTCACAAGGCAATCACTGCTCTAATCATTCATATACTCATCAGGGAAGGCTTCTCTGGGTGGCTCAGATGGTAAAGAATCTGCCTGCCATGGAGGAAACCTCATTTCAATCCTGGATTGGGAAGACCCCCTGGAGAAGGGAATGGCAACTCACTCTAGTATTCTTGCCTGGAGCATTTCATGGACAGAGGAGCCTGGCGGGCGACAGTCCGTGTGAGTTACAAAGAGTCGGACACGACTTAGTGACCAACACTTTTTGGGCTTTCCTGATGACTCAGATTTTCCTGCAATTCAGGAGACCTGGGTTTGATCCCCGAGTTGGGAAGATCCCCTGGAGAAGGGAACGGCTACCCACTCCAGTAATCTTGCCTGGAGAATTCCCTGGACTGGTGGGTTACAGTTGGTGGGGTCGCAAAGACTCAGATGCAACTGAGTGTCTCACATTTTTTTTTCACTCATCAAGCACAGAGATATTATGTAATTTGCTCAGGGTCACACAGCAGTAGGGTCAAGAGCTCAGATTCAAATATACATTGACTGGCTCCAGAATCGTATTTTATCTTTTTTTTTTTAAATTGGAGTATAAGTGCTTTACAATGCTGTGCTAGTTTCCACTGTACATCAGTGTGGCTCAGCCATAAGTAAGTATGTGTATGTGTATATCCCCTCCCTCTTGAGCCCCCCTCCCAGTCCTTCCCCCCATCTCACCCCTCTAGGTCATCACAGAGCACCAAGCCGAGCTCTCTGTTATACGCCAGCCTCCCTCTAGCTATCTATTTCATGCATGGTAGTGTAATTATGTCAATCCAGCTCTCGCAGTTCCCCAGACATAGATGTAGAGAATGGACTTGTAGACTCAAACTCTTAACTGTTCTGTAGAACTGAGATGAGCAGATCCAGGTCCCCATGCTGGCTTTACCTCATCCCCCTCTGCCTTTGTGGGCACAGCCTTGAAGACTTCTGTGCCTCAGTTTCCCCATCAGTGAAATGCAGGTGCTAGTTCTACCTACGCCATCAGATTGCTGTGAGGATTCAGTGAAATGGCAGACATGAAGCTCCAGGAAGGAGTGTGGTTTCCCAAAAGGACTCGCTCCCCAAGGTTTCTGTTCAGCCTCCCTTTCCATCTCCATGCTCCTATTTCAAAGCAGTGTAGGAACATCCCTGTTGGTCCAGTAGTTAAGACTGTGCTTTCACTGAAGGGTTGTTCAGTTGCCAAGTCATGTCCAACTCTTTGCTACCCTAAGGACTGCAGCACACCAGGCTTCCCTGTCCTTCACTGTCTCCTGGAGATATCTCACTGCAAGGGGACAGGTTCAATCCCTGGTTGGGGAACTAAGATCCCACATGCAAGTGTAGTGCAGCCAAAAAATTAAAAAAAAAAAAAAGAAAACAGCAACAACAGAAAAGCAGTCCAGCTGTTTCTTTCCTCCAGGATGTGAAACTTTACCTTGATTCAAGCAAAAGCAAGCATTCAAGGTGGAGGGAAGGGGAATAAGAGTCCAGAAGTAGTGGGCTCTTGCCCACCTTTTCCTCTAACAATCCTGAATTTCATGGGGTGCTGACTTCCCAAACTCATCCCACCCCTGATCCCATTTCTGAGTGGGACCCCATGATGTAACAGACTGTGAAGACAAGCCAGCTTCCCTAGAGCAAGGACCTGGTTTTGGAACTTCCCTGCAAATATAACGCTGTTTCTTCCCCACCCTTCCCCCAGACTAGCTCATCCACATGGGCCCTCCAGGAGGAAAAGCAGAGAGGTGCAGTGTTCCTTGCATTTCCCCTCCGCCATCTAGTCCACCCCTATTGGCAAAACGTACACTGGCATTACTAGAGATCTCATTTACTAATTGGGAATCGGAGCCCTTTAGGAGAGAACTGGGCAATTGTGGAGGAGCTGAGCTGTAATGAAAGAATTTAATTTAAAGAACGAGTTGATTCAATTGAATCCCAAAAATCATTCTGATGTGCTCCCAGCAGAGTCTATTTAGCATCAGTGAGTGCACCCCTGTCATTGCCTCCTGGCTGCACGCTCCCAGCCTGGGGGGAAGTCGTGCAGAGGGACCAGGTTTCCTTTTAGAGAAATGGGGGTTCTGCCAACCGCACAAAGGCGGGGGCTCTTCTCAGCCCTGTGAGAGGATTGCTCTCTTTCCTCCTCCCCATACCCTCCTCCCCCTCCATTCATGGAGCGCCTTCCTTTCTTTGTCCCTATTCACTCTGGCTCCTCTCCTCTCCTCTTTTCTCTACCTCTTCCTTTGCTTCTTTCAAAAATGCCATTAGGGGACTTCCCAGTTACCAGTTAACTGTTCCAGTTAAGACTTTAACACTTAAGGCTCTGTGCTTCCACTGCAGGGGCATGGGTTCCATCCCTGGTCAGGGAACTAAGATTCCCCGTGGCACAGCCAAGCAAAACAAACAAATCCAAAAAGTATCTTCCAGCAACAGAATACTAAAGCTTATGGAATCATCGCTTCTCTTCTTTAAAAAAAACATGCTGTTAACATAGCCAAATTCATAGAAGCAGAGGGTAGAATGGTGGTTACGAGGGGCTGGAGGGAAAAATTGGTCACAGTTTACAAAGTTTAGTACTCAAGGTAAATAAGTTATGGAGATGAAATATACAGCAGCATGGGCTTCCCTAGTGGCTCAGATGGTAAAGAATGCCAATGCAGGAGACACAAGAAGCGTGTGTTCGATCCCTGGGTCAGGAAGATCCCCTAGAGAAGGGCATGGCAACCCACTCCAGTATTCTTGCCTGGAGAATATCATGGGCAGAGGACCCTGGTGGGCTACAGTCCATGGGGTCACACAAAGCTGGACACGACTGAGCGACGGACCCTTTCACTTTTCATGCCGCAGGTTGAGTGAACCTGGATGCACAGCGAAGCAGAAGAAACACGGGTTTTGAAAGTTCAGCCAAGACATTGGCTTGGAACCTGATTCCACCCAATTTTTTTTCTTTGAACCTCACTCTTCTCCTTGTCAAATGAGGGTAATCTTGTGTACCTTGCAGAGTTATTGTGAAGGCTCAAGAAGATAGTGTGTAGAATGTGCCTGACACAAAGTAGAGACTGAACTGATGGGGATAATGGTGCAATTTTGCTGTTGCAGAGGAATTGCAGTGTCTGGGGTGAAGAGAATACACTGATGTTTAAAGATGTTGGGCAGCGGGAGAAGGTTTTGTTAGAGTGTAGGGTGGTTGGATCTAGGCTGCTCATTTCCTTCCTCGTGGTGCTGGAGGACCTAGACTTTTGTCTCTTGGTCCGGCTGAGTCATGATTGTTAATGGGAAACCAGGAGAGCCAGCAATCTGTCTGTGTAATCTCTTGTTTCTGCCTCTAAAGAGCTGAGATGTGCAGGCGGAAATTAGCCCGTTCCCCTCCCCACCCCCCCCCCCCACTTCTTTTTAAAAAGAAATCAAAGTCCATAGCTTGTGTCCCTGTGTGAGCTGGACAGAGCCCAGAGCCTATCCTGGGATACATAGTTCTTACTCAACATGACAGAGATTAGTTCCTCTGACTCTGAAATGTAAATAAAGATATGAGCAGGCAGATACCCACGGAGGAGTGAATGGAGCCTTGTGGCCTGAGTTCTTTCCAGGCAGGACCTTGGCTGCAACCAGACTAAGCTGCCTGCCTCTGCCTCTGTCCGTATCATCCTGGCATCAGCACCCTTTCTGCCCTGTTCTATCCCACAGGAGCAACTTGCTTCCCTGAGATAGTCCCGCTCCTCCAGGAAGCCTTCCTTCATGCAGCTTTTGGTAATCAGTGAAAATGGCAATGACTTTTATGCCTCAGAGACCTGATAACTCTAAAGTGAAAGCATTCATGTTTTTTCCTCCACCCGTAAAAAGTGAGATGAAGCAGTTCCTCAAAACATTAAACAGAATCACTATTGTTGTTGTTCAACAACTCAGTTGTGTCCAACTCATTGCCACCCCATGGCCTGCAGCATGCCAGGCTTATCTATCCTTCACTATCTCCTGGAGTTTGCTCAAACTCATGTCCACTGAGTTGGTGATGCCATCCAACCGTCTCATCCTCCATTGCCTCTTCTCCTCCTGGCTTCACTCTTTCCCTGCATCAGGGTCTTTTCCAATGAGTCAGCAGTTCACAAGAAAATTCCACTCCTAGGAATATATACCAAAGAACCAAAAAACAGATACACAAACTCCTGTACACACAAAAATAGCTAGCTAGTGGGAAGCTGTTGTATGGCACAGGGAGCTTAGCTCAGGGCTCTGTGATGACCTAGAGTGGTAGGATGGGGCGGGTTGGGAGAGAGGCTCCAGAGAGAGGGGATATATGTGTACTTAGAGCTGATTCATGATGTTGTACGGCAGAAACTCACACTTTATAAAGCAATTATTCTCCGATAAAAAATCTTGTTCACAGCAGTATTATTCACAGTTCCTAAAAGATGGAAACAGCCCAAATATCCATCAAAGGATGAATGGATAAACAAATTGTGCTGTATCCATGCAAGGGAGTGTTATTCAGCCATAAAATGGAACGCGGTACCAGTACATGCTACAGTGTGGATGAACCTCAGACACATTATGTGAAAGAAACCAGACACAAAAAGTCACCTATGTGTGATTCCATTAATGTGAAATATCTGGAAGAGGCAAATCCATAAAGACAGACTGCAGGTCGGTGGTTGCCAGGGGCTGAATGTGGAGTGGGAAGGAAATGGACAAAAAGTGTATAATGGGAACAAGGTTTCCTTTAAGGGTGATGGGAATTATTTGCATCTGTGTAGAAATGGCGGCTACACAATATTCTGAATGTACTCAATGTCACTGAGTTGTTCACTTTAAAATGGTTAATTTTATTATGTGATTTTATTATGGTGAAATGAAGAAGGCAATGGCACCCCACTCCAGTACTCTTGCCTGGAAAATCCCATGGACGGAGGAGCCTGGTGGGCTGCAGTCCATGGGGTTGCTAAGAGTCGGACACGACAGAGAGACTTCACTTTCACTTTTCACTTTCATGCATTGGAGAAGGAAATGGCAACCCACTCCAGTGTTCTTGCCTGGAGAATCCCAGGGACGGGGGAGCCTGGTGGGCTGCCATCTATGGGGTCGCACAGAGTCGGACATGACTGAAACGACTTAGCAGCAGCAGCAGCAGCATTATGGTGAAATAATTTCATTATTTGACCATTGTTTTCAAAATGGGAGGATAAGGAAAACTATCCCCTAAAGTGGTTGAGTGACAGTGAAATGCAACTGGAGCTCAAATGCACTCTGTGGCTTAACAACTGTCACTCAATAAATGCTGTTTGCCTTTCTCTTCCCAGACTTAATCTTTTTACAGACTGTACAGATCATCCCTGGATTCTCTTAGCATAGCTGGGTTATCCTTAAATTTAAAAGGACTGTATTAATTGCATAGGGAGTTCCCTGGTGCTCTGCAGTAAAAAATCCACCTACATTGCAAGAGACACAGGTTTGATCCCTGGGTCGGTAAGATCCCCTAGAGAAGGAAATGGCAACACATTCCAGTATTTTTGCCCGGGAAAGCCCATGGACAGAGGAGCCTGGAGGGCTACGACCGTTTGGGTCTAACACTTATTGCGTACGACTTAGCAACTAAACCACCACCACCCATTAATTGCTTAGGGAAACCAAATGAAATTCTTTTAAAGAAGGAAATGTACAAAAAAAAACCCCTCTCCACCCTGATTTCTGTCTATACTACAGTTTTGTGGGATCTGATTCTTAGTCCACTTCCAATCTCTATCTTGGGGCATCCACACTCTTGGGGCACCAATGGGGTCTTACAGTTCCTTCCTTGTAATTTTCCATTTCTACTTCTGGGAAGATTTGTATAGCAGTGTCTTCCACCATGCAGAAGCTCTGTTTCAGATATCTTGACCTTCATGGCTAAAATGGTAATAGTTATAACAACAATACCACAGTAAATGTTGCTGAATTTCCCTGGTGGCCCAGTGGTTAAGACTTCCATGCTTCTAATGCAAGGGATGTGAGTTCCATTCCTGGGTGGGGAACTAAGATCCCACATGCTGCACAGTACAGCCAAAAAGTGAAAACAAAATAAAAATAAATTTTAAAAAAAGTAAAGGTTGCTTTTGTTTACTGAGGAGTTACATTGCTTTGAGAACCACTCTTAAGAGCTTTTATGTGCATTTTCAGTCCTCAGAAAAAACTTGCAAAACGAGCTCTACTATTAACCCCATTTTACAAATGGAGAGTTAGAACATGAGTGAAGTTAAGCAACACGGCCAAGGCTGAAACACAGAACTGATCAATGGATGAACTGAGTTTAGAGATGGACTGCCATCCACTGAATACGCAGGAGCAGAGGAATTGGCTCCTGTTTTCCAGGAGCGGTGCATGGCAGGAGTTCAAGATGGTTCTTAGAGAAAGCATGTGAAAGCAAGTCTGGACCTGTTCTGAGAGACAAGGTCAAGATATTCAAGGCAGCAGCTCCTCAGGTATCTCCCAGTGATCCCTATCACCAGGTATTTAGGCTCTCACTTAATCATCTCTCTGGGATGGCCTGGTTTTTCTGTTCAGTCTCTAAATAATGTCCAACTCTTTTCGACCCCATGAACTGCAGGACTCCAGGCTTCCCTGTCCTTCACTATCTTCTGGAGTTTACTCAAACTCTTGTCCATTGAGTCGGTGATGCCATCCAACCACCTCATCCTCTGTGATCCCCTTCTCCTCCTGCCTTCCGTCTTTCCCAGCATCAGGGTCTTTTCAAACAAGTCCGCTGTTTTCTTCAGGTGGCCAAAATATTGGAGCTTCAGCTTCAGCACCAGTCCTTCCAATGTATATTCAGGGTTGATTTCCTTTAAGATTGACTGGTTTGATCTCCTTGCAGTCCAAGGGACTCTCAAGAGTCTTCTGCAGCAGCACAATTTGAAAGCATCAATTCTTCAGGCTGACCTGGTTACTTGGCTTCTAATAAGTATGTGGCCAGAGTGATGGGCTGTCCTCCTGAGATTAGGTTACAAAGACTCTGGTTCCACCTCACTTACCCTCTCTCACTCATCCTCTCTCTCCCCTTCTCTCTCTTGGATGGAATCCACCTGCTGTGTTGTAAGCTGCCCCAAGGGGCAGTCCAAGTGGCAGTCAGGACCTGAGGCTTCTAACAGCCGCATGACTGAACCTGGACATGGACTGTTCTCCAGTTGATCCTTGAGATGAAGACTACAGCTCTGTGAGGCACCTTGAGTTAAATGACTGAACAAATCATACGAGATTCCTGACCCACAAAAATGGTAAAGCATAGTTCCATGTTATTAAGCAATAGATACATCAGATACTTTGCAGTCAGACTGGCTTGAGTTTGACCCTGGTTCTACTTGCGCAAACTCGATCAAGGCAACTAACTACTCCACAGGTCAGTTTCATTGTCTGTAAAGAGAATCACAGCACCTATATATCAGAGTTGTTATAAAGATTAAATAATCTGATGTATGCTCAGGACTTAGTCCACTGCCTGGCACATAGAATTACTTTATGAATGTCAATTATTGTGAATCTTCTAAGTGGAGGGGCCATGTATTCCTGAATGGACGGGCCTCTCGTGTACCTTCCCTGCTGCTGTTTCCCCTGGCTTATGGTCGAGGCTATAAGGATTCAGACATCCAGGGATGAGCTATCCCAGGGGCCTCCCAGTGCAGAAAGGGGGTTTGCTTTCTGTTCCAGGAAAAGCACAGGATAGCCTGTTTTGTACTTGCTGTATAAAAATTCTAAAAAACACAGAACCTGATGCCAGTTATTATGCTGACTGTAGACATGATTAATTGGTTGTCTATTCCAAGCATTAGCACGTATTCCCATAGATACCTGATTACAATGACTAATTAGACAAAAGTTCTTTTCAAAGCCTGCTTGAATTATAACTCTAGAGTAAGAAACCCCTAAGTCTTTATTCAATTTGTACATGATTTTTTTCCCCTGCACTTTCTCTTACAGGAATCAATAAGTTGTTTAGACATATTTAATAGAGAGGAAAAGAACAAAATTAGGTTTTGCCACTTTATGAAAGTGACTTTTAAAATGTCTTACCTCTAAATAAAAAGACCATCCTTTTAATCCACTCAATGAGTTGGAATTTTCAGGAAAATTTAGATGGGCTGTTTTCCATGATGGGCTTCCCTTGTGGCTCAGATGATAAGGAATCTTCCTGCAATGTAGGAGACCAGGGTTCAATCCCTGGGTCAAGAAGATCCCCTGGAGAAGGGAATGGCAAGCTACTCCAGTGTTCTTGCCTGGAGAATCTCATGGATAGAGGAGCCTGGCGGGCTATAGTCCATGGGTCACAATCGGACACAATTGAGTAACTAACATTTTCACTTCACTGTTTCCATGATTAGGTGAGGACGACTAATGGTCTTGCCAGCAACTAAAGTTGGATCGCCTTGTACATAAAATGAACTGGCTTTCACAGAGCTCCCTGTGTTTATTCTGGGTGCCGTACATCACAGACCCGGGCAGTTTGTTTTCTGTTCTTGCCTTGTGCTTCATCTCATGCTTGTGTTTGCTCTGCTCTTTCATGACATTCAAAGTGCATCTGGGATGCTAAAATCCTCTTAGAAAATAATTATTTTGAGGCATCACATGAATAATAGGACTGTGGGGGAAAAAAGGAATAGAATGTTCTGGGACTTTTTGCCCCCCAAAGCAGCAGAGCGTATGAACTGCTCTATTATATTCATCAAAGTGGTCTTTGTTCCAGGATCATCCTCTTGGGGGAGACTCTTGTTCCGATGCTTATAAGTGAGGATGTGAGAGAAAGCATCAGATGTATTTCAGCTGTCATTGTTTGTGGAGGTGAAAGAGCAAGACAAGAGATTTGCCCCCGCTGTCCTGACCTCGTCTTTCTCCATATCCTCTAACCAACATGCTGAGTTAGACAAAGCTGTGGTCCTAGTGTGATTAGATTGACTAGTTTTCTGTGAGTATGGTTTCAGTGTGTCTGCCCTCTGATGCCCTCTTGCAGCACCTACCATCTTACTTGGGTTTCTCTTACCTTGGGCGTGGGGTATCTCTTCACGGCTGCTCCAGCAAAGCACAGCTGCTGCTCCTTACCTTGGACTAGGGGTATCTCCTTACTGCCGCTGTTCCTGACCTTCAACGTGGGATAGCTCCTCTAGGCCTCCTGTGCCTGCGCAGCCACTGCTCCTCGGTTGCTCCTCCCAGCCACCAGCCCTGGCCTCAGGCGTGGGTGGCTCCTCCCAGCTGCCGCCCCTAGCCTCGGGCTCAGGGTGGCTGCTCAGGTTCACCGCCCCTGGCCTTGGGTGCGAGGTGGCTTCTCCTGGCTGCCCCTGACCTCGGATGCGGGGAAGCTCCTCCTAGCCATGCCTGCGGGGCAACCCAAGACTGGCGGGTCATGGTGGAGAGGTCTGACAGAATGTGGTCCGCTGGAGAAGGGAACAGCAAGCCACTTCAGTATTCTTGCCTTGAGACCCCATGAACAGTATGAAAAGGCAAAATGATAGGATCCCAAAAGAGGAACTCCCCAGGTCATTAGGTGCCCAATATGCTACTGGAGATCAGTGGAGAAATAACTCCAGAAAGAAGGAAGGGATGGAGCCAAAGCAAAAACAACACCTAGTTGTGAATGTGACTGGTGATAGAAGCAAGATCCGATGCTGTAAAGAGCAATATTGCATAGGAACCTGGAATGTCAGGTCCATGAATCAAAACAAATTGGAAGTGGTCAAACAAGAGATGGCAAAAGTGAACATCGACATTCTAGGAATCAGCGAACTAAAATGGACTGGAATGGGTGAATTTAACTTAGATGACCATTATATCTACTCCTGTGGGCAGGAATCCCTCAGAAGAAATGGAGTAGCCATCATAGTCAACAAAAGAGTCTGAAATGCAGTACTTAGATGCAATCTCAAAAACGACAGAATGATGTCTGTTCGTCTCCAAGGCAAACCAATCAATATCACAGTTATCCAAGTCTATGCCCCAGCCAGTAATGCTGACGAAGCTGAAGTTGAATGGTTTTATGAAGACCTACAAGACCTTTTAGAACTAACACCCAAAAAAGATGTCCTTTTCATTATAGGGGACTGGAATGCAAAAGTAGGAAGTCAAGAAACACCTGGAGTAACAGGCAAATTTGGCCTTGGAATGCGGAATGAAGCAGGGCAAAGACTAATAGAGTCTTGCCAAGAAAATGCACTGGTCATAGCAAACACCCTCTTCCAACAACACAAGAGAAGACTCTACACATGGACATCACCAGATGGTCAACACCGAAAGCAGATTGATTATATTCTTTGCAGCCAAAGATGGAGAAGCTCTATACAGTCAGCAAAAACAAGACCAGGAGCTCAGATCATGACTGTGGCTCAGATCATGAACTCCTTATCACCAAATTCAGACTCAAATTGAAGAAAGTAGGGAAAGCCGCTAGACCATTCAGGTATGACCTAAATCAAATCCCTGGAAGTGAGAAATAGATTTAAGGGCCTAGATCTGATAGATAGAGTGCCTGATGAACTATGGAATGAGGTTCATGACATTGTACACGAGACAGGGATCAAGACCATCCCCATGGAAAAGAACTGCAAAAAACAAAATGGCTGTCTGAGGAGGCCTTACAAATAGCTGTGAAAAGAAGAGAGGCGAAAAGCAAAGGAGAAAAGGAAAGATATAAGCATCTGAATGCAGAGTTCCAAAGAATAGCAAGAAGAGATAAGAAAGCCTTCCTCAGCAATCAATGCAAAGAAATAGAGGAAAACAACAGAATGGGAAAGACTAGACATCTCTTCAAGAAAGTTAGAGATACCAAGGGAACATTTCATGCAAAGATGGGCTCGATAAAGGACAGGAATGGTATGGACCTAACAAAGAAGAAGATATTAAGAAGAGGTGGCAAGAATACATAGAAGAACTGTATAAAAAAGATCTTCACGACCCAGATAATCACGATGATGTGATCACTCATCTAGAGCCAGACATCTTGGAATGTGCAGTCAAGTGGGCCTTCGGAAGCATCACTACGAACAGAGCTAGTGGAGGTGATGGAATTCCAGTTGAGCTGCTTCAAATCCTGAAAGATGATGCTGTGAAAGTGCTGCACTCCATATGCCAGCAAATTTGGAAAACTCAGCAGTGGCCACAGGACTGGAAAAGGTCAGTTTTCATTCCAATTCCAAAGAAAGGCAATGCCAAAGAATGCTCAAACTACCGCACAATTGCACTCATCTCATGCTAGTAAAGTAATGCTCAAAATTCTCCAAGCCAGACTTCAGCAATACGTGAACCGTGAAGTTCCAGATGTTGAAGCTGGTTTTAGAAAAGGCAGAGGAACCAGAGATCAAATTGCCAACATCCACTGGATCATGGAAAAAGCAAGAGAGTTCCAGAAAAACATCTATTTCTGCTTTATTGACTATGCCAAAGCCTTTGACTGTGTGGATCACAAGAAACTGTGGAAAATTCTGAGAGAGATGGGAATACCAGATCTCCGACCTGCCTCTTGAAAAATCTGTATTCAGGTCAGGAAGCAACAGTTAGAACTGGACATGGAACAACAGACTGGTTTCAAATAGCAAAAGGAGTACGTCAAGGCTGTATATTGTCACCCTGCTTATTTAACTTATATGCAGAGTATATAATGAAAAACGCTGGATTGGAAGAAACACAAGCTGGAATCAAGATTGCCAGGAGAAATATCAATAACCTCATATATGCAGATGACACCACCCTTATGGCAGAAAGTGAAGAGGAGCTAAAAAGCCTCTTGATGAAAGTCAGAGTGGAGAGCGAAAAAGTTGGCTTAAAGCTCAACATTCAGAAAACGAAGATCATGGCATCTGGCCCCATCACTTCATGGGAAACAGATGGGGAAACAGTGGAAACAGTGTCAGACTTTATTTTGGGGGGCTCCAAAATCAATGCAGATGGAGACTGCAGCCATGAAATTAAAAGACACTTACTCCTTGGGAGAAAAATTATGACCAACCTAGATAGCATCTTCAAAAGCAGAGACATTACTTTGCTGACTAAGTTCCATCTAGTTAAGGCTATGATTTTTCCTGTGGTCATGTATGGATGTGAGAGTTGGACTGTGAAGAAGGCTGAGCGCCAAAGAATTGATGCTTTTGAACTGTGGTGTTGGAGAGGACTCTTGAGAGTCCCTTGGACTGCAAGGAGATCCAACCAGTCCATTCTGAAGGAGACCAATGCTGGGATTTCTTTGGAAGGAATGATGATAAAGCTGAAGCTCCAGTACTTTGGCCACCTCAGGTGAAGAGTTGACTCATTGGAAAAGACTCTGATGCTGGGAGGGATTGGGGGCAGGAGGAGAAGGGGACGACAGAGGATGAGATGGCTGGATGGCATCACGGACTCGATGGACATGAGTCTGAGTGAACTCCGGGAGATGGTGATGGACAGGGAGGCCTGGCATGCTGTGATTCATGGGGTCACAAAGAGCTGGACATGACTGAGCGACTGAACTGAACTGTCATGCTGAGGGGCCCAAGGTAACATTACTCAAATTAAACCATTCAGGCAGGAAAACGGGTAGAGATGATGTCCGCCACATAGTGTATCTTCAGCTTGGGTCTCAGGAAAACATTCTGGAAATCACAAAACTGCAGCTCTTTCAAATTCTCTCCTGCCAACCCTGTTCCATTTCCAGTATAAGCCCTAGCAGAGTCATACCTTGGACTTCCCAGGTTGTACTAGTGGTAAAGCACCTAGCTGCCAATGCAGGAGACATAAGAGACATGGGTTCGATCCCTGGGTCAGGTAGATTCCTTGGAGGAGGTTATGGCAAGCCACTCCAGTATTCTTGCCTGGAGAATCCCATGGATGGAGGACACTGGTGGGTTACAGTCCATAGGGTCATGCAGAGTCAGACATGACTGAAGTGACATAGTACACACATAGCCATACCTTTGGAGACAAGGCGTATGGGAAGAGATGGAGAAAACTTTAACATAAAAGAGGGTGTACAGTGATGATGATGGGGAAACAGTGGAAACAGTGGCTGACTTTAGTTTTTTGGGCTCCAAAATCACTGCAGATGGGGACTGCAGCCATGAAATTAAAAGACGCTTACTCCTTGGAAGAAAAGTTATGACCAACCTAGATAGCATATTCAAAAGCAGAGACGTTACTTTGCCAAAAAGGTCCATCTAGTCAAGGCTATGGTTTTTCCACTGGTTATGTACGGGTGTGAGAGTTGGACTGTGAAGAAAGCTGAGCACTGAAGAATTGATGCTTTTGAACTGTGGTGTTGGAGAAGACTCTTGAGAGTCCCTTGGACTGCAAGGAAATCCAACCAGTCCATTCTGAAGGAGACCAGTCCTGGATGTTCTTTGGAAGGAATGATGCTAAAGCTGAAACTCCAGTACTTTGGCCCCTTCATGTGAAGAGTTGACTCATTGGAAAAGACTCTGATGCTGGGAGGGATTGGGGGCAGGAGGAGAAGGGGACAACACAGGATGAGATGGCTGGATGGTATCACTGACTCGATGGACGTGAGTTTGAGTGAACTCCGGGAGATGGTGACGGACAGGGAGTCCTGGTGTGCTGCGATTCATGGGGTCGCAAAGAATCCGACACGACTGAGCGACTGAACTGAACTGAACAGTGATGATATTAGTGTTTTGCCATCCATTTAATCATTATGCCATCTCAGATTCTTTACCATCTGAGACACCAGGGAAACTCAATCATTATACACGGAATACTTACCATTTGCCAGGCACTGTTCCAGATGCTGAAACCTTTTTATTGAGAATGCTAAAATTCCAAATGGGTCATGATAATGCTCCTGGGACCTACAGACCAAATCTTAAAAAAAAAAATGCAAGCTATTGTATTTTAAATATCAAATAAACTGCAAAGATATTTTTAAATCATTTCTACCTAACCCATACTTAAGATAGTTTTAACTAAGTTCAAGAACTGTGATCAGGCTTAAAAAGCTTTGTTCTGTTTTTTACTATGAAATATTTAGGATGCAAAACAAGTGCAAAGAATATTTTAATTAGCTTCCAGGTCTTTACTACATGGTTTAAGAAATAAAACAACATAAATTTAACTGAGATCCTTTGAGACACTTCTTTAGTCTCATTTTGCCCTGTCGACACACAGAATTGCTGTCTTGGTTTTTATGTTATCATTCCTAGAAGGGTGTTTGTTTAATAGAGGAATTCTAACTCATTAAGATAGGGATGAAAGAAAGAGTATTTTTGTGCGATTGTATGTCCATTTAAACCAGACTATTTTGAAGAATTGTTAAAAAAAAAATTGAGAGATGGTTTGAATGTTGGATCTCAATTCTCCACTATGCTATAGTGAATGGCATCAATTTCACACTTGAACATTCACATTTTCTACTGAAGGATTATCTTCTAAGGGTGCTTTGGTTGTAAATGGTGGGGGAGCCTAGGTGGAATCCAAGACTGAGAATGTATGAAGGAACTGAATCAGGGTCTGGGAGATACTTCCACGCTCACGTCTCTGCTTCTCTCCATGTGTCTGCTTGATCTTTCCTGCTCAGCATGCAGACTTTCTCCAAAACAAGGGTATTCACAGGGCTCCTAGAAGCTGAAGCTCCAACACTTTGGCCACCTGATGCAAAGAGAATTGTCTCATTGTAAAATACCTCACGTTGGGAAAGATTGAAGGCAAAAGGAGAAGAGGGTGGCAGAGGAGAAGATGGTTAGATAGCATCACCGACTCAATGGACATGAATTTGAGCAAACTCTGGGAGATAATGAAGGACAGGGAAGCCTGACGTGTTGCAGTCCACGGGGTCACAAAGAGTCGGACACGACTTAGCAACTGAACAACAACGTATATATGTGTATGTGTGTGTGTGTGTGTATGTATCTATATAATGTATGTGTGTGTATATGTGTGTGTGTGTGTGTGTGTATGCATGCGTGGTGGTGTTGGTTTAGTTGCTAAGTCGTGTCTGACTCTTTGCAACGCCATGGACTATAGCCTACCAGGCTCCTCTGTCCATGGGATTTCCCAGGCAATCCTGGAGGTGGGTTGCCATTTTCTTCTCCAGGGGATCTTCTTGACCCAGGGATCAAACCTGCATCTCCTGCATAGCCAGGCAGATTCTTTACCACTGAGCCACCAGGGAAGCCCCATATACGTGTATATGTATGTATGTGTTAGTCACTCAATCGTGTCTGACTCTTTGGGACCCCATGGACTGCAGCCCACCAGGCTTCTCTGTCCATGAGATTTTCTAGGCAAGGATACTGGAGTGGTTTGCTATTTCCTTCTCCAGGGTATACCTGTATATATACATATTCATATATACTATATTTTATATATTACATATTATATCTTTTATTTAGCATGTTGTATGTATATATATGTGTATTATGACACTCAGTTAAATTTGAATTTCAGATTTAAAAAGAAAGGTATTTTTTTTTTAGTGTGCTTTCTATCCAATATTTGGACATACTTATATAAACAAATTCAGTATTTGTTGTCAAAAATCTAAACTTCAGTGGGAATCCTCTATTTTATCTGGCCATTCTAAGTAGGTTCTGCAATACATATTTTAAGCCCAACCCCATGAAGAGATGGGCTTTCCTTCCCTCTTAGTTCCTGGGACTGAAAGGACTCTCATTGGTCCAGCTCACTTGGACAGTGACTTGGAGGATTTTTTTTTTTTTAATCAGCTCTGGACTGAGTCATGTTGTTTAAGCAAGGCTTCTAGAAGACCATCTGGGGGGTGATGGGAGCAAATAAGGAAGGTGACTGTGAAGTAGGAAGATACAACATTTCCACTCCTAAAAAATCTATGTTTACAAGCTAGTGGAGATTGCTCTCTTTGGTCCCTTCTGCTTTCATTTCTCTAGGACAACGTGTTATAATGCGGTAGTTAGGAGCCCAGGCCCTGGAGTCTGCCTCCCAGCCATGATTTCTCCCTCCACCGCTCACCAGTGCTATCATCCTGTGCAAGTTATTTGATGTCAGTTTCCTTATCAACAAAAACGAGGTTATGATAACAGTAACTATGTCATAGATTGTTGTGAAAATTAAGTGAGTGGATGATATGTGAAGTCCTTAGTACCCTGCTTGAAAAATAGTAAAATTTTACAACTGTGTGTTATTTTTCTCCTGTAATAACAGTGGTTTTTCAGGAAGGATGTCTAGGAAGAGGGATAGGGAACTAGTTCCATTTACTAAAGCCATCGTAACCCAACCTTCAGCTTTATTCTTCCAAATCTTGAAGTCCAGAAGACTATGAATATTTCTCTAAAGGCCCAGGTTGTAAATATTTTAGACTTCATCGGTTATTGAATTTTTGTTACAGTGACTCAACCAAGCTGCTGTAGCAGCCACTGAATTTATAAACATATGGTCATGGTTGTGTTCCAATAAAACTTTATTTATGAAAGCAGGTGGTGGCCTAGATTTGGTGGGTAGACCATAATTTGCTGACCCCTGCTCTAGCCCTTCCAGCATCACAATCACCAACTTTTTCTTTTTCTTTTTTCAAATGAGCTTGTATTAATTGTTTCTCTTATCCCCAATCTCTATCATGGATTTCAGGGACATTCAGTGGTGAATATTTAGAATAATTCCAGGAAAGTAGTTTTGTAATCTTTTTTTAAAAATAATTTTTATTGGTTTTTATTGGTATAGTTGCTTTACAATGTTGTGTCAGTTTCTTTCTACTGTACAGCAAAGTGAATCAACTATACATATACATATATCCCTTCTTTTTTGGATCCTAAGTAAGGTCACCACAGAACATTGAGTAGAGTTTCCTGTGCTATACAGTAAGTTCTCATTAGTTATTTATTGAGAGTCTTAAAACTGTTCACATCTACACTTTATTCATTGCTGTGACAAATATTGATTAAGAATTCGCAGTATGTCAGGTACCCTACTGGCTACTATTGGGTATCTCTTCTAAAGAAACCATCAGAGAAGGATATTCAGACAAACACAAAAATCAAAGCCTTTTATCACAGTGTAATTTATAATAGCGAATAATTAGGGAGGGGGGAGAAGCCTCTTTTAATCCTCCTTAAGCGATGGCACCCCACTCCAGTACTCTTGCCTGGAAAATCCTATGGACAAAGGAGCCTGGTAGGCTGCAGTCCATGGGGTCGCTAAGATTTGGACACGACTGAGTGACTTCACTTTCACTTTTCACTTTCATGCATTGGAGAAGGAAATGGCCACCCACTCCAGTGTTCTTGCCTGGAGAATCCCAGGGATGGGGAGCCTGGTGGGCTGCCTTCTATGGGGTCGCAGAGTTAGACACGACTGAAGCGACTCAGCAGCAGCAGCAGCAAGCATTTGATAGTTAGGGAAATTGAGAGACAAAAACATCCAATGGAATATTATGCGGTCATAACAGATTTCCATTTTTCCTACTAGTGTGAATGTTGTTTATTTGTTTTCAAGTTTCAGAATCAACCTATAAAGAAATCATTAATGTCATAATTATGGAGTGGGGAGAGACTATAAGTATTATCAAAACTGACAAATTAAAAGAAAAACTAGTCAGGATTTTCCCTGGCAGTCCAGTGGTTAAGACTCTACATTTCTCCTGCAGGGGTCACAGGTTCAATCGCTGGTGCAGAGACTAAGATCTCACATGCTGCATGGTGCAGTCAAAAATAAAATAAAATAAAAATTTTAAAAATAAAAACTAGAGTTAATAGAAGTTCAGAAGTGTAGGGAGGAAAACAAGACAAAGATCTTGAAAGTGAAGGTTAGGCAAGTTATCTACAATTATCATGGTGACCAAGCAGGAAATAAGAAAAATAATGGCATAATTATTGTAATTATTGGGAGAAGAATAAGGAGAAAAGATATATCTAGAGTTGGTGGTAGAAATAAACTCAAATTCCCATCTATCACAGCAGGAAATCAACAGGTAATTATGAAGTAGGAAAATCTAGAAGTCACATATTAAGCTATATGGAGGTAACAGAAAAACTTTAAACACAGATGGTTGAAAGCAGTTCCCAAGGGGATCGCAATAGATGCATGTATGTGCAGGGTAGGGTGTAGGCATAGCGCAGGAGACTATTGCACTTGATTATTGAAAAGGAAAATTGTTTACAAAGAGACTGTAATAACATGGGAAAATATTTATAATTTAAGTGGGAAGGCTGGTAACAAATTGCATACACAGTGCCTTCACAAGTATCTCAAAACGAAAAAGAAAACAAACAAAAAGCTATGCATAGGAAGAGTCCTCGAAGGAAACATGCCAAGTTATCTACAGCTCTCTGGGTGGTGGGAAACAGGGTCATTTTATTTTTGTCACAACTTTCTTTGTTTCTGTATTTTCCCAATTTTCTATGGCAAACATGCACAGCTTTCATAATTCAAAAATAAACTATATATTAAAAGACTTCAGTGGAAGCCCTTCAGTGCAGTTTGCATTCTCTTTGTGTTGAAAGTGAAAGTGTTAGTCACCAGGCTACTCTGTCCATGAAATTCTCCAGGCAAGAATACTGGATTGGGTAGCCATTCCCTTCTCCAGGGAATCTTCCTGACCTAGGGATCAAAACCAGGTCTCCTTCATTCCAGGGAGATTCTTTACCATCTGAGCCACCAGGGAAGCCCCATGCATTGAGCAGCTGGCAAAATGGATGGTTCTTCTGGGAAGCCATGGAGGTTTGCCCTGGTTCTGCTAAAGAGCTCTGTCCTTTAGGCAGGTCTCCAGGCTCCCTTCTTCTGCTGCAAAAAGAAGGTTGGAACTAAATGATTGCCAAAGCTTATTTCTTATTCTGGCATTTGGAATCAATTCCAGGGCAACTTATTGTGTGGGCTCAGTCATGTTCAACTCCTTATGACCCTGTGGACTACAGCCCACTAGGAGCTTCTGGCCGTGGAATTTTCCAAGCAAGAATACTGGAGTAGGTTGCCATTTCCTACTCTAGGGGACCTTCCCAACGCAGGGATTGAACTTGAGTCACGTGTGTCTCCTGCATTGGCAGGCAAATTCTTTACCAACTACTCTACTTGGGAAGCCCAGGTAACTTAATAAGTACTGAGAATAACTCCTATTCTTTGATCATCACAGTCCATAAGCCTTGCTTGGTCCTCTTGAAATGATCTCAGCATTCTTATCAGATAAATAAAGCCTATTGTTGGAGTGATGGGGTAAATGGAGAGAGAATGGGTCTCAGAGTCCAGTAGACCTGGCTAGTCAGTAGTGGTGTGCCCTGCACGCCACTCTTGCACAACATGTGCAGTGGTGACTGGTCCATAGTAATTGTAAGGACAAAGCTTCTCTGAACTTAGCTTCTCATCTTTAAGAGGAGGTAATAACAATTCTTATTTGCTGGGTCATTGTGAGGATGAGCGAGATTGCATGGTCAAGGCTATAGCACAGTGTGTGGCATATGATCAGCGCTTGATAAATGAAAGCTGTCTTGACAGCGTTGAACTTTCTTGTGTTTACAAAACCTGGCATTAAGCTATATATTTGCATTCATTATCTTGTTGAATCTTACCACACTCTTGCCATTGGGGAGGCATTTCTGTTGGGTTTAGGACACAACATAAAGTTACAGGTATGAGCACATAACCCAGAGACTGCCAGCCTGCCATTGTCATTCACTGGGCAACTTCCAGAACCTCTTGAAACATCCTTTTTTTTCTTTTTTTTTAAATCTGTTTTTACATCTGTTAAATGGGGATGTTAATAGAATGCCTACCTCAGAGATGGTTGTGAGGAGCAAATAAACAGTTGTGTGTTAACCACATGGAGCAGTGTCTAGTCCATAATATTATCAGCTATTATTATTCTTGTCTTATAGCTGAGGTCACTGAGGCTGAAAGCAGTTGGGTATTTTCCTATTCGGTCACATATTTAGAAGTGAAGCTGTGATCCTGGACAGTGACATACCAGCACTTGTTTCTTAATCATCATGCTGTATTTTCCATCTCCCTAGTTAACTATTGAGTGAATACTGATAAAAATGCCCAGATGAGCTGTATGCTCCTGTAGAATTGCATATTTAAGTCAGAGGAAATAAAATCTGATAAGAAGTGTTGTGATCTGAACAATTACATCAATGACAACCAGAGAGTTGCAAATGCCTAATTTTGTGGCCAAGCTGAAGATGAGTAATGGCATTTAGAAAAGGCTTATCACTGGTCCTGCAAAGCTTGGATATGAAGCAATCACTTACTGTCAACTTCTGGTTGCTACCTAGAGTCTGGATGACTTGTCAGTGTGCCAGGAAGCAGAGGTGGAGGGGTCAGCGGTTTTGTATTGCAAATTATGGAACAAAAGAGAAATATGATTGCAAAACTTCCCTGAAAACACAGATAAACCTGTCCAAAGTGATTTATTGCAACCAGAGTTTCATCATTTCTTCCTGGCTAGGGGCTTCGTTTGTACATTCCTGTCGACCTCTCTCCCCATAAAGGGAGCCCAAGTGTAACTGCTCCTTGACCTTCACTGGGTGTAAGTGTTCAAATACATCTTCAGGTAAAGCTCAAGCTCAAGAGGGATCTTTTTCAATCTCACAGTCACTGGGTGCTTATGATATGCCAGGAACTGCTGATATAAATAGGAATAATAATTGCTAATATTTTAAGCTGTAAATCCAGGCTGTATCACTGAATCTAAGATGACAGCAATAACTTACTTTTATTTCATGTACTGCTAAAGGAAAAAATACCCCATCTAGTAATCTGTATTATATTATCCATTGTAGGCCACCTTCCGATTTTTAAAGATGATAAAATGTGGCAAATGTACACCATAGAAGTGATGAATACACTGTTAGCTCATTTGAATCTGTCTGTCAACTCTACAAAACAGATACTAATATACACCCCCTTCAAGAAGAGGAAACTGGTTCCAAAACGTTAAACAGCTTGTCAAAGTTACACAGCTAGTAAGAGAGAGGTAAGTAGGTAGGTTTAGTCACTCAGTCGTGTCCGACTCTTCTGACCCCATGGGTTGTTGCCTGCCAGGCTCCTCTGTCCATGGGATTCCCAGGCAAGAATACTGGAGTGGGTTACCATTTCCTTCTCCAGGGGATCTTCCCAACCCAGGGATTGAACCCAGGTCTCTTGCACGGCAGATGGACTCTTTACTGACGGAGTCACCCAGGGAAGTCAGTAAAAGAGAGCCACCGTTTGAATCTAGGCAGCTTGGTGAAAGCCCATGCACTTCTGGGAGCCTGCAGGTCATCTGTTCTCCAGGCACTTGAGGCAGAATGCTCTCTGGCTTCTTTAATCTCCTTCCTCTCCTTCCTCAGCTGAGCCTCAGGCCTGTCTTCACAGCTTCCAGCCTCCCCTGCTCCACAGACTGACTTTCTAGCTGCTTTAAGAGGCCAGTAGGGCCCAGGACGTGCATAATTCCTTTCCTGGATCTTTTTCTGTACCAGAAATCTCTGGTTGCAAACAATAGAAATGAACAATGACCTACATTAGCAGAGGGTGGAGTTTATTGGTGAGAAAAGAGGCAGTTGGCAGAATGGACAGGAAAGTGGGACCCAGGGCAACACAAGGAATCTGGTTACAACTGCTTGAAGGGAAATCGATCAACCATTTCTGTTTCGTTGTCACAAAGTTTAAGAGAGAAACTTCCAGGCCAGAAAGTCCAGCTGGCCTGATGTGAGTTATGGCAGGGGATGCTCACTGGTGGCTCCCCAATATCAAGCACAAGTTTCCTCAAGAGGAAATTTGGGTGAAGAGTGCAAACTCTGGGGTCCAGCTGGCTTCTTGCCTGCAAGACCAGCTCTGCATGCAAATGAGGTGATCTTGGACAAGATACCTAATCCCTCTGTACATCTGTTCTTTCATCTGTAACGTGGAGATCATTACAGCCTGAACCCACAGGGTTGTTGTTGTGGAGGGTGGGTGGGGGGGGTAGTGGAATGCAAGGGATAATGCATCACACTCTGCATATATTGCGCTTCCCAGGTGGCACTAGCGGCAAAGAACCCACCTGCCAATGCAGGTAGATGTAAGAGACACAAGTTCAGTCCCTGAGTCAGGAAGATCCCCTGGAGGAGGGTAGGAAAGTTGGCCATCCACTCCAGTATTCTTGCCTGAAGAGTCCCATGAACAGAGACTGGCAGGCTGCAGTCCATAGGGTCACACAGAGTCAGACACGACCGAAGCGGGACTTGCACGCACTTGCATATACTAAGTGCTTAATAATTGATAATTACGATAGTCTCAGTTCAGTTCAGTTGCTCAGTCGTGTCTGTCTCTTTGCGACCCCATGAATTGCAGCACGCCAGGCCTCCTTGTCCATCACCAACACCTGGAGTTCACCCAAAGTCATGTGTATTGAGTTGGTGATGCCATCCAGCCATCTCCTCCTCTGTCGTCCCCTTCTCCTCCAGCCCCCAATCCCGACCAACATCAGAGTCTTTTCCAATGAGTCAACTCTTCGCATGAGGGGGCCAAAGTACTGGACTTTCAGCCTCAGCATCAGTCCTTCCAGTGAACACCCAGGACTGATCTTTAGGATGGACTGGTTGGATTTCCTTGTAGTCCAACGGACTCTCAAGAGTCTTCTCCAGCACCACAGTTTAAAGCATCAATCCTTTGGCTCTCAGCTTTCTTCACAATCCAACTCTCACATCCATACATGACCACTGGAAAAACTATAGCCTTGACCAGACGGACCTCTGTTGGCAACGTAATATCTCTGCTTTTTAATAGGTTATCTAGGTTGGTCATAACTTTCCTTCCGAGGAGTAAGCATCTTTTAATTTCATGGCTGCAGTCACCATCTGCAGTGATTTTGGAGCCCAAAAAATTAAAGTCTGATACTGTTTCCACTGTTTCCCCATCTATTTGTTGTGAAGTGATGGGACCAGATGCCATGATCTTCGTTTTCTGAATGTTGAGCTTTAAGCCAACATTTTCACTCTCCTCTTTCACTTTCATCAAGAGGCTTTTTAGTTCCTCTTCACTTTCTGCCATAAGGATGGTGTCATCTGCATATCTGAGGTTATTGATATTTCTCCTGGCAATCTTCATTCCAGCCTGTGCTTCTTCCAGCCCAGCATTTCTCATGATGTGTTCTGCATAGAAGTTAAATAAGCAGGGTGACAATATACAGCCTTGACGTACTCCTTTTCCTATTTGGAACCAGTCTATTGTTCCATGTCCGGTTCTAACTGTTGCTTTCTGACCTGCATATAGGTTTCTCAAGAGGCAGGACAGATGGTCTGGTATTCCCATCTCTCTCAGAGTTTTCCACAGTTTGTGATCCACACAGTCAAAGGCTTTAACATAGCCATTAAAGCAGAAATAGATGTTTTTCTGGAACTCTCTTGCTTTTTCCATGATCCAGCCAATGTTGGCAATTTGATCTCTGGTTCCTCTGCCTTTTCTAAAACCAGCTTCAACATCTGGAAGTTCACGGTTCATGTATTGCTGAAGCCTGGCTTGGAGAATTTTGAGCATTACTTTACTAGCATGAGATGAGTGCAATTGTGCAGTAGTTTGAGCATTCTTTGGCATTGCCTTTCTGTGGGATTGGAATGAAAACTGACCTTTTCCAGTCCTGTGGCCACTGCTGAGTTTTCCAAATTTGCTGGTACATTGAGTACAGCACTTTCACAGCATCATCTTTCTGGATTGTCTACTCACACAGCAAACATCAAAGGCAATGGCTTTTTGTTGTAGAATCTTCCTGACATCCAGTATTTGACTGTATATATAGTCAAATATTGGGTATTTCAGATAGAAACTCTGAGCACCTAGTGAGAGCTCCAGAAAGTCAAACATGAGGTGCTTCCAACCTTAGGGTCTCAGGATACTTTCAAAAATAATAATAATGCATGAAACTCTGGATGTCAGGAAGATTCTACAACAAAAAGCCATTGCCTTTGATGTTTGCTGTGTGAGTAGACAATCCAGAAAGATGATGCTGTGAAAGTGCTGCACTCAATATGCCAGAAAATTTGGAAAACTCAGCAGTGGCCACAGGACTGGAAAAGGTCCATATATATATAATGTCTAATAAATAACTAATTTATTGGTATATAAATGACTATATAAATGGTATATAAATGACTAATTTCTAAAGCCTATGTATGCCTTATTTAATTTTGTCCACTATTTATCCTGTGTCCAGCACTTCAGTAGTGTCTATGATTTATGTGCCAGGAGAAAATATCTTTATCATTCATGAGCTTATGACTTATTAGGTCAGGGATTTCCAACCTTTGTATCATTGGTTATTTTGTCAGTTCTTGGTTCTGGGGCCTGTCCTGTGTTCTATAGGATCCATGGTCTTCATTCCTATCTGCCAGTAGGAAATTTGCCTCCCACTCCCTAGTTATGAAAACCAAAAATGCCTGCAGACATTTCCAAATGGCCCCTGGGAAGGCAATATTGCCCCTGGTTGAAAACCACTATTGTAGATGAATCAAAGTTTCATAATAACCTACTTATGTCTATCTGGTTTATCTTCTATAAAATTTCCAGGCCCTGAAAGAGTAGCTGGAATGTAGTAGGTGACTAATATTTGCAAAATGATTAAATAAACCTGAATCACAGCCATCTTCCACTAAAAATATAACAAACCAACAAAACCCCACCTCCACCACCCCTTATCACTTTCTAAGTCAAGTGCAGACTCCTCAGCAGACATCCAAAGCCCTGCAAGACATAGGTCCAGCCTATATTCTCAGTTGTGCACCAATGAAGACTAAGGCAGTCCTCATGGACTAATTTCACCATTTTTGTTTTTTTTTTGCAAAACAAACCTAACTGTTTGGCAAGAAAGCTCTCCAGCCAGCTGCATTTTTTCTGCCCTAAGAGATCTGTTTGGAGAACTCTCAAACAAATATCTCAGTCGCCAATGTGACACTAAGAGGTAAACCCTACATGAATAAGCAATGATAAGGATTTATCACATGAGAATAAAGCTGACTCTCCTCTTTGCCTGACATAGATTTGAAATAGTACAGCAAAGACTCTAGTTGGAAAGAGCCCAAGTTCAAGAAAGCCTTCCTTCACTTGTTTCTGGCTCCCTGACCTTGGGAATGGGGATGAGTGTGTGTGTGTATAAATGTATGAGGGTGTGATTCTCCAGGTCTGAATTTTAAGCCTTTTCATTTCTGTCCACCGGGCTTCCCAGGTGGTTCAGTGGTAGGGAATCTGCCTGCCATCATAGGAGACGTGCATTCAACCCCTGGGTCAGGAAGATCCCCTGGAGAAGGAAATTGTTGTGGTCCACGCAGGTTGGGAAAGAATTTCCAGACACGACGCAGAATGAGGGGAGAATAGAGGTTATTAGAGTGGGAGATGCTGCTAGAACAGTGGACCAGCTCAAAGGAGAACTGAACACTTCCACAGGCTAGTAGCCACTTTTTCTAGCCACAAGACCGAGAAAATTCCTACTGAAATGGTGGCTTTAGGTGATTGGTTAAGATGCTATAGGTAGGTAGGTTATGTCACTCAGTCATGTCCAACTCTTAAACCCCATGAACCTGCCACGCTCCTCTGCCCATGGGATTTCCCAGGCAAGAATATTGGAGTGGGTTGCCATTTTCTTCTTCAGGGGATCTTTCCAACCCTGGGATTGAACCCAGGTCTCCTGTACTGTTTACAGACCCTTTACTGACTGAGGCACCAGGGAAGGCTAGGATACTATAGGGTGAGTATTTTACCTGATACGGAGTCAGGGAACTGGCGGGTTTAGATCTGGAGGCTCATGGCAACAGTTGCTATGAGGCTTGGTCAGTTCCAGAGATTTTTATCCAGTGACCTTAGTAAAAGTCTCCACAGAAATGGCAACCCACTCCAGTATTTTCGCCTAGGAAATCTCATGAATAGAGGAGCCTGGAGGGCTACAGTCCATGGGGTCGGACATGACTGAGGACTAAACAATAACCATCTGTCCACTAGGTGCAGCCCTGAGCTGATCGCAGGAGGCCTGGGCTCTCAGCTCAGGCTCTTCTGGGGTCCGTCTAGGTCCCAACAAAGGTTTCTCTAGGGACTTCAGCACAGAGATGTGCACAGAGCTGATAAAAACAGGGTGAAGAACAGAACACGGGTGGCTTTTCCAGTGGGGATGGTTCTTGTTTAAACTTTGGTTTTACATTTGTTTTGATACTTGAATTTGAGGCAAGGCCAGGAAAAAGGAAAATCTGCAATTATAATTGCTTCTTATCCTGTTAAAATGAAACTCTCAAGTGAAATGGTAGGTTAGCGTGGAACAAAACAGCAATGGGCTCTGGGGTTAAGAGACTCAGGTTCCAATTCAGGTTCTATAATGGAGCAGGACCGTATGGGGCCTTTCCTGCACAGTCCCTTCCTCCATTTTCACTACTTTAGCTCCTCTCTGAAGGGCCTAGATAACAGCGACTCACGTGCATTTCCTGAGTTGTTTTACAGGTGCTAAAACAGTCACCAGATGGAAGACATTAGCGACTTGATGACCATGAGCACATAGCCCCCAGGCCTATTGGAGCCTAGGGACTGATATGTTATCCCCTGTGACCTCACCATCAGCCAATCAGAGAACTGTGCATGAACTGGTCACAGCCCCTGGGATGCCCCTCCATCCCTTAGCCTTTAAATATGCTTTGCTAAAACCCTTTGAGGAGATTGGGCTTTTTGACCATTAGCTATCCTGGACTCCTTGTTTAGCGCTTGCAGCTAACATTGCACTTTCCTTCACCACAACTTGGTGTCAGTAGATTGGCTTCACTGCATGCAGGCAAGGAAACCCAAGCTTCGTTTAGTAACAGAACCTCTAGCAACTTAGTGGCAGACCCCAGGTTTAGCACTTGGCACTAAATCAGGTTTGACACCCTTTATTCTATGAACCTTTGACCTGTGAGTATCTCCCTTGCTGCAGAATGAGTCAGGTCATCTGCCTCTGGAAGTTTCTGTAGCTCAGAGTTGGTGAGGAGCCTCCTCCAGAATCCAAGACCAGTTTCCAGTCACCTTAGGATTGGCAACCCCAAAAGACAAAGGGAAGAGAGCTCAAGAGTCTTGATTTCAAATCACAAGCCCACCACTCGTTAACTGTGCGACACAGCTTCACCTCTATGACTTGCAATAGATTTTGTGGGATTTCTATTTTGTTTTGCTTTTGTTTGTTTTTATCTTTAGGAAAGAGTAGTATTTACCAATCTACTAAGGTTACATCAGAAGCTATGATTCTTTGGTCACAAGCAACAGAATCTGGCTCTGAATCACTTAATCCAAAAGGAACTAATTAGAAATTAATTTTTAAATTAATTAATTAAAAATACACGGAGTAGCTTTCAGTATAGATCAAAGCAGACAGTAAAAAGTGTCTGGGCCTCTCCCAAAGGTCTTGGTAGCACAAACTTCTTGATGGTTATATCAGCCAGGATTTTCCAGAGAAAGAGTCAACAGACGCTTGGAAAGATTGAAGGCAAAAGGAGAAGAGGGGAGCAAAGGATGAGGCGGCTAGATAGCATCACTGACTCAATGGACATGAATTTGAGCAAACTCTGGGAGATACTGAAGGACAGCGGTGCCTGGCATGCTGCAATCCTTGGGGCCACAAAGAGTTGAACATGACTTAGAGACTGAAAAATAACAACTATCTGTTTATCTATGTATCTGTCTTTCATTTATCTACCAATCACCTAGCTGTCAAAGAAATTTATTATATGGAATTGGTTCACATAATTATAGAGTTTGAGAAGTTCCACTTTCTACTGTAGACCCATAAAAGCTGGCAGTGTAATTCCACTCCAAGTTCGAAGGCCTGGAAACCAAGGGCATTGACTACGTTCCAGTCTGATGTAAAAGACCAATGTTAAAACAGGAAGAGAAAGCACATTTTCCTTTATGAAAAGGGAAAGTGTTAGTTGCTCAGTCATGTCTGACTCTTTGCAATCCCACTGAGTATAGCCCACCAGGTTCCTCTGTCCATGGAATTCCCCAGGCAAGAATACTGGAGTAGGTTGCCATTCCTTTCTCCAGGGGATCTTCCCAACCCAGGGATTGAACTCAGGTCTCCTGCATTGCAGGCAGATTCTTTACCATCTCAGTCACCAAGGAAGACTCCATTTTTCTATTCAGATCTCCAACTGATTGGCTGAGGCCCATCCACATTGAAAGTAGCAATCCACTTTATTCAGACCAGCCAATGATCCAATCAAGCTGACACATAAAAGTAACCAGCACAGTGGTCTCACCCAGAGGCTAACCCGGGAATAAACAAACCTTAATGGTTTCCATGGACATTGCACCATTTCACTTAAGAGTCAGAGTCCCAGGAAAGAATTGAATTGGTTGATATTAGGTCATGTGCCTGTCCCTACTGTATTGGGGCAGTGAGAAAAATAATCTGGCAGCAATACCCAGCACATCATAGGTGTTCCCTGCGTGGTAGCTATTGTTATTATTTTTGTCTCTCTCCTCTCTGTGCCTTATTATCAGTAACTCAGTGACTCATCATAGAATGTCTTTGCAACCTGATTATCCTGAAAACAATCTCAACACCCACCAGCCAAATTTGCTTCTTCCCCAGCAACAATATACACAATTTAGGTGTTAAACAGTGTGATAACAGTTATTTCAGTTCTTGCCACAGTGTTTACCAATTTTTAGAAGTCTTGCCTGCAGGAAACACTAGGCATTATCCTCTGTGAAAGTAATGCTCCAGGTTATGCTTCCTAATAGAACTAGTTGAGCCCTAGTAACCCTTCTCCCTAGGAACCCTTACTTCCTAGTAATTCCTTCTTTGGAAGGAATGATGCTAAAGCTGAAACTCCAGTAATTTGGCCACCTCATGCGGAGAGTTGACTCATTGGAAAAGACTCTGATGCTGGGAGGGATTAGGGGCAGGAGGAGAAGGGGACGACGGAGGATGAAACGGCTGGATGGCATCACTGACTCGATGGACGTGAGTCTGAGTGAACTCTGGGAGTTGGTGATGGACAGGGAGGCCTGGCATGCTGCAATACATGGGGTTGCAAAGAGTCGGACACGACTGAGCAACTGAACCAAACTGAACCGAACCGAACCCATCTCCCTGCCCAACACCCTGGAGGCACAGACAAGTCCTAACCAGGGAGGAAGGAGAGGTTGGGGGTGGGGCCTGCTGGGGGTGGAGCCTGATTGGTTGGAGTCTGTTAGAGTTTCGGCCTCTTGGAGGTGGGGCCTGTTAAGGGTGGGGCCTGTTGGGATGGAACTGGAGATTTCTGGTTGGCAGATCAGCCAGCTCACTTAGAAGCACCAGATCTTGAGTTTCTTCGAGCCCCAAGGTTGTACTTTGACACTTGTCTCATCTGAAATGATTCCTCATTCTCACATGTCCATTTATTCATATATTATCTGAACAAATATCTGAAAAGATTCTACTTTTAACAATTATGCAAGGAGAAGAGTATTGTCTCTCCTGGCCCTCCCCACCCCTCTACTCTCTGTTTCAAACTGTCCTGGAGCAGGTGCCCCTCACCACCAAACTCTCTAGCCCCTGCACACGTCTGCAAAACCTTGGACGGGTTGCAATAGCTTTGAAAGAGGAAAAGATAAATTTCCAGATGCCAGCTTGCTAGAAAGGATCTATTTTCCTCCTTAACTATACCAATATGATTACAAGTGCCTAGTCTACAGGACTACCCTACGTTAGCAACTATTTTTCCTAAGATGTAGCCTACTGCATTGGGCTTGGGACCAAAAGATGTGAGTTAAAATTCGTGTGCTGGATTTTATTGTTGACTCTTCTTCACCCTTCTCTCTAACCATGCCCCTTGCCTTATGACTTTTATGTTCTTCCACCAAAGAAGTGGAAAATAATTTTCCATTCCTCTAATTTAGGTTCAGCCAGAAACTTCTTTTAGTCAAGAATGAAGCAGAAATGACGTGGTACCAGTTCTGAGATTATGCCTTCTGAGGCCTTGCATGCTTCTCTTTGCTTTCTTGCATCTCTGCCATGTCAGGAGAAGAACATGCCCAGGGTAGGGCAATCGATGAAAGGCACACGGAGCAGAACAGAGCCATCTTGCCCACTCCCAGCCAACCCTCAGAACTGGAGCTACATAGATGCTTATTATTGCATGTTGTTGCAATATTGAGGATATTTGTCATGCAGCAGAATTGAACCTTTATATTTGGCTCACGGGCTTCCTAGGTGGCTCAGTGGTAAAGAATCTGCCCTGCCAATGCAGCAGACACTGGTTCGATCTCTTGGGAAGATCTTCTGAAGGAGGAAATGGCATCCCACTCCAGTATTCATTCTGGGAAAATCCCATAGACAGAGGAGCCTGGTGGGCTACAGTCCATGGGATCGCACAGAGTTAGACACAACAGAGGAACTGAGCGCAAGCACAGTTTGGCTTAATCCAGTTCTGTCATTTTGTTCCCGCTTGACTTTGGGCATGTCTGTTTCTTCTACTTTTTCAACAAGAGATTGAACTAGAAGATTCCTAAGGATCTTTTCATCTCTGAAGTTGTTCAGTGTCTTCTCCAGACCTCCCATATTCCCATTAGTGGATTATCCCCCAGGATCTTTGGGTTGAGCTTGTATTACGTTGAGCTAGTGATTTACTGAGGTGTTTACCTCCGCCGTTCACTATGTGATCCAAATGAATCAGCTGTGTCTTACCCACCTTTGCAGCGCAAGTGTGCACCTCAGTGCTGGAACATGTGAGTTCTCAGTTTATGTTTGTTGTAGAAATAACGAAATGATTGAGAGACCATTTAGAGACAAGTTCATTTGCCTTCCTTCCACAGAGACAAACAGAATTTTCAGATTTACTAGAGTACATGCCTGCTATCCCTTATGCAGTGGTGACTTGATCAATTAGCAAATTTATCATTTAATAAATCTATAGCAAACTTACTCAATGCATACAATGTATCAAACTACCTTTAAATTTTCATTTATTTATTCGTTTACCTAGCTATCTGGTTAGCCAGCTATCAAAAGGTAATACATGTAAGTGATAGAAAGCAAGCACTGTAAATAATATTTAGTAAAAATTAAATCTCTCCTGCTCCTTATCTTTCATCCCCTAGGTCACCTCTCTGTCATAGTTTCCTGGGGCTTGTAAAGATTGTAAGATATCTTATGGACATATAAGCAAAATGCACCTATCAGTCTGTTTCTACTCTTTCTTATGTAAATAGGAAATAGTTCCACATAACTTTGTATTTTACCTGTATCAGTTAAATTTCCTTAAGGATGGTACCATATTTCGTAGACATAGCTCTGTCTTAATATTTTGATAGCTGTATATCATCCCACTTTAGGAGGAGACATAGGAGACGCAGGTTCGATCCCTGGGTCAGGAAGATCCCCTGGAGAAAAGCACGGCCACCCACTCCAGTATTCTTGCCTGGAGAACCTCATGGACAGATGAGCCTGGAGGGCTACAGTCCATAGGGTTGCAAAGAGTTGGACACGACTGAAGCGACTGCACAGCACAGATCCCACTTTGTGGATGCTTCATTATTTAAACAATCCTATTTTAGCTTTTTAGGTTATTTCCAGTCTTTAGCAAAGTTCTTTTGAAAACCTTGGCTTGATCTGGGACAGAGGGGATGGACACTTGACCAAGAGGCCAACTGGGAGTGACAATCAAGCCCACACTCCATTCGTCAGACCAGGAACCCTAGTGTAGGACTGTGTCCCCCAGGTGTACAGGTGTAGTAAAGGGGAATTCCCTGGCCTGACCCCCTCTAAAAGTCTTAGAGAAGCAGTCCTCCTTACCTAGTACCCAGCCAATCCCAAGGGTCATAAATCATCTCAGTGAGATGACTAGAAGCCACTGTGAACTATACAGACACTAACTACTCAGAAGGAGTAGTTTACCATGAAGAGGCAGAACCAAGTAACAGCTACTGAACAGAAAGCTGGATGGAAGGCTAGTACTTGAGAAAGGGCCAGAAAAATCAAGGGTACTGGAGTTGTGAAGTGTCCACAACTAGAGAGAAGGAGGGGATATCCCCAGAGGGGTGGAGATAGTGATGATGAACTTTGGGCCTGGGGCAGATGGAGGAACCCCTGAGGGTCAGTTTGAGGGTTCCTGAAAGTTAGCCGAAAAAGGGAAAAGTTAATGGCTGCAAATAGAATCATGCACATCTGGTGAAAAAAATAGAAAATTTTAACTTAACATTTTTTTTTCTCATCAAAACCTTTTAACTTTTTTCAAAAAAAAAAAAAGAAAAAAAGCTATTCCCCTCAAACTCTTCTCCTTCTTCCCATGTTCTCATGTCTTTAAATACACCAAACATGATAATTTTATGAGCAAAGCACATTATACATAATACATTTTTATGTTTCAAAGCTTACAAAATGACTTAAGTTCCATAAAGAGTGTTAAATTTAAAAAAAAAAGAGAAATGCATATATTTCAGTTTTCCCACATTTCTGCTTCATCTGCTCCCCTCCATCACAGTGGGGTTTTTTTTCCTCCCTGGCTTCAACATTTTGGGATATTTTGTAGCTATAATCTCAAGCTTCCCTTCCAAAATGACCTTGTCTCTTCTCCCGAACAGTCCTGGGTTCTGATTCCAGTTCCACTATATGTTTGCAGTATAATTTCCAACAGGTCATTGAATCTTCCTGAGCTTTATTCTCCTGTCTGAAGAATGGAAACAGTAATAATATTATTGTAACTATAATACTTACCCCAGGTTGCCATGATAACCTGGTATGCATTAAATAGCTGGTACAGTTCATGATGTGTATTCAATTGGCTTCGTGTTCTATCTCTATTCCCTAACATCCTTCAGAAAACACTCCCCATGATCTTGGGCTGGTTTTCCTTCTTGCTAATCTAGTTGGGGGTATAAATTAGATAGTGATATTTAGAAAAAGAAAGAGGGGGATGGCTGGAGTCTAGAGAAATGACTGGAGGTAGATCTGAAGCAAAGCAGTGCCACCAGAAAAAAAATGAGAAATCCAAATGGCAACCCACTCCAGTATTCTTGCCTGGAGAATTCCATGGACAGAGGAACCTGGCAGGCTACAGTCCATGGGGTCACAAAGAGTCAGACACGACTGAGCGACTAACACCACACACTACAGTTATACTGGGGCTTCCCAAGGGCGCTAGTGGTAAAGAACCCCACTGCCAATGCAGGAGATGCAGGAGACTGGGGTTTGATCCTTGGGTAGGGGAGATCCCCTGGAGGAGGGCCCAACAACCCACTCCAGTATTCTTGCCTGGGAAACCCCATGGACGGAGGAGCCTGGTGGGCTACAGTCCATGGGGTCACAGAGTCAGACACAACGGAGTGACTAACACTTAAAGATATCCAATCTTGGGCTTCCCTGGTGGTCCAGAGGTTGAGAATCTGGCTGCCAATGCAGGGGGCATGGGTTTGATCCCTGGTCCTGGAAGATCCCACATGCCATAGGGCAATGAAGCCCGTGTACCAGAACAAGTGAGCTCCCACTCTAGAACCTGCAAGCTGCAACTACTGAAGCCCACATGCCTAGAGCCCATGCTTAGTGACAAGAGAAGCCACTGCAATGAGAAGCCTGTGTATCATAACTAGAGTGTAGGCACCCCTGACTCACCACAACTAGAGAAAGCCCATGTCCAGCAATGAAGACCCAGTGCAGTCATAAATTAATAAATAAACAAACAACTAAAAAAAAAAAAACTTTCACAAAAAGATACCCAGCTCTTCATCCTGCTTCTTTTCTTGGCAAGAGGTCCTCTGCAGTGTCTGTTTTCAGAAGTCAGAGGCCAGGAAGAGTGCAGAAAGGAAAATGTTCTTCAGTGCAGGAAGGAGGATGTTCTCTGGTCCAGCTCTTGGACCTTGCAGATTAGGGGTCATCAGTGCACATGTGTGATTGGTTGGAACATCCATCCAAACATCAAACAGGCTGACTTCGCTCTTTCAAGGGAAGGGAAGTAAAACCATAGCCAGGGCCAGGCAGGGCCACTTTGGTTCTAGAGCTTTTTCAGCTGCAATCAAAGTTTCACCTGGTTCTTCAGATCATCTGGAAAAGAGGAAGCTGGTTTGGGTAATGTGTGAAATGTTATCACCCTGATGAAATTATTGATAAGTCTCAAGCTGATCCCCAGATGTCTGCTTGACCAAGATGCATATAAATCACAAACATTACCCTTCTGACATGCAGGAGCGGGGGTGGGGGGGGTGGCGGTTGTCAAGTCTGCCTATTTTGGTGTCATGTATATTTCATGGCACACAGGGTGAATGGAGCTTCTGGACATCTTCCAACAATCTCACACTCAGAGCCAAGAGTCACATTTGAAGGAACAAGTTGTGTAATTTTGAGAGATAATAACCCATTGACTCACTAAAACATTTGGGAAAGATGGAAGAGAGAGAGTAGCAAGGATGTCCCCAAATGGAAACAGAATGAAAATCACTATGTAAATATCTGGTACCTAAACTGCCTGGTCATAAGATAACCATCCAGTTTTTTCAGCGTCAAAAAACTGTAGCAAAAAACACACGGAAGTGGAGGAGTTCTCGAGTGCCCCTGCTCTGACATAATTTGTGCTGCTTTGTTGAAAACAAAACTATAATTAAAAAAGATACATGCACCCCTATTTCACGGCAGCACTGTATACAGTAGTCAGGACATGGAAGCAACTAGTTGCCCATAGACAGAAGAATGTATAAAGATGTGGTACATATATACAATGGAGTATTAGTCAGCCGTAAAAAGAATCAAATAATGCCATCTGCAGCCACATGGATAGACCTAGAGATTATTACACAACATGAAGTGAGTTGGAAAGAGAAAAACAAATATCGTATATTCACATATATATATATGGAATCTGAAAAAATGATATTGATGAACCTATGTGCAGGGCAAGAGTAGAGACAAGGATGTATAGCATGGACATGGTGGGGGGAACGAGAATGGGACAAATTGAGATGGTAGCATTGACATATACATGCTACCATGTGTTGCAAAACAGACAACTAGCAGGAAGCTGCTATATAGCACAGGAAGCTCATCTCAGTGCTCTGTGACTACCTAGAGGGTGGGAGGGAGACTCAAGAGAGGAAATGCATGTGTACACATGGCTGATCCACGTTGTTGTACAGCAGAAACTAAAACAACACAGTAAAGCAATCATACTCCAAAAAAAAAAAAAAAATCAAAGACAGAGAACTCCATAACCTTGTTACATAGAATAACAAAGGCCTCATCTCTCAGAAACGATCATCTTATCTAGCTCCAAACCACTTCTGCTCTAACTCCGACCATGGAGATTAAAAAGATTAACCTTTTCATCACGTTTTTCTGTTTTTGTTGTTGTTCAGTTGCTAAGTCTTATCTAACTGTTTGCAATCCCTGGGTTCCCTGTCCTTCATTATATCCCTAAGTTTGCTTAAACTTACGTCCATTGAGTTGGTGATGCTATCCAACCATCTCATCCTCTGTTGTCCCCTTCTCCTCTTGCATTTTCTCTTTCCCAGCATCAGGGTCTTTTCCAATGACTCAGCTGTTTGCAGCAGGTGGCCAACGTATTTGGGGTTTCAGCTTCAGCATCAGTTCTTCCAATGAATAGTCAGGGTTGATTTCTTTTAGGATTGACAAGTTTGATCTCCTTGCTGTCCAAGGGAGTCTCAAGAGTCTCCTCCAGGACCACGATTTTAAAACATCAATTCTTCAGTGCTTAGCCATCTTTGTGGTCCAACTCTCACATTCGTATATGATTACTGGAAAAACCATAGCTTTGACTAGACAGACCTTTGTTGCCAAAGTGATGTTTCTGCTTTTTAATACATTGTCTAGATTTGTCATAGCTTTCCTTCGAAGGAGCAAGTGTCTCTTAATTTCATGGCTGCAGTCACCATTCACAGTGATTTTGGAGCCCAGGAAAATAAAATCTGTCACTGTCTCCACTATCTCCCCTTCTATTTGCCATGAAGTGTTGGGACCAGACGGCATGATTAGTTTTTTGACTGTTGAGTTTTAAGGCAGCATTTTCACTCTCCTCTTTCACCCTCATCAAGAGGTTCTTTAGTTCTTCTTCACTTTCTGCCATTAAAGTGGTGTCATCTGCATATCTAAAGTTGTTGATATTTCTCCCGGCAATCTTTATTCCAACTTGTGATTCGTCCAGCCCAGCATTACACATGATATACTCTGCATATAAGTTAAACAAGCAGGATGGCTATATACAACCTTGACATACTCCTTTCCCAATTTTGAACCAGTCTTTTTTTCCATGTCCTGTTCAAACTGTTGCCTCTTGGCGTGCATACAGGCTTCTTAGGAGGCAAGTAAGGTGGTCTGGTGTGCACATTTCTTTAAGAATTTTCCACAGTTTCTTGTGATCCACACAGTCAAAGGCTCTAACATAGTCAATGAAGCAGAAGGAGATGATTTTCTGGAATTCCCTTGCTTTCTCTATGATCCAACAGATGTTGACAATTTGATCTCTGCTTCTTTTGCCTTTTCTAACTCCAGCTTGTGCACCTAGAATGTCTCGGTTCATGTACTGCTGAAGCCTAGCTTGAAGGATTTTGAGCATTACCTTGTTAGCATATGAAATGAGTGTGACTGTATATGGTAGTTTGAACATTCTTTGGCATTGCCCTTGTTTAGGACTGAAATGAAAACTGACTTTTTCCAGTCCTGTGGCGACGCCTGAATTTTCCAAATTTGCTGACATATTGAGTATAACACATTAACAGCATCATTTTTGAGGATTTTAAAGAGCTCAGCTGGAATTCCATCACCTCCACTAACTTTGTTCATAGTAATGCTTCCTGAAGCCCACTTGACTCCATACTCCAGGATGTCTCACTCTAGGTGAGTGACCGCACCATCGTGGTTATCTGGATCATTAATTCCTTTTTTTGTATAGTTCTGTTTATTCTTGCCACCTCTTCTCAATCTCTTTTGCTTCTGTTAGTTCCTCACTGATTCTATACTTTATCATGCCCATCCTTGCATGAAATGTTCCCTTGATAGCTCCAATTTTCTTGAAGAGATTTCTGGTCTTTCCCATTCTATTGTTTTCCTTTATATCTTTACATTGTTCATTTAAGAAGGGTTTCTTATTTCTCCTTGCTATTCTTTGGAATCCTGGATTCAGTTGGGTATACTCCTTTCTCCCTTGCGTTTTGCTTCTGTTTTTTACACTCATCTCAGTCCATTTGATTTCCCCAACCAAGTTCGCGTCCCCAGTTTTCAGGATGAGAAAACTGGGGTTTGTTGATCTTTGGATTTTCAGGCCAAGTTTCAAAATTTATAATGTCCAAGTTGAACATCAAGAAGAGAAATTCAATTCCTTTTCTCTCCTCACTGGGGATCCAGTTGGCACTCGTCAATGAACTCCGTGCTTGGTTTCCTCTTTCTTGAGTTCTTCATGTTTTTACCATTCCTAAGAGGAAGAGTCTGCTTCTTGGTGATCATTGCCCCCGTTGTCTGAGGTCTCAGCTGGTGTTGGTCACTACCAGCCCTCAAGACTGATGGCCATGGGGAGAAGCATTTCACTGCTCCTGACCTGGAAATCTAATCCTGCCAACTGAGGCATTCTCCCTCCTCTGAATTTCGTGTTTCTCTTCTGTAAAATGGAGACAATAAGATCCCCTGTCCAAGATTTTGTTCTGAAAGACCAATGAATGGATATGAATATTTATTTGCCCATTACTCACTGAGCTAAATACAGATTGTAAAGGTTCCTGGCACATAGGAGGTGCTCAGCAAATGTTACCTGCCCACCCTTCCTAGAGCTGGATATTCTACTCCAGTTCTATATACCATGGTCCTAAGTATTCTAAGAGGCTATGTGAATCCCACCCTTGATTTTATCAATGTTTCCTGCTTCTTTTGGTTCTTTCCATGTGCTGTGCTTAGTTGCTCAGTTGTGTCTGACTCTTTGCAACTCCATCAGTTATAGCCCACCAAGCTCCCCTGTCCATGGGATTAGTTCTTTCCATGGGAAGAACAGTTCCTGAGTTCTGATTCCCATACAGAGGACCCAAGAGTTATGGGCCACATCTTATCCCCCAATCCCTTATTATACACTGAAGTCCTAACTCTCAGTACTTGAGAATGTGACCTTACTTGGAGGTAAGATCTTCACAGAGGTAATCAAGGTAAAATGAAATCATAAAGGGTATTGTTGTTGCTGTTTAGTCACTTCAGTCATGTCCAACTCTTGAGACTCCATGGAGTCTCCTCTGTTCATGGGATTTTTCCAGTCAAGAATACTGGAGTGGGTTGCCATTTCCTTTTTCATAGGATCTTCCTGACCCAGGGATTGAACCTGTGTCTCCTGCATTGTCAGGCAGGTTCTTTCCTGCTGAGCCACCAAGGAGATCTGATAAAGGGGATCTCTAAACCACCATGGCCTGTGACTGGTCTCCTTGTGAAAAAGAGGAAATTTGGACACAGAAACTGACACACAGAAGGAAGGTAATGAGCAGACACAAAGGGAGAAGATGGCCATAAGACAGGAGTGAAGGGGGGCCCTGAGGCTGCCAGAAGCTAGAAGAACGGTCTGGAGCAGTTCCCTCCCTAGAGTTTTCAGAGAGATCATAGTTCTGCTTGCACCTTGATTTTGGACGTTTGGCCTCTAGAACTGTGACATAATGCATTTGTGATGTTTTAAGTGGCCTAATTCATGCTACTTTATCACAGCAGCCCTAGGAAGCAAACACACCAGAAGTTGGATAGGGACTCATCTAGGTTTTTCTGGTGTGAGGGTGTGGTTCAATTTAGAATTCTTTCACTGCCTCTGTGCTATGACCTAGCTAATGCATGCTTCATTGCCTGGACTCTTTGGCCCAAATCTAAATTCAATCTTATGCAGAAAGCCAAGCTGGGCGCAGAAGCAGACACACACACACACACACACACACACACACACACACACACACACACACACAGAGGCTCTATCTCAAATGTCAATTAACCAGAAAATGAGGAAAGGGGATAGTCAGGTCAGGAGGGCTGAGCTGACAGACAACATCTTCCAGACCCTTGCTCAGAAACCCAGTATTTTGGGAAGAGCTCAGATTTTGGTTACCGGCAGCAGCCAGGGTAAAATCCAGCTCTACTGCTCAACTGCAGTGTGAACGTGGACAAGTTCCTCACCCATAAAATGATATACTAATAGTATTGACCTAATAGTGTTGTTGTAATGTTGAATGAGAAGCCATAGCGTGGAGACCCACATAGATGGCACATTGGTGCTGCCTAAAGACTTATTCAAGCCATGAGAGAAATACTTGCTGAGCAAGTACTAGATTCCAGAGACTGTCCTAGGCACTTCCATGGGCCTTAGGTCTTAGTTGAGGCATGTGAGATGGTCATTGCATCATGAAGGATCTTTCGTCATAGTGCATGGACTCTTGAGTTGTGGTGCACAGACTCAGTTGCTCTGTAACACATGGGATCTTAGTTCCCTGACCAGGGATCGAACCTGCGTCCCCTGCACTGCAAAGTGAATTCCTAAACCCTGGACCACCAATTGTTTTGATTACAGTGCTAGCTAGATAGTTGTGGGACCTACTTAAAAAGTAGTTATCAATAATGAAATTGCTATTATGTCCTAAAGAATAAAATAATCATACCTGTTTCCCCAGATTTTCTTTCCTAATTGCATGACTAATTAAAAATATTTTAAAAAGATAGAGAACCAATTGGCCTAAATCCCTCAACTACTCATGAAAGATAGTACAATGAGTCTTTTCTTCATCTGCATAATGTGCATTTTTGCATATGAAGATGGACTGTCTATAAACCAGGAGTGAAAGCATTTGAATGGTTTGTTTAGTGGTGGTGGAGGCTTTTGCATTTGGTGCTTGTCCATAACATCACCTTCATCCTGACCAAGAACATGATGTGACAACAATTCTAGGAATAATCAGTGTCACAAGCACAGGGGAAAAATGGAACATGGGTTGTCACTCTCCACTCTGTGCCCAGGCAGACATGGCCAATCGATTATGGAACTCCTTCCCACAGAATCTGTTCATGGACTTGGCATCTTAAGAACTCAGCCACTCTCATATAATCACAGTCAGCCTTCAGTATGAACAATCAGTTCAGTTCAGTTCAGTCACTCAGTCATGTCCAACTATTTGTGACCCCATGGACCGCAGCACGCCAGGCCTCCCTGTCCTTCACCAACTCCTAGAATTTACTCAAACTCATGTCTGTTGAGTCAGTGATACCATCCAACCATCTTATCTTCTGTCATCCCCTTCTCCTCCCTCCTTAAACCTTTCCCAGCATCAGGGTCTTTTCCAGTGAGTCAGTTCTTCTCATCAGGTGGCCAAAGTATTCAGCTTCAACATTAGCCCTTCCAGTAAATATTTAGGACTGATTTCCTTTAGGATGGACTGATTTGATCTCCTTGCAGTCCAAGGGACTCTGAAGAGTCTTCTCCAACACCACAGTTCAAAAGCATCAATTCTTTGGTGCTCAGCTTTCTTTATAGTCCAATTCTCACATCCATTCATGACTACTGGAAAAACCATAGCCTTGACTAGACAGACCTTTGTCAGCAAGGTAATATCTCCACTTTTTAATAGGCTGTCTAGGTTGGTCATAACTTTTTTCCCAAGGAGTAAGCATCTTTTAATTTCTTGGCTGTGGTCACCACCTACAGTGATTTTGAAGCCCCCCAAAATAAAGCCTCTCACTGTTTCCAATGTTTCCCCATCTATTTGCCATGAAGTGATGGGACCAATACTTTGGCCACCTGATGCGAAGAGCTGGCTCATTTGAAAAGACCTTGATGCTGGGAAAGATTGAGGGCAGGAGGAAAAGGGGATGACAGAGGATGAGATGGTTGGATGGCATCACTGACTCGATGGACATGGGTTTGGGTAAACTTTGGCAGTTGGTGATGGACAGGGAGGCCTGGCGTGCTGAGGTTCATGGGGTCCAAAGAGTAGGATACAACTGAGAGACTGAACTGAACTGAACTGAACTGATGGGACCAGATGCCATGATCTTAGTTTTCTGAATGTTGAGTTTTAACCCACCTTTTTCACTCTCCTCTTTCACTTTCATCAAGAGGCTCTTTAGTTCTTTTTGCTTTCTACCATAAGGGTGATATCATCTGCATATCTGAGGTTATTGATATTTCTCCTGGCAATCTTGATTCCAGCTTGCATGAAAGATATTTGCTATCTACAGCTCAGGAAAAAACAGAAGACCTTAACCGTCTTCTCTTTTCTTGAGCAAAGAGGTAGCAAGTCATTTATCCCAAAATCTGATGGCCATAGTGGGGAGGAAGAGAAGGGCTTTAGGTGTGAAGGGCTATTTGAGATCAGAAATGGGAGAAAACATAAGTAGGTAAAGAAATCAGACCTAGGAATAATTAATTCAGATACCCTGGAGAGAGAAAGAACTTATAGGGAAGTGTCAGGACAAAGAAGGATAATGATACCTCACGTCGGAGACCCACATAGATGACACATTGGTGCTGCCTAAGGACTTACTCAAGCCAGGAGAGAAATACTTGCTGAGCAAGTACTAGGTTCCAGAGACTCTCCTAGGCACTTCCACAGGCCTTTTCTCATTCATCCCTCAGAATAACTCTGTAAGGTAGGAAGTATTGTTCTCATTTTACAGATGAAGACACTGAGACTCAGAAAGGTAACTTGTCCAAAGTCACAGATATGTGCTGCCTGCATTTTGAGTCTCTTCCTTTTTCTTTTCTGTTACAGTTAAAGTTCATAATATTAGATCTTAAAGGCTTTCCAGACTACCAATAAATTGCAAAATAACAACAATCAGAAAATACAAAATAATAAGATATGAGTAAAATGCATAATAACAACAGCAATAACAACTATAAGAAACAGGAAAGATTCTACAAACTTTGCCAGGTCATGTTGACTGAAATTTTTACTTGCTATCAAGGACCTTCAAGGTAGGAACTAATAGATACCCAGACTGGAAATAGAGGTAAAAGATACTCTTGGAAGGTGGGGCCGAACCTGTTTGTAGCAACTCTGTCTATTCCAAGATCAGAGTCAACACAGATTAACAAGTTGGTGGTACCCCATCCCTGGAGGGTGTGCTTGGCAGTGAATGAGAGACAGGGTAACATAATCCTGTGTGTGGCTCTTCGTGTCAGGCTGCTTGGGTTCAAACCCCAGCTCCACTTCTTCCCAGTTACGTCACTTTTAACCATATTACTTTGAGTGAGGTATGGTGTGACCAGATGCAGATCAAGAGAGAGAAACGGGTAGAGTTTTGTGGTTTGGCACACTCACAGCTCCTTGGGGAGAAAGAGCATGCCATGTAGGGCCGCTCGGGGGGCACCTGGTCCACCATGAGGCAGGGGGAGAGGGAGACTATAGTCAGGCTCCTTTATTGTGGCTTCTTCAGGAGAAGGCAGTGGCACCCCACTCCAGTACTCTTGCCTGGAAAATCCCATGGACGGAGGAGCCTGGTGGGCTGCAGTCCATGGGGTGGCTAAGAGTCGGAGACGACTGAGCAACTTCACTTTCCCTTTTCACTTTCATGCATTGGAGAAGGAAATGGCAACCCACTCCAGTGTTCTTGCCTGGAGAATCCCAGGGACACGGGAGCCTGGTGGGCTGCTGTCCATGGGGTCGCACAGAGTCGAACATGACAGAAGCGACTTAGCAGCAGCAGCAGCAGCAGCAGCAGCAGGAAGGAAAAGGAGATGCAGAGTAAGCAGGTGTAAGATTGGCTCATGAATAATTTCAGCAGGCTCTGGGGCATAGTTGCTCTCCCAGGTTATTTGGTTTAGGGTCCTTGGGGTGGACAGATCTGCCTGGAGTGTAAGCCCATTATAGAAATGCTTGGGTGTGGACATTACTGCTCAAAAAGAACTAATTAACCTCTAGCCAGGCCCTCCAAACCGGGTCAAGACAGCATTTTAAAAGCAGCATTTGCATTACCTTCAACAAATTATGGAATTTCTGGCCCCCCATTTCCTTGTCTATAAACTGAGAATATACGTACCCTATAGGATTGTGTGAAGATTAAGAAAATAATCTTAAACTGGTGTCAGGAAGCATTCAAAAGTATGTTATAATTTTTTAATGTTTTTGTAGTAAAATTCCTATAATATAAAAGATACTGTTTTAACCATACTTAAGTGCACATTTCAGTGGCACCGAGGACATTCACATTGTTGTGCAGCTCTCACTATCAGCCATCTCCTGAATTTTTCACCTTCTTAAACTGTAACTCTTTTCCCATTAAAACACTAAGTACCCATCACCCCCGGCCCCTGGCATCTACCAGTGTACATTCTGACTCTCTGACTATTCTAAGTACCTATGATTTCAGCAAAGAATGTTAGTAATAAAGTCATTAACAAAATCCCAAGAAGGACCCTACCTTTTACAACCCAAAGTTCACCATGCACAACACCCTCTTCTAGCTAAAACGGCCCCTGCTTCAGTCCTTACTCAGCTAGGCTGCCAACTCCATGGGGCATTGAATCTGGTGTCTGTAGTTTGTCCATTGACTGGCCAATGACCAACAAGGCAAAGTAGAATGGCCAGAGGAGTTGATGACTATCAGCAGAGCCAATCAGACCAGCCTCCTGGGGAACGTGGCCCATAAGACATGAGGAGGACCAGCTAGGTGGGAGGGAGAGGGTGACGGAGTTGAGATGAGATGCAGAGCCATCATTAGGGAGAAAGAGGGAAATGGATGGAATAGGTTGCTTGTGGAACTACCTTGAAGTGTGATAGCTTTTCTGGTTCCATTTATACCATATATATGCTGAAAATGTCTACCTGTTCTGGCTCCCTTTAAAAGGAACTGTAGTCTCTTAAAATATGGCAACCATATAGTTTTTCATGCTTTGCTTCAGCACATGCAAAATAGGTTGTCACTCCCACATGAAGCTAGGGAAAGGTCAAGCGACTGTTACACCAGTCCTATCCTTAACTTGCTGCGGACCATCCCACGCCCTCTCTGAGCCCCAGTCTCCTCATCTGTCGAACTCCCTGGACAAACTCTGAGGCTCTGACACCCCACCAGGTTCTGATGCTCTGCACCTTCGAGGGTGTCTGAGGTCCCTGGAGGATGGGGCCGTGGAACCAGGTGGGAACCCCAGAGTGGAGGCATCAGCTCTGGGCAGGATCATCTTGGTGCTTGTGCCCTGTGTCCCATCCCCCCAGATGCCTAGAGAAGAAACAGAGATGTGTTACCAATCAAAGAAATGGAGATAAATATAGCCCTTGCTGGATTAATATCCCCAGGATTACTCACGTCTCCTTCAAAGTGAAGCAAAGATCATGTGCTACCTGACAACCACCCATCTGGCCTGAGAGAAGTCGCCATATGGATGGCGCTCGCTAATTATAGTTAAATACTGAAGGGAGGGCTTCCAGCACGGAGCTTCATCAGATCAGAACCCCTTTTCCAGGAGCTTAGTGGAAAGGTTGTGAGGTTACTTTGCTCAGACTCACCCAGGCATGCTCAGGCATGCCATACCATCTTCCCGGAATCAACTTTCTCCAACTTAAGCACAGAGGGATAATATTGATAATGTTCCTTATTTTAAAAAGGGGTCAACAGTAGTGGCCTCTATGCCAAATAAAGAGACAATGAAGACCCCGGATCACAAAGGGAGCCAAGTAAATAATCAATAATTTAATAAATGCACACTTGAGGATTCCTATTATGAACCCAAGTCTCTGTTTAGGTATATCAGGACCCAGATTCATATAAAAGATGTTAATTTTTTTTTTTTTTTTTGCTGGTCCCAGACAAAAAGCAGGCAGTGAATCATTCTGATCCCAGAAAGGAAGCTTCCTTGGTGAAAGCACGTAGCAACCCACAGCATTGCTTTCTTAAAATAGTTGGAGAGTTCTTTCTCTCCATCCCAAGAGGATGACCAACTTGGAAGGTGAGGAATGCATTTCCTATGTATGTGCCCCTGGACCATCACCAAGAGCTATCAGTTTAGCTGTGGACCAAGCGTTGGGCAGGGAATTTGGTCTGGGGTGAGAAGGAAGTGAAATATTCAAACTGTGGATGAATTTTCATTAGTGTCTCCATTCTATCTGTACCATTCTGTCCACTCCTGGACCCGGGCTCTCTGAGTACTGTTTGTTACTCTCCTCCTCATCACGCCATCCAAGCAGCATGTCTCTGCCATGGAGGCTCACACTTCCATGCCGTCCAAAGCCAGGTAGGCAATCTATATAAATGAAGTGGGACAGGTCTAAGAAAACTCACAAGGGTCTCTCAGTTGTTCATTAATTGACCCACTTTTCTTAAAGACATGGCCACAGAGAAATATTTTTCTTCTAAAACAAAACCAATGAGAGTATGGTGATGACTGGCCATCGATGCCTGGCTCTAGAGTTTCGGAGACAGTAGAGTGTGGGAGGGATGGTAATCAACTGAAGAGTATGTGCTCTGTGTCAAGGGTGCACTTCTAAGGGGCCAAACTATGGTTACCGTTTGCCAACCAAGACCCAATATTGCTAGATCATCTGACTTTTCCAAAGATACTCTCAACTAGGATATCCATAAGTAATAGTCTGATTTTTTTCTTGACTCAAATTTTTAGCAAATATTTGAAGATATTCTGCTAGTATGGAAAAAAAAAATCACAGTCTTAGTTTTCTTTTCGTTGAAGAGATAGGTTGTGAGTCAAGTATTCTCAGGGGTCTTCTTGTTGACTTGGGGAGAAAGCTTATCTAAAATGACATCAACCGTTTAGAGCAGGACTGAGAGATGGTGGGAAGCTGAGTCCGGGTGATGGCATTTGAACTCCTGGATCCAACCACACCCGAAGCTTCCGACAGCCCTGAACTTCTAGCTGCGTGTGTGTGTGTTCACTCAATCATGTCCGACTCTTTGTGACCATATGGACTGTAGCCTGCCAGGCCCTTCTGTCCATGGAAATTTCCAGAATACCGGAGTAGGTTGCCATTTCCTACTAAAGAGGCTCTTCCAGACCCAGGGACTGAACCCACGGCTCTTGCCTCTCCTGCATTGCAGGTGGATTCTTTACCACTAGCACCACCTAGGAAGCTCCTTCTAGTTGCATAGCCTAACAATTTCTTCCTTTTATTTAAATCTGAGTTATACTTCTTTCACTTGCAACTAAAAAAAAAAAAAAAACCAAAACACAAAAACCCCTTAATCCATTCAAAGACCTCAGGGTCATGCATAAATAATTGATAACAGGATTATTCAACATGACATGTCAAGAATCTGCTGTAGTTTGAAATGGTAGGGAAAAAAGTGTGACCAGAGAAAGATGCACAGATGGAGAGAAACTACACCACAAAGAACCTAGGATGCTTCCCTTAAAGTTTATTTCATCACTCATGGACAATAGTAAGCCAGTGAAAGGCTTAGAAAGTAGCTCTGGCTTTCTCTGCCTTAGGGTTTTTATTTGGAAGTTTGACTCCTCTCCTGCAGTCCTATCTCTTTCTACCTGCTACTTCCAAGGCAGTGGACTAGCTTTCTCCTGCTTGATGGGGTGGAATGATTCAGCCTGTGTTTTGTGGATTTCTAACATCTCTGAGCCACTCTGCAGACTCATTAGACTGGTCTGTAATCCCCTGGTGAAAATATAGTAAGCAGAATCTCTTGGCACTTTGAATACATGATACAATAAAGAAAAAGACCCAATAATAGAAGAACAAACAGTACAATATTTTCCTAAGTGTGTTTGGATTAGATTTATGCTAGATTTGGGAAACTGGCGATTTAATAGGTGGGGGAACTTCCATTTAACTTCAGAAACAACATGTATAATTCATTGCCACTCGGTAAACGGAACTGCAAGGAGAGATTGTAACCAGAGAGAAAGAAAGAGAAAGAGAGATATACTGCATGGCAGAGAGCAAAACAGAGTCAGTTTTTACCCTGCTGAACCTCCTCTAGCAATTTATGGGCACTGTCAGCTACTAACAATCTAAATAACTCACCTCTATGTCAGAAATCATAACTGAAGCAGAAAATACTGGAGATTAATCCAGTGTTGTGACTTTATTGTGTAAAAATGCTGACACATGTTGGTCTGGGTATATGGGAGTCATGGAACTGGCAAAATTTAAGGGCTAATAGGCACTTTTCCCGGAGAAGGTGATGGCACCCCACTCCAGTGCTCTTGCCTGGAGAATCCCATGGATGGAGGAGGCTGGTAGGCTGCAGTCCCTGGGGTCGCGAAGAGTTGGACATGACTGAGCGACTTCCCTTTCACTTTTCACTTTCATTCATTGGAGAAGGAAATGGCAACCCACTCCTGTGTTCTTGCCTGGAGAATCCCAGGGATAAGGGAGCCTGGTGGGCTGCTGTTTATGGGGTCACACAGAGTCAGATATGACTGAAGTGACTTAGCAGCAGCAGCAGCAGGCACTTTATCATTTTTGTCTTTATTTTCTCACAAGGGTCCCAAAGTTCATTCAAGAAGGGCTTCGATGGAAGCAGTGGAGAGAGAGTGATGGGAAAATTGTTTTCCTGTTCTCATGTCAATAGAACTTTGGAGTAAAATAGACCTGAATTTGAATCTTGATTCTTTCAGCTACAATCTGTGTTATCGTGAATGAGCCTCAGTTTCCTTATCAGTAAAATGGCATGTGAGCTCAGTCGTGTCCAACTCTTTGTGAGCATGGAATTTTCCAGGCAAGAATACTGGAGTGGATAGCCATTCCCTTCTCCAGGGAGTCTTTCCAACCCAGGATTGAACCGATGTCTCATGCGTCTCCTTCACTGGCAGGCAGATTCTTTACCACTTGAGCCACTGGGGAAGTCCATCTCTTTGAGCCTCAGTTTTCTTATCAGTAAAATGGAGGCAATGATAATAGTATAAAGACAGTGGTTGTACAAAGTATATATTCTCTTGTGCCTCCTCTTTAAAAACTATTGAGATAATAATTCATGAATAATAATAGTCCTAGTTGTTTTTTTTCCTGTTTGGTGTGTGTATGTGTGTTGAGAGAGAGAGAGCATGAGAGAGCTAGAGAGAATGGGGTGGGGAGGGAGACAGAGAGAAAATGAATAAGAACAGAGCAGAATGACCACCTGGACTCTGAGGCCAAACATCTGGGGTTCAAGTTATGTCTCTACTATTTATTTGTTTGTTTTTATATATCACAGCTTGCAATGCTTCACTGTTTTAAAGACAAAATATCCTAGTGGGCACACAGGATGGTTGAAAAAAAAATTTTGTTTTTCTTAAGTTGCTCAACTTTTTAAATTGAAGTATAGTTGTTATGTTAACTGCTGCTGTACAGAAAAGTGACTCAGTCATATATATATATATATATATATATATATATATATTCTTTAGTGTATCTTTCCCTTATGGATTATCCTAGGATATTGAATTTAGTTCATTGTCCTATACAGTAGGGCCTTGTTGTTTATCCATCCTTTATATACTAGTTTGCATCTACTCACCACATAACCCCATCCATCCCACCCTACCCCCATGTCTCTGCTATTTATGCATCACCGACTCAATGGACATGAGTTTGAGTAACCTCCCAGAGTTGGTGATGGACAGGGAGGCCTGGGGTGCTGCAGTCCATGGGGTTGCAAAGAGTTGGACACGACTGAGCGACTGAAGTGAAGGTGGACTTTCTAAGTAGCACTAGTGTTAAAGAACCTGCCTGCCAGTGCAGGAGACATAAACATCGTGGGTCCAATTCCTCGGTCGGGAAGATCCCTTGGAGGAGAGCATGACAACCCACTCCAGGATTCTTACCTAGAGAATCCCATGGACAGAGGAGCCTGGAGGGCTACAGTCCACAGGGTCACACAGTCGGACATGACTAAAGTGACTTAGCACACACACATGCAAAGTAAAGGTAATAATACTATTTTATCCCATAGATTGCTATGAGGGTTAAATGAATAATTCCAAACACAGAAGTGCTTAGAACCATGCCTGTAACGTGATGTACTATACATCTAAACCATCCATAGTAATGGTACTATCAATTAAACCCTGCTATTATTGCTATTAAGAATAATAATGATAATAATTTCTCATTTGATGTAGAGGGTTAGGAGATTTAGGGAGGAAAATGATGAAGAGTATAAAGACTTTGAAGTTATTCCCGCTTTAAAATACACTCAACCTTCATTTCTACTTTTATAGAATAGAGATTGTGATTTCTGCCCCTTGGGATTAAAATGACACTATAGTGAGATCACGGTGTACCAGCTTAGGAAACATTGGCTCTTGTGATGATCTCTGACTTTGCAAAGGAGGAAGTAGGAATGATTCAGCCATTTGTGTACAGACACACAAATGTTTTGGCCAAATGTCTTTCCCTAAATCTCTTGCCCTCATCCCTCCCCAGAAGCTGAAGGAGACTGGAAACATTTAGGGGGAAGTGTTACTCATGGGATCTTCATTCATGGAAAGTGATGGTGTCATGTAAATGGATGTCATAGTTATCTGGGTGATTCTGGGGCTTCCTTGGTGGCTCAGCAGTAAAGAATCCGCTTGCCAATGCAGGAGACGCAGGTTCGATCCCTGGGATGGGAAGATCTCCCGGAGAAAGGAATGGCAAACCACACCAGTATTCTTGCCTGAAAACTCCCGTACACAGAGGAGCCTGGCGGGCTACACTCCATGGGGTTGCAAAAACTTAGACATGACTCAGCAACTGAACACACAGGCATGTCTGAAAGTGAAAGTGTTAGTCGCTCAGTCGGGTCCAACTCTTTGCGATCCCACGGACTGTAGCTTTTCAGGCTCTTCTGTCCATGATATTTTTTCAGACAAGGATACTGGAGTAGGTAGCCATTCCCTACTGCAGGGGATCTTCCCAACCCAGGGATCGAACCCGGGTCTCCCCCATTGCAGGCAGATTCTTCCCTGTCTGAGCCACCAGCAAAGCCCACATGCGTGTCTAGTACATCTTTTCTGAAAACTTCCCTCCAAGTGGGTCCTTGGCAGCCATGTGACCCTCTCCTCCTGTTACATGACTGGACTGGAGTTGGATCCCTGATCCAATCATATTCACTCTCTGCAGAGGTGGGAACTGGAAGCTGAGTTCCTCCAAACCTGGTATCACAATTCAGCAAGAGTGATTTTTTCTGAAAATCAATCACCTCCTTCCTGCTTCGAGCACATCTGTAGCTCCCCTTTGCTCTGGGAACAAGGACCTGTAGAGTCTGACTGGAGACACCGTGGACCCCCAGGGCCTCATCTCACAGTGCGTCACCTTTCTGTTAGTGCGCTGGCCCTGTGCTAACCACGGGTGCCCTTGCTAAAGGGTCTTTGCTGATGCCGTTGCCGTGCCCTCTGCCTGGAACACCAGCCCTTCTGCTCTCCTCCTCATCTTTCCTATATCATTTCTGTAGTTACTTTCGCAAGGACATCTTCCTTCACCTCCCCGACCGGGTCAAGCTTATGTCCTGTGGGCTTTCATTGCCCTGTGTCCTTTTCATCCTAATACAAGCCGCAGTTGTGGTTACACATGTATCTGCGTGATTATTTGATTGATGACAGTCTCTCCCAGCAGAATCCAGGCTCCATTCGGATGAAGTCATCTTCACTTTTGCTCTCTGCTGTGTCCCTAGTGTCTGGCACAATGCCTTGTCCATAACAGATGCTCAATAAATGCTTGCTGAATGAATGAATAAGTTCAGTTCAGTCACTCACTCACGTCCAACTCTTTGTGACCCCATGGACTGCAGCATGCCAGGCTTCCCTGTCCATCACCAGCTCTTGGAGCTTGCTTAAACTCATGCACATCGAGTTGGTGATGCCATCCAACAATCTCATCCCCTTCTCCTCCTGCCTTCAATCTTTCCCAGCATCAGGGTCTTTTCCAATGAGTCAGATCTTCACATCAGATGGCCAAAGTATTGGAACTTCAGCTTCAGCATCAGTCCTTCCAACGAATATTGAGGATTGATTTCCTTTAGGACTGACTGGTTTGATCTCCTTGCCAGGAATGAATAGAGCTACAGGGAGAAATTCTACATACTGCAGCTGCTGAGATTTGAGACTTGCCCTGATTCTCACCACCACTCTCCTTGAAGTGTTCTTTTCTTCACATTTTTAAAGATTCAGTGAGAGGCCCTAACCATCCTTTCACTGAATGCCTATGCTTTGTTCAATCATATGTGAGTGGGGTTCTTTTATCTGCAACCCAATAAGACCCTTTATGCTGCCATAAGGAGACGGAAATTGAGAAACTCCCAAGAGATTTCTTCTTCCAGGGTGATTCAAAAGGAGGATACACATGAGGGATGAAGTGAGAGGTTAAGGTTAACAGATAGAAGATTTTATATATAGAATGGATAAACAGCAAGGTTCTACTGTATAGCACAGAGAACTGCATTCAATATCCTTGATAAACCATAATGGAGAAGCATATATGAAAAAGAACGTTTATACACGTGTACCTGAATCGCTTTGTGGTGCAGTGGAAATTAACACAACTCTGCATGTCAACCATGCTTCAATAAAAATTTTGATTTTTAAAAAAGGAGGCTACACAGCACAGGCTTGTCATCAACAAACCATGGTTGTCATTATCGGCTGCTATTTCTATTCTGGTTCATCAGGTGACCCAGCCTAACCAGAGAGCAGCACTTTGGTTATGTCTAGCGCTGGCGGGATCCCACCTTCAGTCCTTAAAATGCCCTCCCTAACTTCTGTATCCGCATTTCCACTGGCAACACTCTTTCCCACCACAGGTCTTAATTTGAGTTCATTAGTAACCTCGTCAAGTGCAAAAACTCCTTCCAGGAGATGAAACACTGAAAGAAACATAGAAGGATCCTGTCTATCATAGCAGAAAGATCTTGTCCCTTCCATAATGTTCATCTTCCTAAACATCAACCTAATCAGGTGTAATAATCCATCTCTTATTTCACCTCCTGTATACCTCAGTTCGTGATGGACAGGGAGGCCTGGCATGCTGTGATTCATGGGGTCTCAAAGAGTCAGACACAACTGAGCCACTGAACTGAACTGAACTGAACTGAACTGATACCTCAGTTGCCACATCAGGGTCACATCTTAGGACTCATGATCACTGAATGCTGCCCCATTTATAGGCATCACAAATGCCATCTCCCTTCTTTGTGACTGCAAACTCCTCTTCTTCCAGCTTGGAGGCAGCTAACTCTCATAAGATCATTCTTCAACTCCATGATGACCCTAAGCCATTGACACCAAGTTCCCCAGATTCCTAAGCCTCTTTTCATGCCCATTCTTATCCTGATTTCATGGCCCATCACTTGCAATTATCTGCTCCCAAAGGCCCACTATCTTGGATACACTTGACTCCTTTTCTCTCTCCACCGCATTTGCCTAGTAAAATCCAACCCTATAGGCAATAAGCTTTCTGCCTTCTCTGTAGCTCCCCCTGGTAACCAAAAGCAATAAGAAAATAAAACCAGGATACTGGTTTTACATTCTATAATGTATTTCTTTTTTGCCCCTCTTATTTTTTTTTGGTTGAAATATAGCTGATTTACAATGTTGTGTTAATTTCTACTGTACAGCAAAGTGATTCACATATATATATATACACACACACACACACATACATACATATGCACTGTTATTATTGTTTAGTCATTGAGTTGTGTCTGACTCTTTTGTGACCCCATGGACTGAAGCCCAGTAGCCTCCTCTGTCCATGGTATTTACCAGGCGAGAATACTGGAGTGGGTTTCAATTTCTGTTTGTAGGAGATTTTCCCAACCCAGGGATCGAATCTGGGTCTCCTGCATTGCAGGCAGGTTCTTTAATGTCTGAGCCAGCAGGGAAGTAGTAGTTAATGTACATGTATTTACATAGTTTATGTATACCCAGCCAAGGTTGGGGATCAGTTCAGTTCAGTTCAGTCGCTCAGTCGTGTCTGACTCTCTGGGACCCCATGAACCATGGCACGCCAGGCCTCCCTGTCCATCACCAACTCCCGGAGTTTACCCAAATTCATGTCCATGGAGTCGGTAATGCCATCCAACCATCTCATCTTCTGTCGTCCCCTTATCTTTCTGCCCTCAATCTTTCCCAGCATCAGGGTCTTCTCAAATTAGTCAGCTCTTCGCATCAGGTGGCCAAAGTATTGGAGTTTCAGCTTCAACATCAGTCCTAGGTTGGATATATGTGTGTGTGTGTGTGTGCGCGCGCGTGTGTGCATGTGTGTGTGTGTGTGTATACACATACATATAATAACCTTGGCCTTCCCTGGTGGTGCAGAGGTTAAAGCGTCTGCCTGCAATGTGGGAGACCTGGGTTTGATCCCTGGGTCGGGAAGATCCCCTGGAGAAGGAAATGGAAACCCACTTCAGTATTCTTGCCTGGAGAATCCCATGGATGGAGGAGCTTGGTGGGCTACAGTCCACGGGTCGCAAAGAGTCAGACATGACTGAGCGACTTCACTTCACTTCTTAATAACCTTAGGCTTCCCTGGTGGCTCAGACAGTAAAGAACCCGCCTGCCAATGCAAGAGACCCAGCTTTGATCCCTGGATCAGGAAGATCCCCTGGAGGAGGAAAGGGCAAACCACTCCAATATTCTTGCCTGGGAATCCCGTGGACAGAGGACCCTGGTGGGCTACAGTCCATGGCATCCTAAAGAATTGGACACAACTGAGCAACTAACATACACACATATATAAACATCCTTTTTTTATATAGTCTTTATTTCCACTGAGCTTACTTTCCTGCTCTTCAGGATCTAATTCAAATGCATAAGGTTGTTGTAATGACTGAGTTAATATATACAAAATGATTAAAATATTAACTGGCATATGGGAATCACTCAATGAACATTTATTGTTAATATTATTACTGTTGTTATGATTGTTATTGTCATTAGCCCACCTTCCTCTTGTCTGATGATCTTACTTCTTGGTTAAGAAAACTGAAGAGAATTCCCTAATTTTCCTATCATCAAATCTCCAGACCTCCAATAGTTCTGCTGATCTCATTTTTCCATTCCCAAAGTCAATCCCTCAACATGTGATCTATATCTTGCATGGTTTTGCTTTTTTAAGACATTTACATTTTCCGATTTTTTGTCTTATACCATAAAGTAAAATGCTAGTCATCATCAGAACTAAAGTATTAAGTCACCAGCTCCCATCCCCCACGCTCTGGACAATCCATCAAGTAGAGAATTTAAAGCATGTTCCACAAAATATCGTTGGGTGTTGCTTGGTGGAGAAAGTCTAGTAAGAAAGTGAGCAGCAGTTATTAAAAATAAACGAGAAAATCCTACTGTGTAGTAAATATCAACTCCCTTTGTCCTCCTAGCTTCTGCCTACAAAATGCCAATGAGGTTTGCAAGTTCATTTCAGTTCAGTCTCTCAGTCATGTCCGACTCTTTGCAACCCCATGAATCGCAGCACACCAGGCCTCCCTGCCCACCACCAACTCCCAGAGTTCACTCAGATTCACGTTCATCGAGTCAGTGATGCCATCCAGCCATCTCATCCTCTGTTGTCCTCTTCTCCTCCTGCCCCCAATCCCTCCCAGCATCAGAGTCTTTTCCAATGAGTCAACTCTTCACATGAGGTGGCCAAAGTATTGGAGTTTCAGCTTTAGCATCAGTCCTTCCAAAGAAATCCCAGGGTTGATCTCCTTCAGAATGGACTGGTTGGATCTCCTTGCAGTCCAAGGGACTCTCAAGAGTCTTCTCCAACACCACAGTTCAAAAGCATCAATTCTTCGGCACTCAGCCTTCTTCACAGTCCAACTCTCACATCCATACATGACTACTGGAAAAACCATAGCCTTGACTAGATGGACCTTAGTTGGCAAAGTAATGTCTCTGCTTTTGAAGATGCTGTCTAGGTTGGTCATAACTTTTCTTCCAAGGAGTAAGCGTCTTTTAATTTCATGGCTGCAATCACCATCTGCAATGATTTTGGAGCCCAGAAAAATAAAGTATGACACTGTTTCGACTGTTTCCCCAACTATTTCCCATGAAGTGATGGGGCCGGATGCCATGATCTTTGTTTTCTGAATGTTGAGCTTTAAGCCAACATTTTCACTCTCCTCTTTCACTTTCATCAAGAGGCTTTTTAGTTCCTCTTCACCTTCTGCCATAAGGGTGGTGTCATCTGCATATCTGAGGTTATTGATATTTCTCCCGGCAATCTTGATTCCAGCTTGTATTTCTTCCAGTCCAGCATTTCTCATGATGTACTCTGCATATAAGTTAAATAAGCAGGGTGACAATATACAGCCTTGACGTACTCCTTTTGCTATTTGGAACCAGTCTGTTGTTTCATGTCCAGTTCTAACTGTTGCTTCCTGACCTACATACAGATTTCTCAAGAGGCAGGTCAGCTTTGCAAAGCCGCCATCAATTTAGACTTTCCTATTATCTGATATTCAGTTTGTCTTAATCATCCACAATATGAATACATGGTGAGTTAAAGGAAAAGAGATCTTTTATAGTGGCAGTCTGATTTTCTGCAGAAAATATCAAATTTGCCTAGATAAGGAGAGAGGCCAGAGTCACAAGGGACAGATACTACAGACATGACTTCACTGGTTTAGTACCAGGTCTCTGGAGGCCAAGTGGGCTTCCCTGGTGGCTCAACTGGTAAAGAATCTGCCTGCAATGCAGGACACCTGGGTTCGATCCTTGGGTTGGGAAGATCCCCTGGAGAAGGGAAAGGCTACCTACTCCAGTATTCTGGCCTGGAGAATTCCATGGACTGTATAGTCCATGGGGTCGCAAAGAGTCGAACATGACTGAGCAACCTTCACTTATCACTCTGGAGGCCAAGTACACGGTTCCTGAGGATCATGGAATAGAGATAGGAAAAGGCCTGGGGGCCTGGAAACCTTGTTTGCTCTCTAATCCATTGACAGTTATAGTATTTCTGTTACAACAAGTGCCCTTTAGTTAAGATGACTAGGATGTTTTTTTCTTCCAAGGAGCACTTCTTTCTACATTTTATTTTCTGAAAGCCTGTTACAACTGACAATTGATGTGTACATTTATTTTTGTGTTTTTCTTCTAGAAAGGTGCTATAAAATCAATGACGTGTCTTACAAATAGGGCATCTTAGACTCTTGGAAAGGTGGTAATAAATCTCATGCAGGGATGGTTACTGTTGTTTAGGGAAGCAGATTAAGAGGTCTGGTGTTTATCTGGTCTGAAAGGGAAGGATTAGGTCAGATATAAAGACAGACCTGATTCCTTAGAAGTGCAGAAGTTAGAACATCCATTACTTTCACTAGACTTTTCTGAAAGGCTCCAGAACTGATCAATGTACATGTTCAGTCCACTGAGATGAGCCTGGAACCAGCCTCAGGGCTCAGCCCTCTGAGAGCCATCCTTGGGAGTTTCAGGTCTGTGTCTCTGCATCCAAAATGCAGAGATGAATTCAGAGAAGTGAATGCTCTCCAGAAATGCATTTGGGCTCCAGAGGCATGAGTCATTCCGAGACTTACCTCAGCTCGTCTTTGCAGAGAGAGAGGCAGTGAGGGAAAAGGGCAAGCACTGGAGTACTAACTCTGAATGGTTCATTGAGTAGTTGTTGTTAACATGTTGCTCCTTATAGCACAGAATCCCTCTTCATTCTCCAAAAGAGGCTTTGGCAAAGTAGGATTAAGGAAGATGTCATCTCACCTGGAATCCAGCTGTTCCAGAGAACATGATCTCTTCACATCTTCCACCAACACTGCCTCACGGATCCATGAAAGGCTTGTATTGCAGGTCTTCCCAACAGTAATCAGTCAGTCAGTCAGTTCAGTCACTCAGTCATGTCTGACACTTTGCGACCCCATGAATCACAGCACGCCAGGCCTCCCTGCCCATCACCAACGCCCGGAGTTCACTCAGACTCACGTCCATCGAGTCCGTGATGCCATCCAGCCATCTCATCCTCTGTTGTCCCCTTCTCCTGCCCCCAATCCCTCCCAGCATCAAAGTCTTTTCCAATGAGTCAACTCTTCACATGAGGTGGCCAAAGTATTGGAGTTTCAGCTTTAGCATCAGTCCTTCCAAAGAAATCCCAGCATTGGTCTCCTTCAGAATGGACTGGTTGGATCTCCTCGCAGTCCAAGGGACTCTCAAGAGTCTTCTCCAACACCACAGTTCAAAAGCATCAATTCTTCGGCACTCAGCCTTCTTCACAGTCCAACTCTCACATCCATACATGACCACAGGAAAAACCATAGCCTTGACTAGATGGACTTTAGTCGGCAAAGTAATGTCTCTGCTTTTGAAGATGCTATCTAGGTTGGTCATAACTTTTCTTCCAAGGAGTAAGTGTCTTTTAATTTCATGGCTGTAGTCACCATCTGCAGCGATTTTGGAGCTCCCCCACCAAAAAAAAGTCTGACACTGTTTCCACTGTTTCCCCATCTATTTCCCATGAAGTGATGGGACCGGATGCCATGATCTTTGTTTTCTGAATGTTGAGCTTTAAGCCAACATTTTCACTCTCCTCTTTCACTTTCATCAAGAGGCTTTTTAGCTCCTCTTCACTTTCTGCCATAAGGGTGGTGTCATCTGCATATATGAGGTTATTGATATTTCTCCCGGCAATCTTGATCCCAGCTTGTGTTTCTTCCAGTCCAGCGTTTCTCATGATATACTCTGCATATAAGTTAAATAAGCAGGGTGACAATATACAGCCTTGATGTACTCCTTTTCCTATTTGGAACCAGTCTGTTGTTCCATGTCCAGTTCTAACTGTTGCTTCCTGGCCTGCATACAGATTTCTCAAGAGGCAGGTCAGGTGATCTGGTATTCTCATCTCTTGAAGAATTTTCCACAGTTTCTTGTGATCCACAGAGTCAAAGGCTTTGGCATAGTCAATAAAGCAGAAATAGATGTTTTTCTGGAACTCTCTTGCTTTTTCCATGATCCAGTGGATGCTGGCAATGTGATCTCTGGTTCCTCTGCCTTTTCTAAAACCAGCTTGAACATCAGGGAGTTCACGGTTCACATATTGCTGAAGGCTGGCTTGGAGAATTTTGAGCGTTACGTTACTAGCATGTGAGATAAGTGCAATTGTGTGGTAGTTTGAGAATTTTTTGGCATTGCCTTTCTGTGGGAATGGAATGAAAACTGACCTTTTCCAGTCCTGTGGCCACTGCTGAGTTTTCCAAATTTGCTGATATATTGAGTGCAGCACTTTCACAGCATCATCTTTCAGGATTTGAAACAGCTCAACTGGAATGCCATCACCTCCACTAGCTTTGTTCATAGTGATGCTTCCTAAGGCCCACTTGACTTCACATTCCAGGATGTCTGGCTCTAGATGAGTGATCACACCATCGTGATTATCCGAGTCGTGAATATCTTTTTTGTACAGTTCTGTGTATTCTTGCCACCTCTTCTTAATATCTTCTGCTTCGGTTTAGGTCCATACCATTTCTGTTCTTTATCGAGCCCATCTTTGCATGAAATGTTCCCTTGGTATCTCTAACTTTCTTGAAGAGATCTCTAGTCTTTCTCATTCTGTTGTTCTCTATTTCTTTGCATTGATTGCTGAAGAAGGCTTTCTTATCTCTCCTTGCTATTCTTTGGAACTCTGCATTCACATGGTCATATCTTGCCTTTTCTCCTTGGCTTTTCGCTTCTCTTCTTTTCACAGCTATTTGTAAGGCCTCCCCAGACAGCCATTTTGCTTTCTTGCATTTCTTTTCCATGGGGATGGTCTTGATCCCTGTCTCCTGTACAATGTCACGAACCTCATTCCATAGTTCATCAGGCACTCTATCTATCAGATCTAGGCCCTTAAATCTATTTCTCACTTCCACTGTATAATCAGAAGGGATTTGATTTAGGTCATACCTGAATGGTCTAGTGATTTTCCCTACTTTCTTCAATTTAAGTCTGAATTTGGTAATAAGGAGTTCATGATCTGAGCCACAGTCAGCTTCTGGTCTTGTTTTTGTTGACTGTATAGAGCTTCTCCATCTTTGGCTGCAAAGAACATAATCAATCTGATTTCGGTGTTGACCATCTGGTGATGTCCATGTGTAGTCTTCTCTTGTGTTGTTGGAAGAGGGTGTTTGCTATGACCAGTGCATTTTCTTGGCAAAACTCTATTAGTCTTTGCCCTGCTTCATTCTGCATTTCAAGGCCAAATTTACCTGTTACTCCAGGTGTTTCTTGACTTCCTACTTTTGCATTCCAGTCCCCTATAATGAAAAGGACATCTTTTTTGGGTGTTAGTTCTAAAAGGTCTTGTAGGTCGTCATAGAACCATTCAACTTCAGCTTCTTCAGCATTACTGGTTGGGGCATAGACTTGGATTACCGTGATATTGAATGGTTTGCCTTGGAAACTAACAGAGATCATTCTGTTGTTTTTGGGATTGCATCCCAGTACTGCATTTCAGACTCTTTTGTTGACCATGATGGCTACTCCATTTCCTCTGAGGGATTCCTGCCCGCAGTAGTAGATATAATAGTCATCTGAGTTAAATTCACCCATTCCAGTCCATTTTAGTTCGCTGATTCCTAGAATGTCAATGTTCACTTTTGCCATCTCTTGTTTGACCACTTCCAATTTGTTTTGATTCATGGACCTGACATTCCAGGTTCCTATCCAATATTGCTCTTTACAGCATCGGATCTTGCTTCTATCACCAGTCACATCCACAACTGGGTATTGTTTTTGCTTTGGCTCCATCCCTTCCTTCTTTCTGGAGTTATTTCTCCACTGATCTCCAGTAGCATATTGGGCACCTAATGACCTGGGGAGTTCCTCTTTCAGTGTCCTATCATTTTACCTTTTCATTCTGTTCATGGGGTTCTCAAGGCAAGAATACTGAAGTGGTTTGCCATTGCCTTCTCCAGTGGACCACAGTCTGTCAGACCTCTCCACCATGATCTGCCCATCTTAGGTTGCCCCACGGGCATGGCTTAGTTTCATTGAGTTAGACAAGGCTATGGTCCTAGTGTGATTAGATTGACTAGTTTTCTGTGAGTATGGTTTCAGTGTGTCTGCCCTCTGATGCCCTCTTGCAGCACCTACCATCTTGCTTGGGTTTCTCTTACCTTGGGCGTGGGGTATCTCTTCACAGCTGCTCCAGCAAAGCACAGCCACTGCTCCTTACCTTGGATGAGGGGTATCTCCTCACTGCCGCCCTTCCTGACCTTCAACGTGGGCTAGCTCCTCTAGCTATCCCACTACGCAGTGGCAGGCGGCTGCGACCAGCACACTAAATACAGGTGGCTGCGACTGTGCACTAAGCACAGGTGGCCGTGACCGGCGCACTAAGCATAATCACTATCATTTATTAGGCAGGGATTAGGATTTTCCAGGTGGTGCTAGTGGTAAAGAACCCACCTGCCAATGCAGGAGACCTGGGTTCAATCCCTGGGTCAGGATGATCCCCTGGAGGAAGGCATGGCAGCCCACTCCAGTATTCTTGCCTGGAGAATCCCCATGGACCAAGGAGCCTGGCGGGTTACAGCATTGGGTCACAAAGAGTCAGACATGACTGAAGTGATATAGCACGCATGTGCATGTACTCTGCTAATTTTTTTTTTAATTTTTTGTTTAAAAAATTATTCATTTGGCTGCTCTGCATCTTAGTTGTGGCATTCACGACCTTTAGTTGCTCTATGTGGGATCTAGTTCCCTCACCAGTGATTGAACTCAGGCTTCCTGCATTGGGAGCATGGAGTCTTATCCATTCAACCACCAGGGAAGTCCCTGTGGTAAATTCTTCATAAGAGTCCATTCTCTTTTTTTGGCAATGCCCTGTTTGGTAGGATCTTAGTTTTCCAGCCAAGGATCAAACCTGTGTCCCCTATACTGAGAGAGAGCACAGAATCTTAACCACTGGACTGCTACAGAAGTCTTTAGAGTCGATTCTTTTATATGAATTGTCTCAATCAATTTCCCTAACAACCCCCATTATACCGATGAGGACACTGGGGATCAGAGAGATTAAGTAACTTTCTCAAGGTCACACAGCAAAAAGTAGCAGAACAGGACTCAAACCCAGATCTACATCACTCTAAAGTCCAGTCTCTTAGTCAATTACCGGCACTGCCTGCCACGGGCTGCTCTTATTTTTCTCTGTCACAAGGGAGTCTGCCCGGCAGGTAGACAAAATAGGCTTCTAGCCAGCCAGTGTTAAAGCTAACAAGGAAAGCAAATGACAGCTGCTTCCACATAAACACACTTTTCTGTATAACTTGGTTTTCTGCCCTTGCAGGAACTCATAGACTGGTGGGTGGCAGAGAAGAGAAAGGAGACAGAAAACACCATGATGAGCAGAACTACCAACCAAGGACTCTTGATGTGCAAAGGAGGTTGAGAGAGCAAAGAAAGGAAGCCAGAACAGTTTTAGAGTCAGCCCAGGTCCTGATCGCTCGCCCACACCCTCAGTCCTCTTTCCTGGCTGGGATGAGTCTGGGGAGGAGACGAGCAAATCGGTGTTTATTTCCTGAAGTTCATGGCCACCAGAGAGGACTGCATCTCCCCGTCTTTCACTTGGAAAAACTGATGTGTTGGAATAATTATGATTCATCCTTTGATCTGTCTCTTTGTCTGCAAAGCATAAATAGTGTCAGCTGGCAAGGTCTGATTGCTCCGATATTTCAGGTTTATATTTTGAATAACACAAGACTTGGTTGCTAGCACTGGTAAATAATTTACTCTAGTCTGAAATACACGCTCCAGGCAAGAAACATAAGATCAAACATGGGGAACTGTGGCACCATAGCAAACACACTGCTACCCTGTGAAGAGTTTTTCTAAATTCTCTGCTGGAAGAAGTTCGGAGGGGGCGGGGGAGAGGATAACAACAGGTGGGGAATCAGCCACGGTGCCCGCTCCTGAGCAAATAAAATGGTTTTGCTGACATCAAAGCAGGCTGGAGAGATGAGTATCAATGACAGCTGAAAGAAGTGACGGCTGAAAGAAACTTCTCCAACTTCTAGCAAAAACAACCCCCCCAGAAAAAAACTTCCTCTTTGCCCAAACTAAGTAGCAATGCTCACTTCTTAGATCTCCTTTTTTTAAGTGACTATTTATTGTTTTTACTGGAGTATAATTGCTTTACAATGCCATGTCAGTTTCTGCTGTACAAGGAAGCGAATCAGCTATATGTATACATATATCCCCTCCCTGTTGGCCCACCCTCCCTTCATCCCACCCCTCTAGGTCATCACAGAGCACCAAGATGGACTCCCTGTGCTAACCAGCAGCTTCCCACTAGCTATCTATTCTACCCACAGAGTGCAGAAGAGAGGGAGAAAGGAGTGCATGGTCTGATTTCTTTGTTTTCCTGTAACTGGGGCAGAAATAAAAATGAACCAATGGAGAGCATTATGATAGGAGAGTCTGTTTAATGCTTTTGTTATGATGATACATGAAGAAGGCAGCATTTGAAATGCAGCTGCGGTGTGTTCACAATTAAGTTCAAGTCCACAGTAAAATTTCTACAGTGAGAATAGACTGAAAAGAAATGTATTAATATGTTTTCAGTGGCTGCTGCTGGGGATGGGAGGAGTGTTATACGCCAACACAGTTTGTTGCCATGAAAGTGTGATCCTGGTAGGAATCTAGGGCACACTGTGTTGTCTTGGGATGACCTTTCAGATTGGTCTGGACAGCAAAGGTGTGGCTCTGTGATGGGCATGGCCTCCCATGGAAGGGGAATCGTCTTTCTGCTAGCAAATCTTTGGCGTCAGTCTCTTTGTGACCCCATGGACTGTAGCCTGCCAGGCTCCTCTGTCCATGGAATTTTCCAGGCAAGAATATAGGAGTGGGTTGCCATTTCCTACTCCAGGGGATCTTCCCAACCCAGGGATCGAACCCGAGTCTCCTGCATTGCATGCAGACTCTTTACCTTCTGAACCACCAAAGTGAAGTGAAAGTCACTCAGTCGAGTCCAACTCTTTGCCACCCCACGGACTATACAGTCCATGGACTTCTTGGTCTCCCACATTGCAGGCGAATTCTTTACCAGCTGAGCCACAAGGGAAGCCAGGGAGGCCTCCAATCTTCGGTAAGTCATGTGAAAATTAATAAAGGGACATCTTACTGACCTCGGGAATCTGGAAGCCAGAAGGGGGCGCTCTCACACACATAGCAAGGTGTCAATACACGTCCTAAAGGAAAGAGACTACTTTGCATCTTCAGTAGAAGTGCCGCTACTATGGCCAGCCAGAGAAGAAAAAATGTTTTTTTCTCCTGACCTAGCAACAGCTTAGCCAATGAGAGCCTGTCATCTTCAACCAACGAAAAGCCACTGTTAAGTCAAACTCCAGTTTTCTCCAATGGACTTTAGTTAATAACAGCCCCTCCCCGTTGAAACATGTATACTATCAGGTAAGAAACGAATCACCAGTCTATGTTCGATACAGGATATGGGATGCTTGGGGCTGGTGCACGGGGATGATCCACAGAGATGATATGGGGTGGGAGGTGGGAGGGGGGTTCAGGATTTGGAACTCATGTACACCCGTGGCTGATTCATGTCAATGTATGGCAAAACCAATACAGTATTGTAAAGCAAAATAAAGTAAAAATAAAAATTAAAAAAAAAAAGAGCAGCCCCTCCCAACTAACGTCCTCTTCTCCATTAAAGAGTTTCCTCTCTTTTGTTTTCCCAGGCTGGTACACGGTCCCCCACTGTTGGATGTCCAGAACTGAAATTCTCTGCAGTTCCTAAAGAAACCTGTTTCGCTTGCAAAACGACTAGTCATTCTATCGCTTTAGGTTAACAGAGGGAAGTGTATCAGTTGGCTCTTACTCAATTGGTAGTGACTATTTGGGACACTGAGAAGGATTTTGAAGAGCCTGATTGATTAGTGACATCTGTCCGGGGGTAGGAGAGGAATGTGCAGTTGGAGGTGCTATAGTTGCTGTCCAGACAGCAACTGAGTCCAAATATTGGCTTTGAGCATGAGGTTTGTTTGTTTGTTTGTTTTTAATTGGAATCTAATTGCTTTACAATGTTGTGCTAGTTTCTGCTGTACAATGAAGTGAATCTGCTCTGTGTATACATATATCCCCTCCCTCTTGGATGTCCCTCCCACACCCATCTCGGTCATCACAGAGTGCGGAGCTGAGCTTCCTGTGCTTTATAGCAGGTTCCCGCTGGCTTGGCCATCATCAAAAACATGTACAAACAGTAAATGCTGGAGAGAGTGGAGAAAAGGGAACCCTCTTACACTGTTGGTGGGAATGTAAATTGGCATAGCCACTGTGGACAGTATACAGATTCCTTAAAAACTAAAAACAGAAATATCATATGACCCAGTAATTCCACTACTGGCCATACACCCTGAGAAACCATTATTCAAAAGGATACATGTACACCAATGTACATTGCAGCACCATTTATAACTGCATGAAAACAACCTAAGTATCCAACGGAAGATGAATGGAGAAAGATGAGCATGAGTTTTTGAGCCTTAAAAAGTCATCAACTTGTCAGAATTAGATGAAATAATCTGTGAAGAATTGAGCCTCCCAGGTGGCACTAGTGGTAAAGAACCCGCCTGCCAATGCAGGAGATGTAAGAGATTCAGGTTCAATCCCTGGGTTGGGAAAGATCCCCTGGAGGAGGGCATGGCAGCTCACCCCAGTATTCTTGCCTGAAGAATCCCATGGACAGTGAAGCCTAGGGGGGCTACGGTCCATGGAGTTGCAAAGAGTTGGACATGACTGAAGTGACTTCACATGCGTTTATGCAATCTGTGAAGATGTATTGGGCATAAATAAGTGCTCAGTAAATTTCTCTCTACTTTCCTCTCCCCTTTCCTTTCTGTCCTGTGAACATGAAAATCATAAGGAAATTTTACTCTATTTTCAGGACTCTCAGATTCAGCACAATTCTAAATAGTTCAATCATTTAGTGGAAATTCTGAAGGTTAGAGAAGATAAACACGATATGGTTGATAGGCCTAGAAGACAAAGAGTTTTTCAGTTCAGTTCAGTTGCTCAGTCGTGTCCAACTCTGCAATCGCATGGACTGCAGCACACCAGGCCTCCCTGTCCAACACCAGCTCCCAGAACATGCTGAAACGCATGTCCATTGAGTCAATGATGCCATCCAACCATCCCATCCTCTGTCGTCCCCTTCTCCTCCTGCCTTCCATCTTTCCCAGCATCAGGGTCTTTTCCAATGAGTCAGTTCTTCGCATTAGGTGGCCCAAGATTTGGAGCTTCAGCATCAACATCAGTCCTTCCAATGAATATTCAGGACTGATTTCCTTTAGGATTTCCTAAAGTGTTTTTAGGACCAGTGTTAAAAGGTCTGTCAGAATGAGGAAAATGGAAAAGTACCTTAATCCACTGGGTACAATGCTGAGCTAAGCAGATTATACGTGGACGTTTTGGAATTCCTCCTCCAAGGACAAAAGCCTGGAACTTTAAGGACTACCTATTTCTGGAGGTAAAGAATGTCTTGATTGGGCTAAGAAATGCAATTCCCATCCCTCAAATTTGAACTGGAGAAGAATCTCCAATTTTGAATTCATCGTGGCTCTCACTTTCCTCTTTAGAGTCTCTCATGTGTCTGGTCCCTCAAGACATGGGTATTTTGAGGTCCTGGTCTGGAAAAGTGTCAGCAAAATTCCAATAATTAGTCCTGGGAAGAATTGGCCCATTAATGCTGTTGCCATTTTCAATTTAATAGAATTCTTTGCTGAAGACTGGCAGCACGGTAGCTGAGACAAGAGTTTTGAATTCCATCCCATGTGGGTTTAAACCCTAATCTCCCACCTAGCAGATGCCACTCTTACCCATGTGTCACTTTCCCTTAGCCCATCTCTGATTTTTGTAGTTGTTCAGTCACTCAGTCGTGTCCAACTCTTTGCAACCCCATGGACTGCAGCACACCAGGCTTCCTTGTCCTTCACCATCTCCCAGAGTTTGCTCAAACTCATATCCATTGAGCTGGTGATGCCTTCCAACTGTCTCATCCTGTGTCACCCACTTCTTCTGCCTTCAATATTTCTTAGCATCAGTTCAGTTGAGTTCAGTTCAGTTCAGTCACTCAGTCATGTCCAACTCGTTGCGACCCCATGAATCGCAGCATGCCAGGCCTCCCTGTCTGTCCATCACCAACGCTCGGAGTTCACTCAAACTTAAGTCCATCAAGTCGGTGATGTCATCCAGCCATCTCATCCTCTGTTGTCCCCTTTTCCTCCTGCCCCCAATCCCTCCCAGCATCAGAGTCTTTTCCAATGAGTCAACTCTTCGCATGAGTTGGCCAAAGTACTGGAGCTTCAGCTTTAGCATCATTCTTTCCAAAGAAATCCCAGGGCTGATCTCCTTCAGAATGGACTGGCTGGATCTCCTTGCAGTCCAAGGGCCTCAAGCATCAGGGTCTGATTTTAGCTGAGCTGAACGGTCACTGCCAGAGTCTGACTTCAGGTCCCCACAGTGTCTCCCCACTTTACTGTCTTCGGGACTTTTTTTTTTTTTTTAAATGGTGGCAGCTCACTCCGATCACCCATGGAAACATGGTAAAGTTAATGCCAGCATGGTGACCCTCAGCCAATGGGAGACAAAGAGTCAGGGGATAAATGCCCAAACTCCAGTCATTAGAGGGGGCTTTCTGAAGTGCCTTCTACACAGCCTCTCCAAGGAGCTCCAGCAGGAAGCTTTCTGGCTGCCCACAGTGGTAATAACTCAATAATGCACCCCCCCCACCATGGAACTTTCTTGGTGATTTGGTGGCTAAAACTTGGCGCTCCTAATACAGGGGGCATGGGTTCCGTCCCCGGTCAGGGAGCTAAGGTCCAGAATGCTGCATGGTGTGGCCATAATAATAATGCCCCTGTTACCAGCTTTTCTTCCTTTCTCGTCTGATTTGTACTGCTCCCTCTTCCGACTTTTAAAGATAACCTCTCCAATACACTACCTGAGAACTTGTCTCAGGTTCTGCTTGGGGAGATATAAACTAACCCCTCACCTCATTCTTCCTCTTTTCTAACACTCCCACTGCATCCTTCATTTCCAACACTCGTAGATGATTCCATTTCTCCCTGAAAGGCTGAGAAAATCCGCCATCATCTTTTCTTCTGTGTCTCTTTGCCCACCTTTCTCTTTCTTCCATTCTTAGGGAAATAGGACTACAAGATATGTTGTCTTGAAAAAGCCTGATTCTCCACCAGGACCATATGTTTCAATTCGTGTTATTACCATGATGCCCTTAGCAACTTAACCCAGAAAACTGGCCAGGGCAAGGTGGGGCGTCATTCTCTTCTCATCCTTGAATCAATCACCAAATAGCAATCATTTCTCTCTTTTGTCCACATCCCTCTAAATTAAGGAGAAGGCAATGGCAACTCACTCCAGTACTCTTGCCCAGAGAACCCCATGGATGGAGGAGCCTGGTGGGCTATAGTCCACGGGGTCGCTAAGAGTCAGACACAACTGAGCAACTTCCCTTTCACTTTTCACTTTCATGCATTGGAGAAGCAAATGGCAACGCACTCCAGTATTCTTGCCTGGAGAATCCCAGGGACAGCAGAGCCTGGTGGGCTGCCATCTATGGGGTCGCACAGAGTCAGACACGACTGATGCAACTTAGCAGCAGCAGCAGCTCTAAACTAATAAAGGCTAACCTCTTGTTTTTTAACTATTTATTTGGTTGTACCAGGTCTTAGCTGTGGCATGCGGGAGCCTCAATCTCCATTGCAACACGTGGGATCTGAACTCCAGCATGCGAGTCCTCAGTTGTGGCATGTGGGATCCAGCTCCCTGACCAAGGATTGAACCCAGGCTCCCTGCATTGGGAGAACAGAGTCTTAGCCACTGGACCACCAGGAAAGTCCCTAATCTTCTTCTTCTTCTTCTTCTTCTTCTTCTTCTTCTTCTTCTTCTTCTTCTTCTTCTTCTTTTTTGAATATTTGCTAAATTTGAAGCATCTTATGAACTTTTCATGCTTAATTGCATTGACATCCCTATAGGGATGATACTATTTTCCCTCCCATTTAACAATGATGAAATTGAGGCACAGAGAGGTCCAGGAACTTGCCCAAGGATGTTTGAGTGAGTGAGTGGGGCCTAGGGTGTTAATCTATTTCCCAATTGCAGAACTCCTGATTTTAACCATGTGTGTTCCTACCTGTACATCTTTTGAGCATCACACCCCTACCTTCCCATCCTAGCATCTTCACCCTGTCCTTCTCAAAAGGCTGCTTCCCTTCCACCTTCACCTAAGCTCACGCCTCCTCTCTTTCATATTTCAATACAATAGTCTCACATAAATGGTCTGTGGAATGAAGGGCTTTTATTTAACTGACTAGTTCCTCTTGTTTGCATTAACACTGAAATATTCATTGTCACTTGTCATTACAGAAGGGAGGTAAAGAATTTCAGGCTTTAGAGTCAGAAAGGCCTAAGGTCATGTCCCATTGCCATCACTTAATAGTTCCGTGACCTTAGGTAATTTACTGAACATGTCCCAGGGTTAGTTTTCTCATGTGCAAAATATGAATTTTAAAAATAGCTCCTCTCCCCTAGGTTTGTTGAGAGAGCTGGATGAGCTTGCTTTATTTTATGCAAATCACTCTTCAATGCTTCTGCCACATAATGCTTATTACTCTATTGTAATAAAGCAGCATAGTAATCACCAAGTACTTTTCTAGTAATGAAGTACTAAGCAGCAGTAACTATACCAGTCACAGTAGTAACAGTAGTAGTAATATTACCGCCCTCACTATCTATTAGTAATTATTATTTACTGCAAGTGTAGTAATAATAAGTGATAGTAGAAGTAGCAGTAGCAGATGTTAAAATCCAGATGTTAAGAGGGCCTCCCAACTGTATGCAATCTACAAGAGATGGATATAAATCTCGATTCCGTGACCAGGGGAAGTCCAAAGTCGTGCTCAAGATTTCCATTAATTCTGAAGGTCATTTGGGCTCCTCCTTCTCACTCTCACCACTTATTGTCTATTCTCCCCACAGCAGCCAGAAAAAGCCTTTAAAACTCAAATCAGATCATGTCACTTCTCTGCTCTAAACCCTTCAATGGTTCCCCATCCCACACCCCCCTCCACTCAGGGTAAAATCCAGAGTCCTTGCCAATCAGCACCCCAAGTGATCTTCTCCCTGTTGTCTGGAGACCTCCTCTCTTTTCCTCCACGCATGCACTCTGCTCCAGAAGTGCTGGCAGGCTTGCTGTTCTCAGCTGGACCATTCTCGCTCTCAGGACTGGCTCGCTTTCTCCTCTGCCCAGTGGCCTCTCGCACAGATTGCCTGTGGCTCTTTATTTCGGTCAGGTCTCTGCCCCATCAGGGCTTGCCTGGTGGCTCAGACAGTAAAGAATCCACCTGCAATGCGGGAGACCTGTGTTCAATCCCTCCATGGGGAAGATCCCCTGGAGGAGGGCATGGCGACCCACTCCAGTATTCTTGCTGGAGAATTGCCATGGAGAGAGGTGCCTGGTGGGCGACAGTCCATGGGGTCGCAAAGAGTTGGATATGATTGAGTGACTAAGCACAGCACAGCTGCTGCACACTTCCTCCTCAAAGAGGCTTTCCCCAGTCACCCTGGACCATCATCACACCATCATTGTGCCCTATTTCATTCTCCAGCTTAGCGCTCAGCACTCCAGTTGTGTTAAATGTCTCCTCCACGTGCATGTGAACTCTGTGGGATCAGGGACTTTCCTCCCCTGCTGTGTTCACTGCAGTATCCCCAGTTCTACAAGCATGACCAGCACCCAGTCATGCTCAGTGAGTATTTCCTGACTGGCATTCTGTATCACTTTATCTCTAAGATCATCTTACCATAGTCCCAGGAATCCTGGCTCCAGTCCTCAGTGTGCTGACCCAGACGCAAAACTCAGACTCTTCCTTTATTTGCAAAAAAACAAACACTAACAGAAAGCACTTGTAAAAGGCATTTGTGTGTTGGTGGATTTTATTGAAAATTATGGGCTGCACGGGACACACATAGAAGAGATTCCTAATCAAAGTGAAATAAAAACTTTATCTGTTGCTGAAATGCTCTGGTTACCCTGGAACCAGAGAACTTTCCCTGGCTGCTTCATCCCATCTCATGCCTTAGTCTCAGCCCATCTCACTGGTGACAGATGCCCCCCTTTCCCAGTCTCTTTCACTCATCACTTGCCCTATTCCATTTCCCTTTCTGCTACTATTATATTCCTTCTCTCCCTACCCCAGGAGCAAAGCCACCTTCCTTTCATCTTCTCACACAGAGCCAAGTACCCTTTTCTTTCATCACCTTGAATTTTCCCCTCAAAGTTCAGATGCTCTGAGCTTTTATTCAAGCCTCAAGTGGCTTCTCATGGGATTCTTCTTAACCAAAACAGGCAAGCACATATAAAAAGAATTCTGAGGCCAACTAATAAAATAATTAGGGTTTCCACATCTGCTGCACTAGTGTTAGTATAAGGCGGTTGTGTTGAACTCAGAAAGCCTTTAGGAAAGATTCAACCACACGACCAACTAAGTACAGTGAAATGAAAAGATGTGGATTTGGCCTTCCAAGAGGCTGTAGTCTACAGGGAGAAGCAGCCACAGAAAACAACCGTTTCAATGCTGGGAAATAAGCCCTACATTGAAATATGTGTACAGCAAAGTACAAAGGCAGTGTCACAATTGGGAATTTTTCACTTCCTGATTCTCCCTCCAGATTGTCTTTTGTTTGAGATTTTCCTTGAAGAAGAACTAAGTTTCCTTAAGGGAGGGTGGTCCTGAGGAAAATGGCACCTGAACTGAGCTCTGAAGCATGAAACAGAGAAGTGGGGGGGGTAGGGGTGGGGGGGGGAGTATTCAGAACAGATCAAAAGAGTGTGTGCAGAGATGCTAAGGTGCAGACATGCTTTTGAATCTGGACGACTGCAAGTGGCTTGGTGAGCTTCCCTGGTGACTCAACAGTGGAGAATTCACCTGCAAGGCAGGAGACGCAGGTTCCAACCGTGGGTCGGAAAGATGCCCTGGAGGAAGAAATGACAACCAACTTCATCTCCTGAGAACTCATTAGAAATGTACTCTCTCAGGCCCTCCCCGACCTTCTGAGTCAGACACTCAGCTGGTGGGGCCCAGCAATCTGTATTTTAACAAGCATTCCATATGATTTCTGGTTTTAAATAGTATCTTCCTCTTAAAAATTTTATTTATGTATTATGTTATGTTTGGCTGCACTGGGCCTTCGTTGCTTTCTCTAGTTGCTGTGAGCAGGGCTACTCTTCATTGCGGTGTGTGGGTTTCTCATTACAGTGGCTTCTCTTGTTGCAGACCATGAGTCCTAGGTGAGCAGGATTCAGTAGCCGTGGCACACAGGCTCAATAATTTCAGCTAGATGGCTCTAGAGTGTGGGCTCAGTAGTTGTGGCACATGAGCTTTGTTGCCCCAAGTCATGTGGGATCCTCCCGGACCAGGGATCGAACTTGTATCCCCTGCATTGGCAGGCAGATTCCTAACCACTGGACCACCAGCGAGGTCCTTCCATATGATTTCTGGTGCATGCTCAAGTGTGAAGCCCCCTGATCTAAGATGTGTGGCTAAAAGTCTATAATAAAAACAAAATAAAAACTTATCTTTGATGATCTTCCCAGTTTGAGGAGCTATAACACCTCTAGACAGTTTCCTTATCTTTACTCTCATTGGCTTAGCACCCTGCTAATAGATTTACTCGGCCTTTTAGAAATAGCTTGGACTTCTTCAGAAAGACCCGTGTCCACTCAGTTCTTAAAAACAATATGAAACAGACCAGAATCTAGGGAGGGAGGAATAAGGCTAGTCTCTGGTGTTTGCATGCTCCAAGGAACAGGAAAAAGCAATTGTGTCTTTGCCAAAGACACTGAATCACACAAAGACAAGAGACGCCCTGAGAAAATAAAGAGAAGCAAATTTAGAACCAGCAAGAAGAGAAATTTCCCCATTCAACATTCACTCAACTTGCAGAATTTGGGTAGTTTATGTCTTTCAATGAATATGCAAGATGATTCTTTTCACCCAAATATAATTAACACCATTCAGTATTTTTATTCAACAGACAATATGCCATATAGACAATATTAACTAGACAATACCCAATTATAATGAACACCAGGGAATATTTTTATTAAATAGACAATTTAATGGTAAGAGGTTCTTGAGAGATCGTTTCATATTTCGCTTCTTCTCTGATCAACCTCTGAAAGAGACTTGATTCCCGATGTCTGAGGAATTGCGCTTTCTGAATGGGTTCCTTCCATGGACATTAATCACATTTTGAATAATGCAAGTGACAGTTATAATAAAAACTGTATCTGGTGAATTTCTTTGGTTGGAGAATCATGTTCATTTGAACATGATGCTGGGCAATGTCAGAGTTAGGGGCTCAGTTCTTCTGTGGTCAATAAGAATGAGGAAATGAGCCATTTGGGATATGGAACAATGAGGAGGGCAGAGAGGATCATAACATACAAGGACCTTGGGACTTCATATTTGTGTTCCAAAAAGGATGATGATGGTGATGAGTCAGGGATGACTCCCAGGTTTGTATCTGTCTATGGGACTCCATGGACAACCCAGGGATTTGAACCACTGAAAAAAAGTGAGGACAGCCAGAAATTTCCCCTAAGGATGGGGACTTCCCTGGTGGTCCAGTGGCTAAGACTCTGTTCCCCTCTGCAGGGGGCCTGGGTTTGCTCCTCCATCAGGGAACTAGATCCCACATGCCACAGCTGAAAGATCCAGCATGCTTCAGTTAAGACACTGTGCAGCCAAATAAATTAAAAAATATTAAAGAAAGACATTTCCACCAGGGAAGTTTTATCTCAGAGAAAGTTAAAACTCCCCTGAAGTCTTCTAAATCGCCTTGAATTGAAATGCATGGAGCCCTTATTTTGGTTTTATCATCACACGGTATAATGTTGGTAATTTTGTCTTGCCATTGGTCCAGAAAATAAGGATCATTCAAGGGCCATGTGAAGAAGGTGTATACAAAACTGCCATCAGTTCACCTTATGACAAAATATCCAATATCTTGTTTCCGTGCCTCACATTATTTGAAAAGACATTGCCGATAACTCAATAGGTAGTGCTTTAATGCGACCCTGAGTCTTGTCTGTTCATCTTCTGTAGTGCCAGCTCTAGACAGTTAACCTGTGAAGATAGAGGTGACATCTATCTAAGGAGAGTGGAAGTGTGTTTTCACATGTGGTACTAATATTTAGGTAAAGACATTTCAAACTTTATTGTGCAAGCAAATCCCCAAGGACTCTGTTAAAATCCAGGTTCGGATTCAGTAGGTGTGGGGATGCTGAGATTCTCCATTTGTACACAAGCTCCCAGGTGATGCCAGTGGTTCCCAAAGAATCCTATGAGCATCAAGGATCTAGGCTTGTAAATACCTGAGTTAATGTGTGTCAATGATTCTCTCCTCTCTCAAAGATCTTAGTAACCTCAAGAATCATCTATGAAACTGGTACAACAAGGAGTTCCAATCAACAAAATTTAAACTCAAAGAATTAAACAAACTACCAGGGCGAACTTCTAAATAAATGTCCAACAACTTGTGCCAACAACCATTCAGAAATCAAATTTTATCCACTGCTGTGTGTGGAATGCTTACTGAATGCCAGGCACCATGCAGAGTATACTCTGTGGTACCCAATCATGCTGAGATCTGAAATTGGGCAAAATGGGTACATAAAACAGAGGAAGAAAGATGTCACCCATGGGTCTCACTTATTAAGCTCTTATGCTGTGCCAGGCACTTTACAGACATTCTCCCACTTAATCCTCACAATGGTAAGAGGAGAATATTATCATTGTCCCCATTTTTCAGAACAGGAAGCCAAGAGGCAGAGAAGTCAAGCGGTGTGCTCAAATTTGCTTCATCCTTGGGTGGGAAACTAAGAATTGAACCATGGGTCTCTTGATGCATTATTCAGCTTCTATAGCATTTTGCATCATTTGGAATGAAAATGCTGCTCCTTATCCTAAAACAAGATGAACAGGCTGAGAAAATGAAGATCCCTCCCAAAATAGGTTTCAGACAGACAGACACACACACACACACAACTGAGCTGGTCTTGGTCTCCTTTCCTAATATCTGGACGGAGAAGAAAGATCTGCTAACGAGCCCTTACTTATCCCTGGGCATCCCACAGTCTTCCAGGCCATTAGCCTCCTAGTTGCAATTCAAATCCATGTTGTCAATGGTTGTAATCATCTATAATTCAGAAAAGGCTTCTCCCAAGTACCCACAGACTGGCAATTCCCTACTGTGCTTCAAATGATTAATCAACCAAGTTAATCAACAAGTCCTTAAAATTGGGCTGAAATCACCTGCAAAGGCATTTCTAATCAGCCATATATGAGCCATGGGCACTAGTAGGTGTAATCATGATGATGATTTTGCAACCATGCTTCTAGCCCCCTGGGGAGCCAGAGGTCGGTTCTTCCACAGTGAGATGGGAAGAGGGGAGCTTCAAGGAATTTTGGTAGCGTAGGCAGGCTCTTCCTTGTAACTGCTATCCAAGGAGTTGCAACAGACCAAACTCACACTCAATCAGTATCAACTGTATACAGAGACATGCTCATTCGAAGGAACATGACTTAGGACTATCAGAAGAAAGACCCCTGGGAGCTCGGGGCCTGTTTGGATTTGAAGGTTTTTAAATGTGAACGGGAGAGGGAGAAGCTATATGGATGAGGAGAGAGAAAGTGTGTGATGCATTATGGGCTTGTTTTAACAATGAGAAAAGACTTAAAAATTTTTTTATTGAAATATAGCTGATTTACAGCGCTGTATTAGTTTCAGGTATACAGTAAAGTGATACAGTTATATATATATATATATATATATATATTCTCTTTTTATAGTCTCTTCCGTTGTAGGCTATTATAAGATATTGCATATAGTTCCCTGTGCTACACAGTAAATCCTTGTTGGTTATCTATTTTGAATATGCTGTGCTGTGCTTAGTCACTCAGTCATGTCTGACTCTTTGAGACCCCATGGACCATAGCCCGCCAGGCTTCTCTGTCCATGGGGATTCTCCAAGCAAGAATACTGGAATGGATTGCCATGCCCTCCTCCAGGGGATCTTCCCAACCCAGGGATCAAACCCAGGTCTCCCACATTGCAGGCAGATTCTTGACTGTCTGAGCCACCAGGGAAGCCCATAGTAATGGGTATATTTTAATCCCAAACTCCTAATTTATCCCTCTCTACCTCTCCCCTATTAAAAGAACATGCAACTGGGGAGAAAATGGAGGGTTGTATTGATCAAAATAGGGTGAGACCGATTGAGAGAGTAGCAGCGACATATATACACTACCGTGTGTAAAGCACACCATTGTAAAGCGATCATCCTCCAACAAAAAAAAAGAAAGAAATTTATAGGGGGGAAAGTGAACTCTTTTAGGAGATAGAAAACCGTTCAGTTAAGTCAAAGATGCATTTGTTAGAGCAATGGCCTCTGAAGCAAGACAATGTGCGTAAAAAAGTCACCTTGGGATATGGGGAGAAAATATTATTAATAGAACTTTTAACAATATTTAAAAGTTCTTCTCACAGTGAAGAAGGAAATTAAGGGGCTTCTCTGGTGGCTCAGTGGTAAAGAACCCACCTGCCAGTGCAGGTGAGACGTAGGTTCAATCCTTGATCCAGGAAGACCTCACATGCTGTGAAGCAACTAAGCCCGTGAGCCACAAGTACTGAGCCCAAGTGCTGCAGTTACTGAATCCTGTGAGCCACAAGTACTGAGCCCGAGTGCTGCAGTTACTGAAGCCCGTGAGCCACAAGTACTGAGCCCGAGTGCTGCAGTTACTGAAGCCCGTGCACCCTAGGGCCCATACTTTACCCAAGAGAAGCCACTGCAGGGAAGAGCCCACGCACCAAACCAGAGAGTAGTCCCACTCGCTGCAACTGGAGACAAGCCTGTGCAGCAATGAAGACCCAGCGCAGCCAAAAATAAAATAAATTAATACATAAAACGGTGTTTTAAAAAAGAAGGAAATTAAGCTTTACGGATATTTAACATGTGATTGACAGTGGGCTAAGTGCACAATGTAGAAATGAATATCCACACATTTGGGCGCATAATCCAACATTTTTTCTGGAAAAGAAGAAACTCTTTAGCCAGGAAGATCATCTTTGTGTGAATAGGTGTGTTTGGAAAGATTTTAAATGTTCTGTTGGTAGAAAGATAATGCACTAGAATGAAAAAAGTGTTAGACAGTTACACAATGGAACATTACAGAGGTGTTAAAATGAATACACCGAATTTAGATAAATCTCAAAATGCTGTGTGAAAAGAGTAAGCTGCAGAATAAATACCCAGTGTGATTCCATAAAACAATATCCTTTGTCACTTATTAACATTTGTGTATAGAAAGGCTTTCATATCCCCAAAATGAGAGGGATGCTCACTAATCTGAGAGTGATGGTAACACCTGGGAAAAAATCAAGAGCACAAGATTAGAAAAGACCATAAAAGAAGTCTGAACAAAGCATTAACATTTGTTCACTCTGGCAGACAGGCGTGGCAGCTTGCTAGCTTATTAAATGAATCTATCCTCATCCATGTATTCCAGATAGCTCATAATGATCAAGGAAAGGAAACGTGCTAAACTGGTGGATTGAGGAGACTGTATCTTGGACAGTGAGATTTGTAAGTCACAGTGTGGGGAGGCTCCAGAGGCGACTTTCTTGGGACCCCACGAGTGAGGTGAGTCGAAATGAGATGAACAGGGTGTTTAGCCAAAAGAAGGGTGCAAATGCCATTCTGACTGCTGTGAGATGATACCTGGTAGCATTGACACGTATACACTACCATGTGTAACATAGGGAGCTAGTGGGAAGCTGCTGATAACACCGGGAGGCCAGCTTAGTGCTCTGATGACCCAAGAGGGGTAGGCTGGAAGAGGGGAGGGAGGCTCAAGAGGGAGGAGATATGTGTGTGTGTGTATACGTGTATATATAATTATGGCTGATTTGGGCTTCCCTGGCTCAGATGATAAAGAATTTGCCTGCAGTACAGGAGACTTGGGTTTGATCCCTAGGTCAGGAAGATCTCGTGGAGAAAGGAATGGCTACTCACTCAGTATTCTTGCCTGGAGAATTCCAGAGACTGAGGCACCTGGGTGATTCACATTGTTGTATGGCAGGAACCAACACCACATTGTAAAGCAGTTATCCTCTGACAAAAATTCTAAAAGTGAGAGAGCAGCAGAGGGTGTGGCCAAGACTAAGCTGTGCTGTTACACTTCCAGGTCGATCCTGCACGGGGCTTTTCCTTCATGCTTATAGCATCCTTGTTAGCCACGTGCAAATGAAAATCAAGTGACCTGGAGCAATGTGATCTGTGATCACCTATGAGCCTCATACTGAAGGATTTGGGGTGAATTTGAGAGGCATATGAGAGAAGGATAAAAACTGGGATCATGGAGGCCAGTTAAGCCAATGGTTCTCTGCCCTGGCTCTGTATCTTTAATACCTGGGCAGCTCCACTGTGCCTGCTCCCTATCCAGACCAACTGGATCAGCATCCCTGGGAGTGGAGACCTGGTGTGGGCATTTCATTTAAAGTCCCTTCACTTATTTCAGCCTGCAGCCTAGACTGAGAACCTTGGGCTACGTGTGCTCCAAAGCGCCACAATCATGGGTTCTGTCTCTTTTTACTCCTTATGGTCTGGTAACAATCAATGTAAATAGTGGTTATAAATATACATCGCCTTGTGCCTTGCTGGGTGCCTTTTCTGCTCAGACACAGACCTCAGTGGGAAATAAAGAGTAGATTTATTGGGCTTAAAAGGGAACCCTGAGACTATATGATATAATAGCAACATTTTCAAAATGAGAACATAAAGGTCCTGAAACACAAAAATACCTTTACCTAAAGACACACAGTGAATTTGTAGCAGATCCAGAATTCAAATGATAATTTTCTTTTTTATTATTATTAATTTTATTGGAGTAGAAGGCAATGGCACCCCACTCTAGTACTCTTGCCTGGAAAATCTCATGGACAGAGGAGCCTGGTAGGCTGTGGTCCATGGGGTCACGAAGAGTTGGACACGACTGAGTGACTTCCCTTTCACTTTTCACTTTCATGCATTGGAGAAGGAAATGGCAACCCACTCCAGTGTTCTTGCCTGGAGAATCCCAGGGACAGGGGAGCCTGGTGGGCTGCCGTCTATGGGGTCGCACAGAGTCGGACACGACTGAAGCGACTTAGCAGCAGCAGCAGGGTTTCCCTGGTGCCTCAGATGGTAAAGAATCTGCCTGCGATGCAGGAGACCTGGGTTTGATCCCTGGGTTGAGAAGATCCCCTGGAGAAGGGAATGGCACCCACTCCAGTATTTTTGCCTGGAGAATCCCTTGGACAGAGGAGCCTGGTGGCCTACAGTCCATGGGGTCTCAAAGAGTAGGACGTGACTGAGTGACTAACACACACACACGCAGCTGCTTTACAATGTTGTGTTAGCTTCCACTGTACAGCAAATCGAATCGGCTCTATTTTTACCTATAGCCCCTCTTTTGGGGATTTCATTCCCATTTAGGTTACTACAGAGCTTTGAGTAGAGTTCCCTGAGCTTTACTGTAGGTCCTCATTAGTTATCTATTTTACATATAGTATCAATAGTGTATATATGTCAATCCCAGTTTCCCAATTCATTCCACCCACCCTCTTCCCCCTCGTAATCCACATATGTGTTATCCATCTCTGTGTCTCCATTTCTGCCAAATGCTGATTTTCTGACACCGTCTTGAAAATAAAGTTGAAGGAAATTCTGTTTATAAGGATTTATTTTCCAGAAGTGATAGGTCAAGCCCTAAACTGGCTTGAGAAGATGCTTTTGAGTGGACTTCCTTTCAAGCACAAAATAATTTATAATTATCCTAATTGTATGGAAATGAGAGTTTCTAAAACATCAGAAGTTTCATTAAAACACATTGTTCAGTTAACTATTTTAAGTGTTCCCACCATGATCTTATTATCCTTAGCATAAATTTATTTTATTTTTGAGGGAGTGTTTACTTAGTAATGAAAAGCTCCCATCTACCTTTGTTTGGTTATGCATTAATATTATTGGAAGCCAAATTAGCAAGGTTCTGAAGGGTTCTTTGCTCCTTACTTTGAGCAAAATGCTTAGACCAGAGTGGGCTCAATAATAAAAATTAAAAACAAAAAAATAGAAAACACCTATTAGCACTTGCTGGGTATGCTAAATGATAGTTGCCAGATTTAGCAAATAAAAACACAGGAAATCCAGTTAAACTTGGATTTTAGATAAACAGTGAGTGCTTCTTTAGTATTGTAAGTTTCTGTATTTTTCTTTGCTGATTCTGTCAGTTTACTAAGTGAATTAGACCCGTTTATTCCTTACAACCCTATAAGGGAGATTCTATTATAAGTCCCATGATCCAGTTGAAAAAACAAAGGCAGAGGGTTAGGTTAACTCACCCAAAATGGCAAAGCTAGTATGTGGCAAAGCTGGGATTTGAATGAAGGAAGTCTAGCTCCAGAGCCTGTTACTTTAACCACAATGATGCACTGCCTCTCTAAATTCATAAGGTGAAAGCCACTCAACAATTATTCAGTCATCGAACTTTCACTCTGTGTCTGCTATGGTTAAGCACTGTGTCTGGTGAGAGGAAGTAAAACCTGAGAGAGACAGACTTGGAAAGTCATCTTCCTCTCTGGGCGTTTGCTTTTTCAGGTGTAAAGCAAGAGGATGAAGGTAGATCACTGGCTCTCAACTGAGGGATTTGCTAAATTCCAGATGGCTCTCCTCACCTCCATGGATTTTGAGAAAATGGGCACAGGGGTGGATTCTTGGCATTTGGGTGTTTTAAACAAGCTCTCCAGTTAAAGCCAAGGAACCTGAAGTTTGAGACACTACAAACACACCATTGAATTGAAGTAGAGCTGGGATATACTGAGGCACTGCTTCTCAGCCTTGGCTCCCACTGTGGAATCACCCAGTGAGCTCCACCCCAAACCCAATGAGTCACAACCTTCCCAGGTGATGCTAACATGCAGCCAGGGATGAGAATCATGAAGTACAGCTAACTTCAGTAAGATAATTGATTTTTTTTTGTATAAAGTTGATTTACAATGACCTATTCGTTTCAGATGTACCACATAGTAATTCAATAGGGTCATAGGTTATACTCCATCTGACGTTATTGCAAAATATTATGTTCCCCACGTTGTACATTATATCCTTGTAGCTTATTTATTTTGCACATAGTAGTTTGTATCTCTGAATCTTGTCGAGTTAAAAATTAGCCACAACCTAAAAGTTGAAAGTTATGTTTTACTTGGTGGGAATTTTTAGGACTTCAAGCCCAGGAGACAGCATCTCAAATAACCCTGAGAGAACTGCTCTGGAGGTGAGGGTTTGAGTCAGGGTTCATAGATGTTTTGCAACAAAGAGCAGGTAGTCTGAACATCAAAAGATTATTGTCAATTTAGGAAAGCCAGATTTCCCAAGTTAAGGAATTTAGAGCACTTTTCTATGTATTGGAAGATGAAAGAGTCTGGGCTCACTGAATTCATTCCTTTCATATGAATCTCAGCTACCTCGTGGCCAGTGTCCTGTGTTTTTTACAATCTGAGCTCCCTTGGGCTCACCCAGAGGAAGTGACTGGAATTGGATGGCTTTGAGATTGCCGATTATTTTCTTTCTTGATTGCCCTTAGGGCTCAGGAGTTCACAATGGAGAGCTGAAATCCCTGATGCCTGTGACATCCTTGTTTGCTGATATGGCAGTCCATTTCTCAATCTCAGGGCTTCTCTGGTGGCCCAAAGGGTAAAGCGTCTGCCTACAATGCAGGAGACCTGGGTTCGATCCCTGGGTCGGGAAGATCCCCTGGAGAAGGACATGGTAACCCACTCCAGTACTCTTGCCTGGAAAAGCCCATGGACTGAGAAGCCTGGTAGGCTACAGTCCATGGGGCACAAAGAGTCGGACATGACTGAGCAACTTCACTTTCACTTTTCAATCCCATACCCTTATATTGCCTCTCCTTCCACCTCTCTTCCCTCTGGTAGCCACTAGTTTGTTCCCATAATACCTGTGAATCTGTTTCCATTTTGTAATTTTTTTTTTTTTTTTAGATTCCATATGTAAGTGGAAACATTGACTATTTGTCTCTGTCTGACTTATTTCACTAAACTCCAGGTCCATTCATGTTGTTGCAAATGGGAAAAGACATTCTTTTTTTTCAAAGCTGAATAATGTTCCATTGTATACATATGTACCATATCTTTCTTAGGTTGTTACCATATCTTGGCTATTGTAAATAATGCTCCTATGAACATGGGACTCCTATGAATATTGAAGTTAAGTGGGCCTAGGAAGCATCCCTACAAACAGAGCTAGTGGAGGTGATGGAATTCCTGGTGAGCTATTTCAAATCCTAAAAGATGATGCTGTGAAAGTGCTGCACTCCGTATGCCAGCAAATTTGTAAAATTCAGCAGTGGCCACAGGACTGAAAAAGGTTGGTTTTCATTCCAATCCCAAAGAAAGGCAATGCCAAAGAATGTTCAAACGACAGCACAATTGCACTCATCTCGCACACTAACAAAGTAATGCTAAAAATTCTCCAAGCCAGGTTTCAACAGTATGTGAACCCAGAACTGCCAAACGTTCAAGCTGGGTTTAGCAAAGGCAGAGGAACCAGAGATCAAATTGCCAACATCCATTGGATCATAGAAAAAGCAAGAGAGCTCCAGAAAAACATCTATTTCTGCTTTATTGACTATGCCAAAACCTTTGACTGTGTGGATCACAACAAACTGTGGAAAATTCTTCAAGAGATGGGAATACCAGACCACCTGACCTGCCTCTTGAGAAATCTGTATGCAGGTCAAGAAGCAGCAGTTAGAACTGGACCTGGAACGATGGACTGGTTCCAAATCAGTAAAGGAGTACATCAAGGCTATATATTGTCACCCTGCTTATTGAACTTATATGCAGAGTACATCATGCAAAATGCCAGGCTGGATGAAGCACAAGCTGGAATCAAATTTGCCTAGAGAAATATCAATAACCTCAGATATGCAGATAACACTGTTAGGTAGTTAGAATAGGAAATAGGAGTCCAAAATGGCAGTGGCTAAAAGATAAGGAAGGGAAAAGCCCGTGAAAATAGAACAAAGGAAGGTTTGAGGACCAGAGTGAGGACCTCCGGTAGAACAAATAACACTCCCGGCTAGCCCAATTTACATAGGGCAGGCCCAGGGGGAGAAAAAAACATATAAAAAGAGGAGCCAAAGGACCAGGGGTCTCTCTCTCTCTCCCCCGCACTCTGGGGTGCTCTTCTCTTTGTGTTTTTAGGTTGACATGCCCTCACGCCTCAAGGATGGATTTTCCTGCTATTTTCTAAATAAAATAGAGCTGTAACACTGATTTGTCTAAGAGCTATAACATGGTCTGTTTGAGACCTGAAAGCTATAACACAATCTGTCTAAGACCCGAGAGATGTGATGTGACGAGGGCTTTAATGTCCATCACTCCAAATCTTTGTTGTGATGAAACAGAACCAAGGAACATACCCTCGCCTGACAACACCATCATTATGGCAGAAGGTGACAAGGAACCAAAGAGCCTCTTGATGAAAGTGAAAGAGGAGAGTGAAAAAGTCGGCTTAAAACTCAACATTCAAAAAACTGAGATCATGGCATCTAGTCTCATCACTTCATGGCAGATAGATGAGGAAGCAATGGAAACAGTGACAGACTTTAGTTTCTTGGGCTCCAAAATTACTGCAGATGGTGACTGCAGCCATGAAATTAAAAGATGCCTGCTCCTTGGAAGAAAAGCTATAACAAACCTAGACAGCATATTAAAAAGCAGAGACATTACTTTGCCAACAAAGATCTGTCTCGTCAAAGCTATCTTTTTTCTAGTAATCAACTATGGATGTGAGAGTTGGACTATAAGAAAGACTGAGCACTGAAAAATTGATGCTTTTGAACTGTGGTATTGGGGAAGACTCCTGAGAGTCCCTTGGACTGCAAGGAGATCAAACCAGTCAATCCTAAAGGAAATCAGACCTCAATATTCACTGGAAGGACTGGTGCTGATGCTGAAGCTGAATCTCCAATACTTTGGCCACCTGATGTGAAGAACTGACTCATTGGAAAAGACCCTGATGCTGGGAAAGATTGAAGGTGGGAGGAGAAGGGGATGACAGAGGGTGAGATGGTTGGATGGCATCACCGACTTGATAGACACGAGTTTGAACATCTCTGGGAGTTGGTGATGGACAGGGAAGCCTGGTGTGCTGCAGTCCGTGGGGTCAAAAAGAGTCAAACATGACTGAGTGGCTGAACTATACCAATGAACATTGGGGTGTATATATACTTTCAAATTAGTGTTTTCATTCTTTCTGTGCAAATACTCAGGAGTGGAATTGCTGGATCATATGGTAGTTCTATTTTTAGTTTTTTGAGGAACCTCCATACTGCTTTTCATAGTATGATGTCTGATAAGGGGTCCAAAATATATAAAGAACTCATATAACTCAGTATCAAAAAACCAAACAACTCAACTGAAAAATCGGCAAAAGACCTAAATAGACATTTTTTTCCAAAGGGAAAACACAACTGCCCAACAGGCACATGGAAAGGTGCTCAACATCACTAATCATCAGGAAAATGCAAATCAAAAACACAAATAGGTATCACTGCACAGCTGTCAGAATGTCTAGCTTCAAAAAGACACCACATATTAGAAGAATGGCATCACTGACTCAACTGACATGAGTTTGAGCAATCTCTGGAAGATAGGGAAGGACAGGGAAGCCTGGCATGCTGCAGTCCATAGTGTCACAGTCAGACACTACTGAGTGACTGAACAACAACAACAACAACTGGGATGCTGTGGAGAAAGGGGGGACTTCTCTGGCGGCTCAGTGGTAAAGAATCTGCCTGCAGTGCAGGAGCTGCAGGAGACAAGGGTTCAGTCCCTCAGTTGGGAAGATACCCTGGAGAAGGGCATGACATACCACTCCAGTATTCTTGCCTGGAGAATTCCATGGACAGGTGAGCCTGGTTGGCTATAGTCCATAGGGTCAAAAAGAGTTGGACATGACTGAAGCGACTTAGCATGCGTACATTGAGAAAAGGGAACCTTAGTTTGCTGTTGTGGAGGGGTGGGGTGGGGGGGTAAATAGATAATTGATTAGTTCTAAAATTTCATTTTCTCTTGGTTGGCTATGGGGAACATTCATTTATACCTTGATACATCAAATATGTAGTGAAATCTTGCTACACTATATTGTACTACAGAGTATAATGGGCTTCCCTTGTGGCTTAGCTGGTAAAGAATCTGCCTGCAAGGCAGGAGACCTGGGTTTGATCCCTGGGTTGGGAAGATCCCCTGGAGAAGGGAGAGGCTACCCACTCCAGTATTCTAGCCTGGAAAATTCCATGGGCTGTATAGTCCATGGGGTTACAAAGAGTTGGACACAACTGAGTGACTTTCACATGGTGGAATATGATAAATAAGAAAACCTGAATTATTGCCCTTGTGGAGCCTCTGGTTTAATGAGAGAGACACTTAAAAAAAAGATTACAAAAGTAAAGTATTTAGACTCAGATTTAATATCCACCAGAGGGACATCAGTGGGAATGGCATTGTAATGAACTTCAAAAATCTGTTGTTCCATATATACAACACTAGTGAAAATTGTCAAAACCCAACTTTTTCAGAACTCTGGAGATTAACTAAAGGCTTGCAACAATCTAAGAAATATTTGTCAAGAAAAGCAGATAAATATCAATAAGAATAAAGAGCTTTGTGGCATTTTAACTTGCTCCCTTTAAGTCCCTCTCTCCAGCTCCATGATAGCCTTGAAAATCAAAAGACTGCAACCACAGTGAAAACTGTCTTCCCAGGTGGCGTTAGTGTTAAAGAATCTGCCTACCAATGCAGGGGGCATAAGAGATGCAGGTTTGATCCCTAGGCTGGGAAGATCCCCTGGAGTAGTACATGGCAACCTACTCCAGTATTCTCCCCTGGAGAATCCCATGGACAGAGGAGACTGGCAGGCTCCAGTCCAGAGGATCACAAAGAGTCAGACATGATTGAAGTGACTTAGCATGCATGCGTAGTGGCCAGTGAAGGGAAACAACTAGTTTGGAGCTCTCCAGAAAAACCATTCTCAGGTAATTATCATTTTTGACCTATCTGACAATAGCCTGGAAACACTCAGTAAGGCGATTTGTATTTACCTGACCTGTCTCAGAGCCTTCTCTTTGTGAATGCCCTTTTCCCTCTAGGCATTTGTCAAAAACAATTCGTGGCAATTGTTTAACATGGAAGCTGCCTGAGGCAGCAACAAAAATTTGGGAAAACAAAACAAACTGACCAAAAATAATTAAAAGGAAAAGGTGAAAAATGAGACGTTCATTGAAGGGTTTGTAAATTTCTGACATGTTCCTGAGAATCTAGGTGCGTACACACATGAACAATGCTGCACGTGATTAGGAAAGAAATGGGAAGGCCCCAAGTTCTCACTGCTGACCTGGAGGCTTTACACAAGTAGGAGGTGAAGACAGGAGGAGCCATAGATCTGAAGGGGCGTCTCCACATACAGACAGAGACTTGAAACAAAGCCTGTTCGACTTACTGGTTCCAAGAATCCAAGACAATTTCTGTCCAGTTATTAACTGACTATTAAGCTAAGCAAACAGAAACTTCAATGTCTACACATAACAATGAACAGAAATGTTAAATAATTAGTTCAGGAAAGTCACTAAACACACAGCAGCAGCAGCAGTGACAAAAACAATAACAAAATGTGGTGGGAGAAGCAGAAAGATCTCAAGGCAAGATCTGTAAGATCTCAAGATCTCAAGATCTGTAGTCTTCTACATTAGCAAACTAGAAAAGAAAGAGCAAACTAAGCCCAAAGCAAATAGATGGAAGCAAATAATAAATACTAGAGAGAAATTGGTGGTAGAGAAAAGAAAAATAACGGAGAAAACTATTAATGAAACCAAACCTTGGTTCTCGGAAAATATAAACAAAAGTAACAAAACTTTATCCAGATTGATCAAGAAAAAAAGAGAAGACTCAAATTACTAAAGTTAAAAATGAAAGTGGGGTCATTAATACCAATCTCATAGAAATAAGAACTATAAGAGAATATTATGTACAACTGTATGACAACAAATAGAAAATCTAGAAGAAATGGGCACATTCCTAGAAAAACAAAGATTACCAACACTGACTCAAGAAGGTCTGAATATCAAGTTAAGAAAGAAACATGCACAAAACAAATCCCAGACTCAGATGGCTTCACTGGCAAATTTTACCAAATGTTTGTTTGTTTTTTTTTAATCTTAAAAAATAGAAAAGGAGGGAATACATTCCAACTCATTCTACTGGGATAATAGCACTCTGATACTGAAACCAGAAAAAGGCATCACAAGAAAAGAAAACTACAATATCCCTAATATCCCTTGCATTATGTAGTCACAAAAATCTTCAACACAGTGCTAAGAAAGTACATCCAGCAAAATATAAAAAGGATTGCACACCACAACTGAGTGGAATTTATTCCAGGAATATAATGTTGGTTGGATATATGAAAAATCAATCAATGTAATATGTCACACTAATAGAGTTAAGGACAAAACTACGTGGTAATTTCAATAAATGCAGAAAAGGCATTTGAGAAAATCTAATCCTCTTTCCTGAGTGAAAATACTCAATAAACTAGGACTAGAAAGGAACTTCCTCAACTTGATAAAGGATATCTATGAAAAATTCATATCTAACATCATAGCTAATGGTGAAGGAATGAAAGCTTTCCCCTTAAGATCAGGAACAAGACAAGGATGTCAACTTTTGCTACTTTTATTCAACATTGTACTAAAGTTTCTAACTAGGGCAATTAGATATGAAAAAGAAATAAAATTGTCCATCCTGCAATGAAAGAAGTAATACTGGCATCTTGGCATCTTTTTGCAAATGACAAAATCTTTTACACAGAATATCCAAAGGAATAAAAAAAGACTGAAGCTAACAGATTACTTCCGCAAGATATAGGATACAACATCAACATGCAAAAATCAGTTGTATTTTTATACACCAGTAATAAACAATTCAAAAAGGAAATGAAAAAAACAATTCCACTAACAGTAGCCTTAAAAATAATAAAATGCTCAGGAAATTTAATAAAAGAAATATAAGGCTAGTGCACTGAAAATGGAAAAAATCCTTGCAGACAACTAAAGAAGTAAAAAAAAAAAAAAAAAAAGGCGGGGGGAGGATAGAATGTATTCATGGATCAGAAGACTTCATACTGTTAAGATGACAACACTCCCCAAATTGATCTACAGATTCAACACAGTGTCTATTACAATTCTTTTCCCATTTTTTCAGCAGTTGACAAGCTGATACTAAAAATCATATGGAAATGCAAGGGATCCTAAACAGCACAGTCTTGAAAAACAGAAAATTTGGCGTACTCACATTTCTTGATTTCAAGTTACAGCAACCAACCTAAGTATCCAAGGTGATAGAAGAAGTCCACCCTGGAATGTCACTGATAGTGGTGCAGAAAAAAAGGAGAGGAAGTGGACTATTAGCTGATGACTCTGTTCATGATTGGTTCATGTCACTTTGGTTCACATTCTACTTGCCAAAACAAATCATACGGTCAAGCCTGATATCAGTGGGGAAAATGTGCAGTCTTCCCTTAGAGAGAAGCAGTGAATATTTTCAGCATTGATATAACATACCATGGACAATATTTCAATTAGACTGATGGCATACTAATATGAATAGTCAAAGCTATGGTTTTTCCAATCATATCCAACTATGGCTTTTACAAATACGAGATTTGGACCATAAAGAAGACTAATCACCAAAGAATTGATGCTTTAGAATTGTGGTGCTGGACAAAACTCTTGATAGTCCCTTGGACTGCAGGGAGATCAAACCAGTCAATCCTAAAGGAAATCAACCCTGAATATTCACTGGAAAAATTGGTGCTGAAGCTGAAGCTCCAATACTTGGGTCACCTGATTTGAAGAGTCGACTCACTGGAAAAGACCCTGATGCTGGGAAAGATTGAAGGCAAAAGGAGAAGAGGGCAGCAGAGGATGAGATGGTTAGATAGCATCATTGACTCAGTGGACATGAATTTGAGCAAACTCCAGGAGACAGTGAAGGACAGGGGAGCCTGACGTGCTGCAGTCCATGGGGCCACAAAGAGTCGGACACGACTTAGCAGTTGAACAACAACAAAGTCATAATGGGAGAGTGTATTGGGACAGTCCTCTGCCTTCTCCTCCCTGCAAATTTATGAGGCATTAAAATTTAGAATAAATGTGACATTCAAAATATAAATGAATGATCGATAGATGGCAACACAAGGCCAAAGAATTGATGGATTGCCAGAAACTGGGCAGCATATTCCCTTAGTGCCTAGTTCCTTTCAATACTCAGATTGCCCCATAACAAAGTCAATCCATAGTTTTCTGTTCCTGAGCAGCTTGAGCAATGGTACATATAGGCCATTCATGTATATATAGACTGTTCATGGCAACGGCCACCCATATTGGTAGAGGAGCTCTTTATCCCTTATCCATTCGAGGCACAGTCTGGCTCATGGGGGTTCACCCTGTTCTCTATCACTGGTGAGCATGGCACCCTCGCTGGCTGGTGAGATGCTGTAACCCTTGCCTTTCTCCTGTCTCCTGAAAGGAGGGAGGTGGCATTAAAGCTTCTGATGTTTTACATTCCCTTTGGGTAAATGCCTTCTTCATATAAGATCTCATCATTTATAGAATAAGAAATGTTCTCTCAACTCTACTCTGGAAAATAGAAATGTAGTTTTTAATCAGCCTAAAATAAATTAATTTGCTTATTCAGAAGCATAGTCCTCCTTCTGGTTTTCTGCAACTTCAATCTCTCTTGGAATCACCAAACCACAGAAAAACGAAACCAAAAAACACCTCTGGTCATGAAGATAAGGACTGGAATGACTTTAGATACATTAGGGAGTCCCCATCTGTTTCTAACTAATATGTAGGCTTCTAAGCGGCTCAGACAGTAAAGAATCTGCCTGCAATGTGGGAGACCCGGATTCGATTCCTGGGTCGGGAAGATCCCCTGGAGTAGGAAATGGCAACCCACTCCAGTTGTCTTGTCTGGAGAATCCCATGAACAGAGGAGCCTGGTGGGCTACAGTCCCTGGGTTCGCAGAGTCAGACACGACTGAGCGACTAACACTTTCACTTTCACAAGAAACATAGTCCTGAGTGCCTTGACACCATCTCACACTTTCCGAGGGCTCTGCAAGAGGATCAGTCAGGCTCTAGGAGCAGGGCAAAGAGGTGTTAAAGCAAAACCTCCTTCTGAAAGGGTGAGTGTCCTGGTCCTGTAGCAACAAGGGACCGTTTCTAGGACCTTCAGAATTTACGCACACTGAAGATGTTCAATCATGCTCATTAGTAATGAAATGGTATTTTGAATAGCAGCTAGATCCAGTGATTTGGGGCTTCCCAGGTTGGACAGCGGTAAAGAATCCATCTGCCAGTGCAAGAGGTGCAAGAGACCCGAGTTTGACCCCTGAGTTGGGAAAATCCTCTGGAGTAGGAAATGGCAAGCCACTCCAGTATTCTTACCTGGGAAGTGCTATGGACAGAGGAGCCTGGTGGGCTAGAGTCCATGGGGTTACAAAGAGTCGGACCCGACTGAGCACACACCAATTATTTATCTATCAAATGGACTAAAGTTAAAATGCTTGGTAAAACCCAGGATGAGTGAATGTGAGGAATCAGGCATTCTTATTCATGGATGTGGCTGTGTAATCCAGGAGGGCTTCTTTGAAGAGCAACTTGGAAATACTTCTCAGAGCAAAGAGAAAATACGTTCCCTTTGACTCAGTGATTGACCCTCTGTGAATATATCTTACAGATGCATGAATTCTGGGTCCAAAGACATGTTCAGACTCTTTGCTGCATGGTATTGTACTGTACTTGTCTTATACAGTAAATAACCTAAATGTTTATCAATAGCAGGCTAATTAAATGAACTATGACCTATCTATATAATTGAGCATCATGAAGCTATTTAACACACTGAAAAATGTCGGTGTAAGCTGATATGGAAAGAGACTCAACACATGGCTAAGTGTTGAAAGCAAGTTAGAAACAGATTGCTTTAGAGGAGAGATTTTCAACTTCAGCACTATTGACAATTTGGACCAGATAATTCTCTGTCGTGGAGGGGCTGTCCTGTGCATTGCTGGATGATTGGCAGCATCTGCCAACCAGATGCCAGAAGCAATCCCTACCACTCTCAAGCCATGACAGTAAGAAATGTCTCCAGGACTTCCCTGGTGGTCTAATAGTTAAGAATCTGCCTTGCAATGCAAAGGACAAGAGTTTGACCCCTGGTCTGCAAAGATCCCACATGAGCTGTGAAGAAACTAAGCCCACGCTCCACAACTACTGAGCCTGTGCTCTAGAGCCTGGGAGCTCCAGCCACTGAGCCCGTGTGCCCTAGAACCTGTGCTGTGCAACCAGAGAAGGCACCACAAGGAGAATTCCATATGCCATGATTAGAGAATAGCCCCTGCTCACAGCAACCAGAGAAAGCCCACATACAGCAACGAAGACCCAGTGTAACCAAATAAATAAATAAATAAATAAAATTTTAAAAAATTAATTAATTTTAATTGGTGGCTAATTACTTTACCATATTGTGGTGATTTTTGTCATACATCAACATGAATCAGCCATGGGCATACATGTGTCCCCCCATTCTGAACCCTCCTCCCACCTCCCTCCCCACCCCATCCCTCTGGGTTGTCCCAGAGCACCAGCTCTGAGTGCCCTGCTTCATGCATCAAACTTGAACTGGTCATCTGTTTTACATATGGCAATATACATGTTTCAATGCTATTCTCTCATATCATCCCACCCTCGCCTTCTCCCACATAGTCCAAAAGTCTGTTCTTTACATCTGTGTCTCTTTTGCTGTCTTGCATATAGGGTCGTTGTTATTGTCTTTCTAAATTCCATAAATATGTGTTAATATACTGTATTGGTGTTTCTATTTCAACTTACTTCACTGTATATCTCCAGACATTACTAGATGTTCCCTGGGGAAAGCAATGCTAAAGCACTGCTGGTTAAGAATGACAGCCATAGATGCATGGAACTTAAGGGCTATGAGTGTTTGCGTGTGCACAGATCATCTTTAGAATAACCATGTGAATCATCGGTGGTAGCTGTCCCTGTTACAGCTGGGGCTAGGATTGTAGGCGGGAGGGAGACCTAGTCGTCATTGTAAATACTTTTGTACTGTTTGAATTTTAGCATGTGTGCTATTTAAAAAATAAGATTTTATACAGAGTGAAGTCAGTCAAAAAGAGAAGAACAAATACCATATATTAACACATATATATGGGATCTAGAAAAGTGGTACTGATGAACCTATTAATATTTGCAGACCAGGAATAGAGAGACAGATGTAGAAAATGTCCTGGTGGACAGAGCAGGGGAAGAAGAGGCTGGGATGAACTGAGAAAGTAGCACTGACATACGTATTCTACCATATATACAACATGCTTATAGCTGCTGCATGTTATTATAGGCAGAAACCAACATAACATTATAAGGCGATTATCCTCCAGTTAAAAATAAAAAAATAAATAAGACAGAAGAAAACCAGATTAAAAGTAAACTATACAGTGATATTTCCATGACTGTTGAAAGGAGAGGTAGAAAGAGCATTTTTTTTTAATTGAAGGATAATTGCTTTACAGAATTTTGTTGTTTTCTGTCAAACCTCAACATGAATCAGCCATATTTGTACATATATCCCCTTCATTTTGAACCTCCCTCCAATCTCCCTCCCCATCCCACCCATCTAGATTGATAGAGTCCCTGTTTGAATTTCCTGAAACATACAACAAATCCCATTGGCAATAAGGTAAGTTCCCATGTTACTCTCTCCATACATCTCACCCTCTCCTCCCCACTTCCCCTGCCCATAGGTCTATTCTCTATGTCTGTTTCTCCACTGCTGCCCTGCAAATAACTTATTCAGTACCATTTTTCTAGATTCCATATATATGCATTAGTATATGATATTTATCTTTCTCTTTCTGACTTGCTTCACTCTATAATAGGCTCTAGATTTATTAGAACTGACTCATATGCATTCCTTTTATGGCTGAGTAATATTTCATTGCATATATGGACCACAACTTCTTTATCCATTCATCTGTCGATGGATATCTAGGTTGCTTCCGTGTTCTAGCTATTGTAAATAGTGCTGCAATGAACAATGGAATACATGTGTCTTTTTCAATTTTTGTTTCCTCAGAGCATATGGCTAGGAGTGGGATTGCTGGGTCATATAGTGGTTTTATTGCTAGTTTTTTAAGGAATCTCCATACTATTTTCCATAGTGGCTGTATCAGTTTACATTCCTACCAACAGTGCAAGAGCATTCCCTTTTCTCCACACCCTCTCCAGCATTTATTGTTTGTAGATGTTTTGACGATGGCCATTCTGACTGGTGTGAGGTCATAGTTCATTGTAGTTTTGATTTGCATTTCTCTAATAATGAGCAATGTTGAGCATCTTTTCATCTGTTTGTTAGCCATCTGTATGTCTTCTTTGGAGAAATGTCTGTTTAGGTCTTTTCCCCACTTTTTCATTGAGTTGCTTGTTTTTCTGGTATTGAGTTGTATGAGCTGCTAATATATTTTGGAAATTAATCCTTTGTCAGTTGTTTCATTTGCTATTATTTTCTCCCATTCTGAGAGTTGTCTTGTCACCTTGCTTATAGTTTCCTTTGCTGTGCAAAAGCTTTTAAGTTTAATCAGGTCCCACTTGTTTATTTTTGTTTTTATTTCCATTACTCTAGGAGGTGGGTCATAGAGGATCTCACTTTGATTTATGTCATCGAGTGTTCTGCCTATGTTTTCCTCTAAGAGTTTTATAGTTTCTGGTTTTACATTTAGGTCTTTAATCCATTTCAAGTTTATCTTTGTATATGGCGTTAGGAAGTGTTCTAATTTCTTTCTATTGCATGTAGCTGGCCAGTTTTCCCAGCACCATTTATTGAAGAGGCTGTCTTTGCCCCATTGTATATTCTTGTCTCCTTTGTCAAAAATAAGGTACTCATAGGTGCATGGGTTTATTTCTGGGCTTTCTATCTTGTTCTATTGGTCTGTATTTCTGTTTTTGTGCCAGTACCATACTGTCTTGATGACTGTAGCTTTGAAGTATAACCTGAAGTCAGGAAAGTCAATTCCTCCAGCTCCATTCTTCTTTCTCAAGACTGCTTTGGCTATTTGGGGTCTTTTGTGTTTCCATATGAATTGTGAAATTTTGTTGTAGTTCTGTGAAAAAATGTCATTGGTAATTTGATAGGGAATGCATTGAATCTGTAGAATGTGTTTGGTAGTATAGTCATTTCCACCAGATTGATTCTTCCATCCCAGGAACATGGAATATCTCTCCACCTGTTTATGTCATCTTTGATTTCTTTCATCAGTATCTTATAATTTTCTGTGTACAGTTCTTTTGTCTCCTTAGGTAAGTTAGATACTCCTAGATATTTAATTCTTTTTGTTGCAATGGTGAATGGAATTGATTTCTTAATTTCTCTTTCTGATTTTTCATTGTTAGTGTATAGAAATGCAAGTGATTTCTGTGTATTGATTTTGTATCCTGCAACTTTGCTAAATTCACTGATCAGCTCTAGTAATATTCTGATAATATCTTTAGGGTTTTCTATGCACAGTATCATGTCATTTGCAACAATGAGAGCTTTACTTCTTCTCCAATCTGGATTCCTTTTATTACTTTTTCTTCTCTGATTGCTGTAGCTAGGATTTCCAAAACTATGTTGAATAATAGCGGTGAAAGTGGACACCCTTGTCTTGTTCCTGATCTTCGGAGGAATGCTTTGTTTTTTACCATTGATAATAATGTTTGCTGTAGGCTTATCATATATGCCCTTTACTATGTTACTATCTTCATGACCCAGATAACCACAATGGTCTGATCACTCACCTAGAGCCAGACATCCTGGAATGCAAAGTCAAGTGGCCCTTAGGAAGAATCACTATGAACAAAACTAGTGGAGGTGATGGAATTCCTGCTGAGCTATTTCAAATCCTGAAAGATGATGCTGTGAAAGTGCTGCACTCAATATGCCAGCAAATTTGCAAAGCTCAACAGTGGCCACAGGACTGGAAAATGTCTGTTTGCATTCCAATCCCAAAGAAAGGCAATGCCAAAGAATGTTCAAACTACCACACAATTGCACTCATCTCACACACTAACAAAGTAATGCTCAAAATTCTCCAAGCCAGGCTTTAACAGTATGTGCAGTGTGACCTACCAGATGTTCAAACTGGAATTAGAAAGGCAGAAGAACCAGAAATCAAATTGCCAACATCTGTTGGATCATCAAAAAAGCAAGAGAGTTCCAGAAAAACATCTACCTCTGCTTTATTGACTCTGCCAAACCCTTTGACTGTGTGGATCACAACAAACTGTGGAAAATTCTTAAAGAGATGGGAATACCAGACCACCTGACCTGCATCCTGAGAAACCTGTATGCAGGTCAAGAAGCAACAGTTAGAACTGGATATGGAACAACAGACTGGCTCCAAATCAGGAAAGTAGTACTTTCCTTTATATATAAGGTTGTATATTGTTACCCTGGTTATTTAACTTAAATGCACGGTACATCATGTGAAATACCTGGCTGGATGAAGCACAAGCTGGAATCAAGATTGCTGGGAGAAATATCAATAACTTCAGATATGCAGATGACATCACCATTATGGCAGAAAGCAAAGAAAAACTAAAGAGCCTCTTGATGAAAGTGAAAGAGGAGAGTGAAAAAGTTGGCTTAAAATTCAGCATTCAGAAAACTAAGATCATGTCTCATCACTTCATGGCAAATAGATGGAGAAACAATGGAAACAGTGAGAGACTTTATTTTCTTGGGCTCCAAAATCACTGCAGATGGTGACTGCAGCCATGAGATTAAAAGGTGCTTGCTCTTTAGAAGAAAAGCTATGACAAACCTAGACAGCATATTAAAAAGTAGAGACATTACTTGCCAACAAAGGTCCATCTAATGAAAGCTATAGTTCTTCCAGTAGTCATGAATGGATATGAGAGTTGGACTATAAAGACAGTTGAGTACCTAAGAATTGATGCTTTTGAACTGTGGTGTTGGAGAAGACTCTTGAGAGTCCCTTGGACTGCAAGGAGATCCAACCAGTTCATCCTAAATGAAATCAGTCCTAAATATTCACTGGAAGGACTGATGCTGAAGCTGAAGCTCCAATATTTTGGCCACCTGGTGTGAAGAGCTGACTCATTGGAAAGGACCCTGATGCTGGGAAAGATTGAAGGCAGGAAGATCAGGGGACTAGAGTATGAGGTGGTTGGATGGCATCACCAACTCTATGGACATGAGTCTGAGTAAGCTCCAAGAGTTGATGATGGACAGAGAAGCCTGGTGTGCTCCAATCCATGTGGTGACAAAACATAAAATATGACTGAGCAACTGAACTGATGTTGAGGTAGGTTACTTCTATGCCCATTTTTTGAAGAGTTTTAATCATAAATGAGTGCTAAATTTTGTCAAAGGCTTTTTCTGCATCTATTGAGACTACCATATGGTTTTTATCTTTCAATTTGTTAATATGGTGCATCACATTAATTGATTTGCATATATTGAAGAATCCTTGCATCCCTGGAATAAGCTCAACTTGATCATGGTGTATGAGTTTTTTAATGTGTTGTTGAATTCTGTTGCTAAAATTTTGTTAAGGGTTTTGGCATCTATGTTCATCAATGATATTGGCCTGTAGTTTTCTTTTTTTATGTTGTCTTTGTCTGGTTTTGGTATCAGGGTGATGGTGGCCTCACAGAATGAGTTTAGAAGTGTCTCTTCCTCTGCAATTTTTTGAAAGAGTTTTAGAAGGATAGGTATTAGCTCTTCTCTAAATGTTTGATAGAACTCTCCTGTGAAGCCATCTGGTCCTGGGCTTTGGTTTGGGGGGAGATTTTTGATCACAGCTTCAATTTCAGTGCTTGTAATTGGGTTGTTCATAATTTCTATTTCTTCCTGGTTCATTCTCGGGAGATTGAACTTTTCTAAGAATCTGTCCATTTCTTCCAGGTTATCCATTTTGTTGTCATATAGTTGTTCATAACAGTCTCTTATAATCCTTTGTATTTCTGCATTGTCTGTGGTAACCTCTCCTTTCTCATTTCTAATTTTGTTGACTTGATTCTTCTCCCTTTTTTCCTTGATGAGTCAGGCTAACGGTTTGTCAGTTTTGTTTATATTCTCAAAGAACCAGCTTTTAGTTTTATTACTCTTTGCTATTTCTTCTTTCATTCATTTCTGCTCTGATCTTAATGACTTCTTTCCTTCTGCTAATTTTGGAATTTTTTTTTGTTCTTTTTTCAGTTGTTTTAGGTGTAAAGTTAGAAATTGTCTATTTGATGTTTTTCTTATTTCTTGAGGTAGGATTGTACTTCTATAAACTTCCTTCTTAGAATTGTTTTTGCTGATCTCATAGGTTTTGAGTTGTTGTATTTTCATTGTCATTTGTTTCTAGAAATTTTTTGATTTCCCTTTTGATTTCTTCAGTAACCTGTTCATTGTTTAAAAACGTATTGTTTAATCTCTACGTATTTGTGTGTTTTTTTACAGGTTTTTCTTGTAACTGCTATCTAGTCTTATAGCGTTGTGGTCAGAAAAGATGCTTCATACAATTTCAATTTTCTTAAATTTACTGAGGTTTGATTTGTAACCCAGGATGTGGTCTATCCTGGAGAATGTTCCATGTGTACTTGAGAAGAAGGTGTATTCTTCTGCATTTGGATGGAATGTCCTGAAGATATTGATGAGATCCCTCTTATCTAATGTATCATTTAAGACTTGTATTTCCTTATTTGTTTTCTGTTTTGATGATCTGTCCATTGGTGTGAGTGGGGTGTCAAATGTCAAAGTCTCCTACTATTATTGTGCTACTGTTAATTTCTTCTTTTGTGTCTGTTAATGTTGTCTTATGTATTGAGGTGCTCCCATATATATATTTGGTCTTCCTCTTGGATTGATCCCTTGATCATTATGTATTGTCCTTCCTTATCTCTTGTAGTCTTCTTTATTTTAAGGTCTATTTTGCTGATATGAGAATTGCTTCTCCAGCTTTCTTTTGCTTCCCACTTGGATGCAAGTCTGAGTGAACTCCAGGAGTTGGTGACAGACAGGGAGGCCTGGCATACTGCAATTCATGGGGTCGCAAAGAGTCGGACACGACTGAGCAACTGAAGTGAACTGAACTGAACTGAACTGCATGGAATATATTTTTCCATTCTCTCACTTTCAGTCTATATGTGTCTTTAGCTCTGAAGTGGGTTTCTTGTAGATAGCATATATGTTGGTCTTGTTTTTGTATCCATTCAGCCACTCTGTGTCTTTTGGTTGGAGCATTTAATCCATTTACATTTAAAGTAATTATTGATATATTTTTTCCTAGTGCCATATTCTTAATTGTTTGGGGCTTGATTTTATAGATCTTTTACTTCTTTTGTATTTCTTAACTATATAAGTCCCTTTAACATTTGTTGTAAAGCTGGTTTGGTGGTACTGAATTCTTTTAACTTTTGCTTGTCTGAAAAGCTTTTTATTTCTCCATCAATTTTGAAAGAGATCCTTGATGGGTACAGTAATCTTGGTTGTAGATTTTTCCCTTTCAGTAGTTTAAATATATCTTGCCATTCCCTTCTGGCCTGCAGAGTTTCTGCTGAAAGATCAACTGTTAAATGTATGGGGTTTCCCTTGTATGTTACTTGTTGCTTTTCCCATGCTGCTTTTAATATTCTTTCTTTTTGATTAATATGTGTCTCGGCTTGTTTTTCCATGGCTTTATCCTGTATGGGACTCTGCACCTCTTGGGCTTGATTGACTATTTCCTTTTTCATGTTGGGGAAATTTTCAACTATACTCTCTTCAAAAATTTTCTCATTTTCCTTTTTCTTTTCTTCTCCTGGGACCCCTATAATTCAAGTGTTGGTGAATTTGATATTGTCCCAGAGGTCTCTGAGACTATCCTCGGTTCTTTTCATTCTTTTTACTTTATTCTGCTCTTCAGAAGTTATTTCTACCATTTTATCTTCCAGTTCACTGATTTGTTCTTCTGCTTCAGATATTCTGCTATTGATTCCCTCTAGAGTATTTTTCATTTCAGTAATTGTTTTGTTTGACTCTATGTTTATTCTTTAATTCTTCTAGGTCTTTGTTAATTGATTCTTACATTTTCTCCATTCTGTTTTCAAGGTTTTTGATCATCTTTACTCTCATTATTCTGAATTCTTTTTCAGGTAGTTTGCCTATTTTCTCTTCATTTATTTGGACTTCTGTGTTTCTAGTTTGTTCCTTCATTTGTGTAGCATTTCCCTGCCTTTTCATTATTATTATTATTATTTTTTAACTTACTGTGCTTGAGGTCTCCTTTTCCCAGGCTTTAAGGTTGACTTCTTTCTTCCTTTTGGTTTCTGCTCTCCCAGGTTTGGTGCAGTGGTTTTTGTAAGCTTTGTATAGGGTGAGATTTGTGCTGAGTTTTTGTTTGTCTGTTTGTTTTTCCTCTGATGGGCAGGGCTGAGTGAGGTGGTAATCCTGTCTGCTGATGATTAGGTTTGTGTTTTTGTTTTGTTTCTTGTTTGGATGAGGCCTCCTGCACAGGGTTCTACTGGTGGATGGGTGATGCCAGGTCTTGTATTCAAGTGGGTTCTCACTATTTGATAATCCCTAGGGTTAGTTATCTGGTAGCCCAGGGTTTTGGAGTCAGGGCTCCCACTCCAAGGGCTCAGGGCTTGATCTTGAGTTTTGTGAGGTTCTATATATTCTTTTCTGCTGGTCAGGTACTCCCATCTTCTCTCAGCTGGTGTTCTGCATACACTTTTGTGTCTGAAGGTATATTCCTGATGTATCCATGGAGAGAGATGTACTCCACATCCACCTACTCCTCCACCATCTTGTTCTCCAAGAGCATTTTTTAAAATGCCATTTTAACCCAAAGAGCTCAGTACTTTCTCTTCCCTTGGGTATTGGAAAGTACACAGGGTGAAGAGTTTTGGAACAGCAGCAAGATGGACTGTAGCTGTGTACCGCAGCAAAGGCATTCTTGGAGATAAAATCAGATCCCCTGTAGATACCACTGAATAAGTTTGGGAAACTGATTTTCTGGAAAGAATATGAAGGGACCTTTGGAACAAGAGCAGTTTCAGTTCCAATCCTCTTAATGATTTGCCTCTTAATGGTACGTGATCTTGCCCAAGTCAACTCTCTGAACCTCAGTTTTCTCATTTGTAAAGTGAGCATAAAAGTATCCAATTCATAGATATTTTGTGATTATTAAATAATATACACACACATGCACACATGCACAATTTCTATTAAGTCATGTCCAACTCTTTGAGACCCCATGCATGGTAGCCCACCAGGCCCCTCCGTTCATGGGATTTCCCAGGCAAGACTATTAGGGTGGGTTTCCATTTCCTTCTCCAGAAAATCTTTCCAACCCAAGGATTGAACCCTGGTCTCCTGCATCTCTTACACTGGAGGTGGATTCTTTACTGACCGAGCCACCGGGAAACCCCCTTAAAATTCTGGTGATTGATAGTTAAGAGTACATTTTATTTATTTTTTAAATTTAATTGGGGGACAATTGCTTTACAATGTTGTACTGATTTCTGCTGTACAACAACTAGAATCAGTCATAAATATTTGTATATCTCCTGCTTCTTGAGCTTTCTACCATGCCCCCATCCCAGCCCTCTAAGATTCAACAGTACATTTTCTGAGTATAAGTTATATGGGGCCTCCATCATGATGATGAAGAACTGTTTCTTTGGAATCAGACTAACTTAAATCCAAATCTCAACTCTGCTATGTGGCAGAGTTGTGATCGTGTGATCTTAGGAAAATAATTAACTTCTCTGGATCTCATTTTTCTTATTTTTTTCTGTATAAAAAATAAAATCTCATTTTAGGAATTGGAGACACCTGACACGTGGTCCTCTTTGATTCTACAAAGGCTGAAGAGTTGGGAAATATTAATATGTATCAGATTCTATATTAGTTAGGAACAGAGCTCAAACTGGCTTAGATCAAAGGGGAGATTTAATGATCCATGTCAAGGCGTCCTTGGGAGATACTGAGGGCTCAGTTTTAGACCACTGCAATAAAGCAAACATCACAGGAAAGCAATGATGCTGTTAAAGTGCTACATTCAATATACCAGCAAATTTGGAAAACTCAGCAGTGGCCATAGGACTGAAAAGGGTCAGTTTTCATTCCGGTCCCAAGGACAGTGCCAAAGAATGCTCAGACTACTGTACAACTGCAGTGATTTCACAGGCTAGCAAAGTAGTGAGCAAAATCCTTCAAGCTAAATTCAACAGTATATGAACTGAGAACTTCCACATGTACAAGCTGAATTTAGAAAAGGCAGAGGAACCAGAGATCAAATTGCCAACATCCTCTGGATCACCAAAAAAGCAAGGGAATTCTAAGAAAACATCTTCTTCTGCTTCACTGACTATGCTAAAACCTTTGACTGTGTGGATCACAACACACTGTGGAAAATTCTTTAAGAGACAGGAATACCAGGCCACCTTACCTGCCTCCTGAGAAACCTGTGTGCAGATCAAGAAACAACAGTTAGCACCTGACATGGAACAATGGACTGGCTCAAAATTGGGAAAGGAGCATGCCAAGGCTGTATCCTGTCACCCTGCTTATTTAACTTATATGAGGAGTACATCTTTTGAAATGCCAGGCTGGATGAATCACAAGCTGGAGTCAAGACTGCCAGGAGAAACATCAACAACCTCAGATACGCAGATGATAATGTTCTAATGGCAGAAAGTGAAGAGGAACTAAAGAGCCTCTTGATGAGAGTTAAAGAGGAGAGTAAAAAAGCTAGCTTAAGATTTGGCATTCAAAAAACTAAGACCATGACATCCTGTCCCATCACTTCATGGCAAATAGGTGGGTAAAAAGTAGAAATAGTGACTGATTTTATTTTCTTGGGGTCCAAAATCACTGAGGATGGTGACTGCAGCCACAAAATTTTAAAGACAATTGCTCTTTGTAAGAAAAGTTATAACAAACCTAAGCAGTGTATTAAAAAGCAGAGACATCACTTTGCCAGTAAAGATCTGTCTAGCAAAAACTGTGATTTTTCTAGTAGTCATGTACAGATGTGAGAGTTGAACTGGAAAGAAGGCTGAGCACCCAAGATTTGATACTTTCAAACTGTGGTGCTGGAGAAGACTCTTGGGAGTCCCTTGGACTGCAAGGAGATCAAACCAGTCAATCCTAAAGGAAATCAGACCTCAATATTCATTGGAAGGACTGATGTTAAAGCTGAAACTCCAATACTTTGGCCACCTGATGTGAAGAACTGACTCATGGGAAAGGACCCTGATGCTGGGAAAGATTGAAGGCAGGAGGAGAGGATGACAGGATGAGATGGTTGGATGGCATTACCTTCTCAACAAACTCTGAGAGATAGTGAAGGACAGGGAAGCCTGGTGTGCTGCAGTCCATGGAGTTGCAGAGACAGACACGACTTAGTTACTGAACAACAATGGTAAAGTATCACAATAAAGCAAGTCACACTAATTTTTTGGTTTCCCAGTGCATATAAATGATATGTTTACACTCTACTGTAGTCTATTGTGTATGCAAAAGCACTATGTCTTAGAAAGCAATGTGTATATCTTAATTTAAAAATACTTCACTGCTGGGGACTTCCCTGATGGTCCAGTGGCCAAGACTCCACGTGCTTCTAATGCAAGGGTTCCATTCCTGGTCAGGGAACTAGATCCCACATGCTGCAACTGAAGATCTTGCATGCCAAAACTAAGACCAGGCACATCCAAATAAAGACATAATTATTTTTTAAAAATACTGTATTGCTAAAAAAATATGCGGTCATCTGAGCCTTCAGTGAGCCAAAGTAGTAAAGTCCAAGATCACTGTAACATGATGATCACTGATCATCATAACAAATAAAATATGGAAAAATTTTAAATATTGTGAGAATTACCAAAATGTGGCACAGAAACATAGAATGAGCAAATGTTGTCGGAAAAATGATGATGATAGACTTGCTCCATGTAGGATTTGCATAAATCTTCAATTTTTAAGAAAAAATAAAAATAAAAAATAGAAGTATCTACAATGCACAATTAAGTGAAGCCTCAAAATTGAGGCCTCCCTAAAATCCCCAAGAGTTTAGGGATTACTCTTACATGACTAGTTGGTTCCAGGTATGACTGGTTCCAGGCACTCCAGAGTCTAAAGGCTTTGATCTCTTTTCATCTCTGCTCTAATTTGCTCCTCATTGGTTTTATTCTCAGGCAGGCTCTCTCCTGAATATTCATTGGAAGGACTGATGCTGAAGCTGAAACTCCAATACTTTGGCCACCCGATGTATAGACTCACTGGAAAATACCCTGATGCTGGGAAAGACTGAGGGTAAGAGGCGAAAGGGATGACAGAGGATGAGATGGTTGGATGGCATCACTGACTCAATGGACATGAGTTTGAGCAAGCTCTGGGAGATAGTGAAGGACAGGGAAGCCTGGTGTGCTGCAGTCCACAGGGTCCGGACATGACTGAGAGACTCAACAACAACAACTCTCTCTCCATATGCTAGCAAGGTACACACTGAGAAACCCTAATATAAACACATGCCTTACTCCATGGTCCCAGCAGTGTCCCCACAAAGTGTTGCATTATTCAGTCTGAGTCCTGCTCCATCTCTGAAACAATCACTGTGTACAGGAAGCTGCAATAGTGCCTCTGAAACACACAGAGAAATCTCTAGAAGGGAGAAGTTGTGAGCTGTTACCTGTGTCATCCCCTACAATACATAATATGTTTTATAGATTTCTTTTCTTTTCCTAACCTTCTCTTCTAGACCCTGAGTAGAACAGAGGCTTGGACTTTCTATGTTTCTATAAGCCCAGTATCTAGTACAATACCTAAAATATGTAGGTGTCCCTATAATGCAATGAATTACAATGCATAATACATGGGCATACTGAGAATCTTGTCTGGGGTCTGTTCCACAGCTCAACACTATTTCTTGAATGAATTGATAGTTCCTCTGGAGATAGAAGGCTTCCCAGGTGGCACTAGTGGTGAAAAACCTGCCTGCCAATGCAGGAGACATAAGAGACATGGGTTCGATCCCTAGGTTGGGAAGATCCCCTGGAGAAGGACGTGGCAGCCCACTCCAGTATTCTTGCCTGCAGAATCCCATTGACAGAGGAGACTGGCAGACTGCAGTTCATAGGGTCATGAAGAGTCAGGCATTACTGAAGCAACTTAGCACATATGCATGCTGGAGATAGAAATCATATCTGATTCACTGTGTTCTCAGCAAAGCACACATTAAGTGACCAATTAATACTTGTTAAATAAGTTGCTGGTTCAGTGAATGACTTCTAGGTTCCACCACAGCAGGGATCCCATCTCTTTGGCCTCTCAATTTGTAGTGACAGGTCCCTACACTCTAGGGGTCCAGACACCTCCAGCCACACTCTCCCCCCGCCTCCACCCCCAGGTGGACAGCTGCTCCTCAGTTATTCCCCAGAGATGTCCAGAGGATGGAGACCATGGTGGGAAGGTAACAGGTTTCAATATAAAGAAGAGGCAAGAAGGAGACAAATGAGGAGTTCATTCCAAGTTCACGTCTATCTTATTTTGGAAGGAAGTGGGAAAGGAGAACACAGTTTTCATGAATAATGCTGCTTATTAAAATGCCTGCTCTCTCCGATGGTGATTAAGATGGATGCAGCGTCACACTGACTTTCAGAGGGAGTGGGAGTACAGCTGACAATTTTCCCATCAAAGTTTTTCACAAAGAAGGAGCAACTCCGAGGTCCCCTCCCTTTCCTCCTCCTGTTCCAGGAGGCCTTTCCTGCAGAGCTCCTGGCTGCTTCAAGGCACTGGGGGAGGAATTCATCAGGGACTGACAAGTGGCAAACGCCATTAGCTTTCAACTCTACTAAAGGATGTGAATACAGCAGGAATGGTGCCTTATCGCCCTCTCCAAGGTCCCAGCCGCTGGGCCTACAGTAGTGCCTGGGCCCTGGTTGTTGCTGTTCAGTTGCTAAGTCCTGTTGGACTTCTTTGCAACCCCATGGTCCACAGGGCACCAGTCTTCCCTGTCTTTCACTATCTCTCAGAGTTTGTTCAACCTCATGTCCATTGAGTCGGTGATGCCATCCAACCATCTCATCCTCTGGCGTCCCCTTCTCCTGGTAGGCATATATTGCTTTGAAGCATTCTTTCATGGCTATCTGTCCTTTTTTGACATTCCACATTCCCTTCCTTTTCTTCTATTATCAATGCCTTTTTGTTGTTGTTGTTATAGAGAACCACTCCCTTCCCTCAGTCCATGGTTCTGGGGATTAAAGGAGCTAATTTCACAAAGTTCTTAAAGTACTCCATGGTTCAACTAATATTAGCTATCATTATAGCTAATTTTACTTTATAATTCATGAAATACCCATGAAATAGGAAATCATAGATAAACTATCAGATGTATGAAAGAGATCTTTTAAATTAAAATATCATACCCAAACTTTTTAAAGAACAAAATAAACATAAGAGTTGAAAGATAAAATCAAAGACATCTCAGAGGAAGTAGTGCCAAAAGATAAAAACACAGAAACACATATATACTACTTTAAATTTGACCATCAATCCAAGAGATTCAATATTTTACTAAAGAAAGTTTTTTTAAAAAAATAGAACAGGAATTACAGAGAAAGGAAAACCTATGAAAGAAAAAATACAAGAAATATTTTCCAGTTTTGAAAAACACTCTCTTTCTAACCCAATGACCAGAACAAAACAATAATAATAATAAAACTAAGACACATCATTATTTCATTTTAAAACAAGGGGAATAAAGAAAAACTGAAATGCTTCAAAAGAGACAAAAAGGAGACAATATACAAAGAATTGGAAATGAGTATGGTATTAGTTTTCTTAGCAATGATGTTGGAAACTAGGAGACAATAGAACAATGATTTCAATTCTCTGACTAATAATGATTTCTGAATAAGAATTCTATGCCATTCAAACGAGTGACCAAGTATTAAGGGAAAGCTTTTTTTCCTTAATATTTGTAAGTTCTCAGGAAGCTATTGGACAAAGTGTTCCTCTAAAAAGAAGTAGCCAAAAGACAGAAAAATAAGATTTCTAGGGGAGGGATTCAGCAGAAAGGAGAGGCAGAGGTAATTTTAAGAATGGTTTTGAGGGGATGTCTCTAGATGACACTGGGAAAGAGGCCCAGCAAACAGCCACAACAGATTAGAACAGGGACACAGAGGCACTTGAGAGAGATGAATATAACTGTTTCACTTGACTGTGAGGAAAACAGTGTTAAAATGATTTCCAGAGTTCTGTGGAGTGTGAAAGCTAAGCAAATGAAAAACTCAAGCAATTATCAACTCCAAGAAAATATAAAGTTACGTTACTGAGAAAAGATAATCCATGTATACAGCTTAGCTCAGCAGTAAACTTATACGTACTAACTAGGCCATGACCTAGTTGGGTTCATGATCATTGAACACAGAGTTATATTGGATAAATGTAAATAGAGGCTAGAAAAACAATAGAAAGGTCAATGATACGAAGAGTTGAGTTTTTTAAAGATAAATGAAATTGAGAAATCTTTAGCAAGACTAAAACAAAAAGAGGTTAAAATAAATAAAAGTGAAAGAGGATATATTACAGCTAATGCCACAGAAACACAAAGGATAATGAGAGACTACTGTGAACAATTACATCCCAACAAATTGGACAACCTGGAAGAAATCGATAAATTCCTAAAAACATGTGAACTACCAAGTCTTAATCATGAAGAAACAGGGAATCTGAACAGATCAATTATTAATAAGGAGATTAAATCAGTAATCAAAAAAGCTCTAACAAAGAAAAGCCCAGGACCCCATGGCTTCATGGGTAAATACTACCAAACACTTACAGAATAATTAATGTCAACCCTCCTCAAACTCTTACAAATATTTGAAGAGGAAAGGAATTGCTCCTAATGAGGCCAACAGAACCCTGATATCAAAGTCAGATGAGGATCTCCAAGAAAAGAAAATTCCAGGACAATATTCCTGGTAAGTATGAATGCAGAAAACCTCAACACAATACTAGCAAACAAATTCCAACAGCACATTTAAAGGGTCATACAGTACCATCAAATGGGATTTATTGCCAGAATGTAAGAATGATTCAACATATACATATCAATATACATGATACACCACATTGACAGAATGAAGGATAGAAACCATTTGATCATTTCAACAGATGCTGAACAAGCATTTGCCAAACCTCAGCATCTGCTCATGAGAAAAAAAATCTCAGCAGATGAGGTGTAGAGGAAATGAATGTCAACATAACAAAGGCCAAATGTGACAAGCCCATAGCTCGCATCATACTGTAATGGTGAAAAACTGAAGTCTTTTGCTCTATGATCAGAAACAAGACAAAGGTATCACTCTCAACACTTCTATTTAACATAGTATTGGAAGTCTTAGCCAGAAGTAATTAGGCAAGAGGAAGAAACAAATGGCACCCAAGTAGGAAAGGAAGAAGTGAAATTGTCTCCATTTGCAGATGACATGATTTTATATATAGAAAATCCTAAAGATGGCACCAGAAAAACTGTTAGAACTAGTAAAGGAATTCATTAAATTTGCAGGATGTAAATTCAACATGGAAAAAATCAGTTATATTTCTACATGCTAAGAGTAAACTATGGTATTGAAAGACCTGGAATACATTTAACCAAGGAGATGAAAGACCTGATACTGGAAATTACAAAACCTTGGTGAAAGAAATTGAATAACATAAAAATAAAGGGAAAGATATCCCATGTTTGTAGACTGGAAAAATACTTTTTAAATGTCCATATTGCCCCCCCAAGTCTACAGACTCAATGCAAATCTTATCAAAATTCCAACAGAGTTTTTCAGAGATAGTAAAAATGATTCTAAAATTCATATGGAATGTATGGAACTTTTGATTCTTCATCCAGGAAAATTCCACGTGCTGCAGGGCAACTAAGCCCCATGAGCCCCAACTACTGAAGCCGGGAAGTCCTGAAGCCCATGCTCTGCAACCAGAGAAGCACCGAAATGAGAAGCCTGGGCACCACAACTCGAGAGTAGCCCTCGTTCACCAAAACTAGAGAAAGCCTGTGCACAGCATCGAAGACCCAGCACAGCCAAAAATAAATAGATAAAAAGTGCACAGAGCCAAATACACACACATGAATGAGTAAAAACAGGTGGACTTACCAGTGGATTACACCAATGTCAATGTCCTGATAATGATATTTTACTACAATTTTGCAAGATCATATGATTGGGGGAAACTGAGTGGGGGCAAGAGGAGAAGGGGATGACAGAGGATGAGATGGCTGGATGGCATCACTAACTCAATGGTCGTGAGTCTGAGTGAACTCCGGGAGTTGGTGATGGACAGGTAGGCCTGGCATGCTGCGATTCATGGGGTCGCAAAGAGTCGGACACGACTGAGTGACTGAACTGAACTGAACTGAACTGAGTAAATGATACACAAATCTCTCTGCATTATTTCCTAACAATAGTAAAAAAGTTAAAATCCATTGATTACTAACTGGAGTCATGGATTCCCCTCTACTCGTTTCTGAAGGTGAATGCTCAGGACTTTTTTTTTTTGGTCAACTATCACTTTAATTCCAATTACATAGTTATAAAATATTAGCTCTATTAGAAGATACACATATTAACTTAATGATCAGAAGAAAACATTCACAAAATTTATTTTTTTCCAGCTAATAAAGTAAAACCTGTACCTTACAGAAAAATTATAAAATGCAAAAACATGCCAAGAATAAAATATCAGTAATTTCAATGCCATCACTGGTAATAATCTGCTTTGTCTTACTCAGATAATTTTTTATATGTGTGAAATTTTCTATATACACGTGTGTGTGTATGTGTGTGTGTGTGTGTGTGTGTGTGTGTGCTTATACTCATTGAGAATATGCTACATTCATAAGCAAGGAAGGTGAGCAAGGTGGTCTCTAACATTACCTCCAGCTCTCCTTCAAGTTCCCCAAACATAGTAGGATTATCATGATGACTAAGAGTAATTAAGGGAAAAAGCCAAAATACATTTTTAAGAGAAATACTTAATGAAATGGGGGCAGTGTTCATAATAGACTTGTAAATGAAAAAAGCAACTTGTAAGATGGTATGTAGTATATTTCCAGTGAGTATAAGCACATTCATTATTTTAATGTGCATTCTTCTGGAGTACATAAAACAGCCCAGAGTGGAAATAGTCCTCTGAATTCAGACAAGCCTGGATTCAAATTCTGATTCCACCAGGTGATATCATTGGAGACGTAACTTAACCTCTTTGTGCCTTAGCTTCATCTTCATTAAACGAGCTATAATAATATAGTAGTTAATTAGTTCTGAGAACTTAATAAGTTATTATATGTTAGTCTGTTGGAACAGAGCCTGGAACATAGTAAATGCTCAAGATTTATTTTACATTTGTATTCTCAGACAACATGTAGTATACTTTTTTCTGATGTTGACTTTTCGTGTTTTATTCAAATGGTATGTTTCCTGTGTCAGTCTGTTTTATGCTTTTTTCTCCTCACAACAAGCTATCTCAGATTTCTTTCCATGTCACTAAATGTCACATTATCTCATTCTTTGTTATTGTGGCATAGTATTCCATGATTGGCTAATTTCAATGTATTTACCAAGAGATTTAGATTGCTCCTAATTTTGTGCTATCTAAACTCATGTGAGTGTGTCTCTGAGCTATACATGAGAAATGGAATAGCTGGTTCACTAAATATGACTTGAAACTTTCAGATGGTGTGTTAAGATATAGTGCTGACTATATGAACTTCAGAATCCCAGCAATGGTTTGAAAAATCTCCTTGCCACTCTTTAAAAATTACTTGATTTAAAATGTTGACCTGAAACAAATAGACTGCTGATATTTTTTCTCCATGAAAGATGGGTTTAATCAGAATCAGCAGAGAATATTAACTTGGTAGTTTGCAACCATATTGAGTCGTTGCAAGTCCCCAAGGAGCAAGAGAAGGAGAAGGCTTTTATAGAGAGGAAAAGCAAGTTGGGTGCGGATGGGGGTAGTAGTAAACAAAGGTTCCATGGCTTTGCACTGGCTGAGTCCTTAAAAGGAGTCTTTCTTTCCTTTGGGCTGTGCTATCATCAGAGGGCGTGAGAGCTCCCCCTTGTGGTTTCCCAACTCTACTTTATTGGGATTTCTGTTTATTCATTTTTTACAAAGTTTAACTTACATATTATAAAATATACCTATCTCTGTAAATGGACATACATTTGCAAGCAGAACTATGATTTTACTTTTTTGTGTATTGAATTGTGTACATCAAACAAGATATATTCAAATCTCGACCCCCAGGAGCTCAGATTATAAACTTATTTGAAAATAGGATTGTTGTAGGTATAATTTAGTTTAATGTGACCTTCTCTTGTTTTAAGACACCGAGTTGGTGGTACTTTGTTACAAAAGCTCTAAGAAGCTAAGATACATTTGTTTTAAAAAATTTTTTTATTGGAGTTTATTTGATTTCCAGTGTGTTGACTTCTGCTGGAGAGCAAAGTGATTCGGTTATACACATACATACATTTTTCTTTTCATTTCCACTATGGTTTATCACAGGATATTGAGTATTGCTCCTGTGCTATACAGTAGGGCCTTATTGTTTATCCATTCTGTACATAATAGTTGGCCTCTGCTAACTCCAGACTCCCAGTCCATTCCTCCTTCACACCTCTTCTTCTTGACAACCACAAGTCTGTCCTTTAAGTCTGTATATGAGTTTTTAGTGCTTTCAAATATAGCTGGGTTTTTTTTCAGTAGCAATACATGGTACACATTTAGAGCACTTCCATCACCTTAGTAAGATCCTGTATTTTTATGCAATTTACAGTTCATTTTCACCCTGACCCTAGGAAAGCACTGACTCCTATGATGGAGCACAGGAGACTCAAGTCTTTCGGCTGATGCCTGGCTTAATATTATCCCTGAGGACTCATTTTTCACTCATGAAAAGGACTCAGTAGGGAGACTCTTGGATGATCAACTTTGGGATGTAATTTCATTCCACCCTTTCCTCCACCTTTGGTCTCAAAAGTTCTCAACTATTGGGTCAAACTAAAATTTGAAAACCTAGTGTAACTCTCCTCCATATATGTATATACTCCACGCTCAAAATTTGGCAATTTTAGATGGTCCACAGTTCATTTGTGAATCCCAATTGAAGAATCCTTGTTTTTCTATCATCTGCTTGAATATCTGGGGTGATGGGGAGGTCGTTACTACTGAAGCAGTCCGTTCTACACTGGGGAGCTCTCTGCCCTGTGGAGCAATTTCTATTAGTTGCAATCTGGGTCCTGGTGGCTCCCAGGTATCAGTTCTGGGATAGTCTTTGTGAACTGCAGTATGGAACAGGAGACCGAGGAGTTTTCAGTCCCAGGAGTTAAGTAGGAAACTACAGAAAGCTGCATGGGAATGACTGCCAAACCTCTAGCAGATTCTCAGGATGGAGAAGCAGTGGGAAAGCTCAGGATTTGGAAAATCTCGTGTTTGAAAAATCCTGGTTCTATTATGTGCTGTGTCCTTTGAAAATACCGATAAGCCTTTACCAAGCCTAAGTCTCCTTTGTAAAAGAGACAAACTTGGCTCATAGTAGTTGTTCTATCAAAAATCAATTTGAGCAAAAAGTAGGGCCCAACTCAGAGGAGATGGAAAAATCAAAGAGGAAAGGGAATTTTCATGTTTAATAGCATCCTAACAAATGAGATTATCAAGTCTTTAATATATAAATCTCTTTTAAAATGTTTGTGTTATTGTATAGTTGCTAAGTCATGTCCAGCTCTTTGTGACCCCATGGACTGCAGCACACCAGGCTTTCCTGTCTTCACTATCTCCTGGAGCTTGCTCAAACTCATGCCCATTGAGTTGGTGATGCCATCCAACCATCTCATCCTCTGTTGTCTTGTTCTCCTCCCACCTTCAATCTTTCCCAGCATCAGGGTCTTTTCCAGTGAGTTGGCTCTTCTCATCAGGTGGCCAAAGTAAGGGAGCTTCAGCTTCAGCATCAGTCCTTCCAATAAATATTCAGGGTTAATTTCCTTTAGGATTGACTGGTTTGATCTCCTTGCCATCCAAGGGACTCTCAAGAGTCTTCTCCAGCACCACAATTTGAAAGTAAAGACTTTATTTTTTAGAGCAGTTTTAGGTTCACCTCAAAACTTAAAGCATGCTGTATAGTATGTAGCATTTTTAGACTGGCTTCTTCCACTTAGTCAGTCATAAGCATTTAAGGTTCCTTCATATCTTTTCATGGCTCGATGGGTCGTTTCTTTTTAACAGTGAATAATATTCCATTGTCTGAATGTACCATAGTTCACATATCCATTCACCTATTGAAGAACATGCAACTTTTATGGAATTAAATTAGGTCTCCATCTTACACTCCAGTGATCACAGCATGGAATGAGCAGATAGCAACATTCCAAGACCATTTGGAAGGGAAATAAGTCCTCTTAATGATTCAGGGTCCCAGCAACATACCACAAAAGATAAGTCACTAGCACCCTAACACCTACCACACTAAGAAATTAAAGAAATAAAATTGATTAGCTGAGGATACTGGAATTGGCCTGAAAATCACAATGCAATACCTCTACCGATTATAACCACCAACAGGCTCCATCCACCCCTACTTCCCTACGATGGGTGCTCTTGGAACTTCAGATCCAGGAAATGCAGCCCCATCCTGTCTTGTTATCCCCACTTACTTCTAATGAAACTACTAGTTTAGGCATTGGATTTAACAGGGTCTCTGAAGATTTCAATCGGCAAGTGGAAATAACAAGACTTGAAAAAGAATCAGAATTTTTTGCCTTGGTCTTTTTGAAGGCTGAATTAAACAAAACTTAAATACAATCTTTCACTTTTTTTTTGTCTTTTCTGGCTTGAAACTAGAAGTAAAGGGGATTTTTTTCTCCCTTTTCAAAAGACACCAGGTGAACCAGAAACAAACACACATTTTCCAAAACCAGTGAACCATGACATCAGAATTTTCTTTCAAGCCATACCTGAGTCAGACTTGTACTTCATTCAGCTGGAGATTCTCAGCTAAACTGGCCCTAGACATGGGATTGTTTTTACTCAATTCACAGCCAGTACCAAGTGTGTTCACCAGGGCTCTCTCTGGCTCTGTGATTGTTACTGTTGAGGTTTTTATGGCCCTATTCTGTTTTTCCTTCTTTGCACCTTAGTGGCTGTCTCTCTCCATCCCCCCGTGCCTCTGACTTTCATCTTTCTGCTTTCTACTTTCTGTCTCTCTCTCCTTCTCTGTAATCTTTTTTTCTCACTCCCCCTTCTGAAATGCTCATAATATAAAGACCCTGGAGCACAAAGCCTGGGCTTGAAATCTACCCCCACCTCTGGCTATGTCTCCTCATCTGTCAGAGGTGCTAAGAAGGGCGCCTGGCATGCAAGAAGTATGCTCTAGCATGCGCTATTATTATTTCCCAGGTTCGTGTAGCCAACTTCCCTAGGTATAGTTTCTGGGACCAGGAAACAGGGTGACATAGATTTAGAAAGACAAGACTGTGGGAGAGAAAGACTTCATGGGTTGAGGAAAAGAGAGACCTACTTAGTTCTCTTGGCTGTGTGGTTTCTCCTCACATCTTTTACAAGAAGCAATAGGAGATGTCCCAGAAGATCGTAGGGTTTACACGTATAATGTCTTGATTGTCGGAGCATTTAAGCTATTGAACCTACACTGCCTCTACCCCAGCCTGTGAAAGTTGTGAGAATAAGAGTTTTGAGGATAGAAAGGGAAAGAGAGAGACAACATGGGAAGGAACATAAGAGAAGAGAAAGAGGATAAGAATAAATGAGAAGATGGAAAGAGAATCAGTGAGAGGGAGAGAGAGAGTAAAAGGAAAAGAACCCAAGAGACACAGGGAGAGATACACTGTGGCCTTAGACCAGTGTTTTCTGCTGAATAGAGTAACCAAGACCAACCTGCATCCTTGGGGAAAAAAAAGATGCTATGGTCCACACAATTACTCCTGATCGTACATTGTACTGAATGCAAACCTATTTTCTGTTCTCTTCTGTTTTACTACAATTCACTGCGCTGCCTCTGTTTCCAGCTGAGGCGCTGCTTGTGTAAGCCAAAGTCGAACTTCATACGGCAAAGATTTGGCTCCTTAGCAACCGACAGAAGTTAAAGAAAATAGAGCATGCGGCCCTGCAGAGTTAAAGAATAGAGATATTGATGCATTTCATTCGAAAGCAACGAACAAAAGACAACCCCCAACAAACCTATCCCATGCCATCTGCAATCAATATGCATCATTACAGCTACGCAGATGGCTAGGTTCTGGGAGGGTTCCAAGCCAGTGGTTCTCAGCCTCCGCTATGCACTGTGATCTCCTGGGAGCTTTCAAAAGAAAAAAATCTCGGTGTCCAGGTTGCACCCCCCAGACCAGTTCAATGGTGGGGCCCAGGCAGCATTTTCAAAGTCCCCCAGAGGACTCCAGTGTGTAGCTGAGGTTCACAACCTCTGACCTTGGATGAGTCAAGCCACAGTGTTTCCAAACTGTGTAACCTGACTGCAGCAGGTAGAGTAGTGCGAGAGACGGCTGCACTTGTTGGGTATTTGTCGTAAAAATTCAGAACTGCCAGAGGACTATGAAAAGCCCATCTGTTTTGGATAAGTGATGCGGTCTAATCAAATGATATTCTTCATGAGCAACTTTCTCATTCCCTGACATTTGGTTTGCCCCTGGTGTTTGATGGTCCTCATTTGCTGCTGTCTGTTTAGGGCCATCTGCTGCCTGTGGTTGTGGGGAGAGGAGCAGAACGCAGCCAGGTGAGGCGGGGGGTGGGGGGCGTCCCTGCCTGCCCGTGGCCTGGGAGTGAAGAAGTCTGTGCCGGGGCACGGCCCTGCACCTCCGCCTCAAGCTCCCACCACACCCCTGTTGTGGGTTGAATTGTGTCTCTGGTCAGATTCATGTGTTGAATTCCTAACCCCTAGTGCTTTAAAATTTTATTTTTTATTTTATCATTAGAGTAGAATTGCTTTACAATGTTGCATTAGTTTCTACTGTACAGTGAAGTGAATCAGCTCTCTGTATAGATATATCCCTTGCCTCTTGGACCTCCTTCCCACCCCCACCTCCCATCCATCTAGGTCACCACACAGCACTAAGCCGAGTCCCCTGTACTATACAGCAGCTGCCCACTAGCTATCTATTTTACACATGAAGTGAAAGTGAAAGTCGCTCAGTCATGTCTGACTGTGACCCCGTGGACTATACAGTCCATGCGATTCTCCAGGTCAGAATACTGGAGTGGGTAGCCTTTCCCTTCTCCAGGAGATCTTCCCAACTCAGGGATCAAACCCAGATCTCCCGCACGGCAGGCAGATTCTTTACCAGCTGAGCCACCAGGGAAGCCCTTCTATACAGGAGCTTCGACAGGAAGCCCTTTCACACTGTCATTTCACACAGGGTAGTGTGTACATGTCAATCACACTCTCCCAATCCCTTCCACCCTCTCCTTCCCCCTGGGTCCATATGTTTGTTCTGTATATCTGTGTCTTTATTCCTGCCCTGAAAATAGGTTAATTTGCACAGGCAATGGCACCCCACTCCAGTACTCTTGCCTGGAAAATCCCATGGACGGAGGAGCCTGGTGGGCTGCAGTCCATGGGGTCACTAAGAGTCAGATGACTTCACTTTCACTTTTCACTTTCATGCATTGGAGAAGGAAATGGCAACCGGACTCCAGTGTTCTTGCCTGGAGAATCCCAGGGACGGCGGAGCCTGGTGGGCTGCCATCTGTGGGGTCGCACAGAGTCGGACACGACTGAAGCGACTTAGCAGCAGCAGCAGCAGCACTATTTTTCTAGATTCCATATATTTGCATTAATATACAGTATTCGTTGTTTCTCTTTCTGACTTACTTCACTCTGTATGAGAGACTCTAGGTCCATCCCATCACTGTAAATGACCCAGTTTTGTTACTGATTATGACCAAGTGTATATGTGTTACATCTTCATTTTCCATCCATTTGTCGTTGGACATTTGGCTAACCCCCGGTGCTTTAGAATGTGACTTTATTTTTTTAATCGAACTATAGTTGATTCACTATGTTCTGTTATTTCAGGTGTACTGCAAAATAACTCAGTTTTATCTACGTATCTATATATATTCTTTTTCAGAGTCTTTTATAGATTATTACAAAATATTGAGCAGAATATGATGTTTAGAAATAGGGTCATGGCAGATATAATTATTTAAAATGAGGTCCTACTGGAGAAGGATGGACCCTCCCCTTAATCCAGTATGAGTGGTGTCTTATGAAAAGTGGGACTTTGGTTGCAGACATGTACATGGGCAGTACAACACGTGAAGCTGAAGGCAGAGATTGGGGCAACGCCAAGGAACACCAAAGATTGCCACCAGACCTCCAGAAGCTAGGGAAAATGGGACTGACTTCTCTCACCACCTCCAGGAGGAACCAGCCCAGCTGACACCACAGTTCCTGATTTCTGGCTTCCAGAGTTGGGAGACAATGCGTCTCTGTTGTCTAAGCCATCCAGTGAGTGGTTACTATGACAGCAGTCCAGGTCAGAAGAACCAATCCTTCACCTGATGGGAACAAGTGGAGGGTTTCAGGCCTGGCAGAAGACACGTGCTAAACTCATCAACTGCTCTGGTTGTAATGCATGCTCAGTGGCTCAGTTGTGTCCAACTCTTTACCACCCCATAGACTGTAGCCTGCCAGGCTCCTCTGTCCATGGGATTATCCTGGCAAGAATACTGCAGCCATTTCCTCCTCCAGGAGATCTTCCCAACCCGGGGATCGAAACTGCATCTCCTGTGTCTCCTGCACTGGCAGGCAGATTGTTTACCACGGCACCACGTGGGAATCCTGCCCTGGTTATAAATCTGATTTCAAACCAATTCCCATGATTGTTGCTCTTGGCCCTCTCCTGCACATGGTGCCTGCTGCCCTTAGCCAGCCAGCTTCATGGGCATGGGGCCTGTGCAGTGTCTGTGGCTTTTCATTGGCTGAGCCCTTGCCAGGAAAGAAAAGGAATCTTCTTCTTTTTGTAAAACAATATAGATTTATTATCTCATACCTTCCATCTTTTAGAAGGTTATGTGCAGCTTAGCTTGGTGGTTTTTCTACTTAGAGTCTCATGAGGCTCATGTGATTACGCTGGGCCCAGTTGGATAACTTAGGATCCTGTCTGTATTAAGGTCAACTGACTAGTCACATTAATGAAATCTTTCTTCTTGGGCTGTACACGTAGAAGGGCTCTGGGCTTATTTGAGTTCTCTGGTGTCGCCATCTTGAAATCCTAAATCGTTTCTTAACCTGGGCCCAGAATCTTCATTTTGCACTGGGCCCTGCAAAGTCTGTAACCTGTCCTGTCCCCAAGCCTCTTACCAATTTTCCTTCCTTCAGTCACATCCTGTTTACTTGCTTGTAGTGATCTCTCATTGTTTCTGGCCCACTAATGTCCCTCTCTTGTTGTTTTTCATTGATGTTATGTTTTCCGTTGGTCATTTGTTTTCCCTTTTAGTAATATTATTTTGGTCATTTCCAGGAGTTGGGGACAGAAGATGGCAGAAGGGGACTGTGCTGGACTCATCCGACTCATCCACTCTGGTGTATTGTTGGGGCTTCCCTGGTGGATCAGATGGTAAAGATTGAACTTGCAATGCAGGAGACCTGGGTTCAATTCCCAGGTCAGTCCTATTAAGGACTGCAGCTGAAGGAAGGGGCAACAGTTCATTAGAGGTTGTGTGAATTTCTGAGAACAGATAGGCCAGCTGTGAGGCTCACGTGACCAAGTAGGACCAAGAACCATGGAGGAAGGGCTGCACCCCTCAGGACTCTTGAGAGCGGGGCTGTTCACACTGGCACAACGTTTTGCTCATCTGATCATTTTATTCATAGCTCTCCTTGAAACCCTGGCATGGGTTTCTATTACCCTTAGGATCACAAGTTGAGCTGCTGTTCCCACTTCTCTCTTCCCTCCCTGATTTAGAAATCGCACCTCCCTGCCCTTTTCTGTGAGCCTCTGTAGTGTGTCTCTTCCTCTGTGGGCAAAGTGACCTTTCCTGCCCTGGCCTGGTGACCGGCCTTGGCCAATGGAACTTGAATGGAACTACCATTGTGCCAGTTCCCAGCTGAGACCCTAAGAAACATTACATGCTCCCTCTCACCTGCTTGCATATCTGCCATCTACAGTGAGAAAAACATGGCTCACTTAGCCATTGGTCCAAAGAGAAGGAGGAAGAAGGTGGAGTCAACCCACTGCCCAACCTAGATTCAAAGCTAGCTGATTCTAGTCAAGCCCAGAAACACAACTGCCTCTCCGGAGACCTATAAGCAAAACTGAAATGCTTTTTGTTTTTAATAGCCCGTGTAGTCTGGGAGGTTTTTGTTAGGCAGAATTACAACAGCAAAAGCTGACTGACACAGAGATGTTGCTAACTGGGTTTGTACGGCGTTTCCTGGCTGAGCCTTTCTTATTTACCGAGACTTATCCCCCAGCGTCATCCCCTTCTCTCCAGCACATGCTCTTTCATTCTTTAACTGTGCCATGTCTTGCTTGGCTTTGAGTTAATAACATACTGTCTCCTTCCACCACCCCCCCCTCCCAATCCTACTACACTTTCACCTAGTTAATTCCTCATTCTTGGGCTCTCACACTAAATTCCACTTCCATCAGTAAGTTTCTGTACGATCAGGCCTCTAAGATGGCTGTTCTCTTGCTCTCTGTACATCCCCCGCTTGACCAGTGTTCACCTACACCCTACTCACATGACTGACCTTCCTACATACGTGCCTCTGCCCCAGCTAGTGATTGTTCCAGTCTTCAGATGAGAACATCTCGACCATGAGAGCTTATCAAAGGGGTGGTGAGCAGTGCACCCCTCTGCTTATTTCCCTGGTAACGGATGAGCCAATCTGATGTCAATCCCCCCTATAACTGGTAGTCTCCTGCCATGTCCCACCTACCATCTGCCACACATGGTGGGGTGTCGCTCCAGGAACTTGCTTGTAAGATCCCCCCATTCATTAAACCACTGATATCTCTGTCACTGACTCCGAGCTCTGTCTTCCGTCCTGAAGCTGGCTAAGTACAGGGCTTGCACTGCTGGGTGCAACACCACAATCTTCCATCAGACTCGCTAGAAAATGCCAACGGCCCCTGGCATATGCTCCTGTTGCCCCGTGTCCTTCTCCTATTACTGCACTTGAAACGGTATAATGTCATCATTAGTTTGATGGGAAAATATATGAAGACATTGGTGTTCCATTGTCAGTTCTGCAGAACGATAAGAACAAAGGAGAAATAGCCACACTTTGCTTTCCAAACTGCCCCCAGTCCCCTACACTAATCCCAAGTTGTCTGTAGGACCCCTTCTTCCGTGTCATCTTTTTGTTTGTGAATTTATTCTATTATTGGAGTATAATTGCTTTACTGGAGAAGGAAATGGCTACCTACTCCAGTATTCTTACCTGGAGAATTCCGTGGGCTGAGGAGCCTGGTGGGCTACAGTCCATGGGGTCACAAGGAGCCAGCCACACCTGAGCGACTGAGCACATTATTGCTTTACAAGGTTGTGTTAGTTTCTGCTGTACAACAAAGTGAGTCAGCTGTATGTATACACATATCCCCTCCCCCTCGGACCTCCCTCCCTCATCCCACCCCTCTAGCTCAGTGCTCTGTGATGATTCTTCATGTCATTTTAAAGCAAAGTAAGAATCTGGGTTTGTTTTATTTTTCCCCCTGCATCTTATGAAATTCTAAGCCACTTCTGACATCATCCCAGCAGGGGAACAGGAAGAGAGAAGCTTGATTTGGGGGTCTAGCTTTGAGACAAGAGAGTACCCCAGAGCGAGGATGGACAGTGGGGATGGATGCTTGGCAAAAGGATTTGGAGGTCTGGTGCACCAAAGACCTTGGGTCACAATGTCTGGGCTGCTGGTCAGTAAGGCTTCTCAGGTGTCATGGAAACCACAGCAGGAACCATGAAGGCTCACACACTAGGACACTCACAGAAACCAGGAGAGACGTGGGGAAGGGTGGAGACCCTCTGTATTCTTGCTCTACTGCTGCAAAACCACCACTAATCCGAGGGCTTAAAACAATACAAATTTATCATCTCACCATCTCCCGGGGTCAGGGATCTGGGCCGAGCATAAGTTCTCTGCTAGAAGTCTCATGGGATGAAGTCAAGGTCCTCTGCAAAGTCCCACGTTAAGAGACTGAGCCTGGTAATGTCCAAGACTGAATCACCTGCCAACCAGACACAATCGGGGCTTGAAAGGCGCCTTCACTTGGTTTACAGACAATAAATATTTTGCTATTTCTTGCAACCTCACTTAAAAAAACTAATTTGACTGGAGTATAGTTGATTTGCAACATTGTGTTAGCTTCAAGTGTACAGCAAAGTGATTATATATAGGGCTTCCCTAGTGGCTCAGTGCTAAAGAATCTGCCTGCCAAGCAGAAGATGCGAGCTCAGTCCCTGGGTAGGGAAGATCTCCTGGAGAAGGAAATGGCAAGCCACTCCAGTATCTTTGCCTGGGAAATCCCCTGGACAGAGAAGTGTGGCAGGCTACAGCCCATGGAGTTGCAAAAGACACAACTTAGCAACAAAAAAAACCAGCAACGATATATATGTGTGTGTGTGTGTGTGTATTTTCTCAAAAAATTCTTTAGATTCTTTTCCATTATTTGGGGTTTATACAGTAAACTTCAAGATGTTTGTGGTATACAATACATCCTTGTTGTCTACCTGTTTTATATATAGTGCTAACACTTTGGGCTGAAATTCACATCTGCTGTGCTTTAAGCCTGTCTCTCCTGGTAGACCGTGAGCTCTTGGCAGCTGGGATGCTCCTGTTTCACTCTGTTATATCTCCAGAGTTTCACGCAGTGCTTAAAACATACAGAGAGGGAATCAACGCATTCGTCAAATGAGTGACTGACTGTTAGGTGCTCAAGAAATGCTTTCCTACTGCACAAAACTGAGCCAGTTCTCATAAACATCACTGGGCTCACAAAGACTGTTTTGGCAAGGAAGCAACCAGGTGTGGGAAGTTGAGGTAAGAGGTTCAGGGTCACATAAATAGTAACAGGAGAGCTAGAACTTTTTCATTATCTTCACCAAAAAACAAATAGTCCTTTCTATTTGGAACGCAGCCCTGAAATGCGACACTAACACGTTCTAAATCGCATGACTCACGCTTTCATCTTCCATGATCAAGATGGGGGAAAGAGTAACAAATTAGAAACCTACAAGACAAGATTTTAGGTTGAGCCCTGAGATGCGAACATCTCCTAGAAACTCAAACCCTGCAGCGCCTGGATTTTCCAAGTGGATGACTCTCCTTTTGTAAAGGAGCACAAACTAAAGCAACCCCGAGGGCTCACAACAGAACTTGGTTTGTCTCAGACAGACTTGACTCTTATTTCAGGATTTCTGTTGCTTAAACAGGGTAGGGCTGTTCAGTGAGCAGCAATCTAGGGTGTGGGTTATCTTTCTTATAAATCTTGTGTTGTTGTTGTTCGGTGACCAAGTCATATCTGAGTCTTTGCAACCCCATGAGCTGCAGCACACTGGGCTTCCCTGTCTTTCACCATCTCCTGGAGTCTGCCCTGCTTCATGTCCATAAATCCTGTGCCACTCCATTAATTCTTGCCTCAGGGCCTTTGCACATGCTGTGATGGCTGCTGAGAAGGCTCTTCCACCTTCCATGTTCCCATCCTTCAAGAATTCTTGACTTAAACATCAATCCCCAAAGGGGGTTTTCCTGGTACTCGGTCTTCAGGCATCTTCCTTCTCCCTTTATCCTTCTCTCTATATTCCACATTTAGCATTTTTCATAATTTTTTCAATTATACATTAATTTCATGTGCTTGTCCGTCCCTCACTAGATTACAGGCTTCACAAGGGCAGCTAACAATGTGGTTTATTCACCAGTGTTAACCCAGCTCTAACACAGTGCCTGGATAATATTATATTCACTGATTATTTGTTAAATGAATGAATGAATGAATGCATTAATAAATGGAGTTCATCAGGCCATTTAGCAAGTATTGATTAAGCCCCAGCTTTGTGCACCCGATGCTGGGGTTAAAAATCATGCAAGACCCGAGTCCTTCCTTCTAGGTGTTCACAGTCTAGCGCAGCAACGTGCACAGATCTATCCAAAATGATCCAGGCTTCACCTGGCTTACCCACAAATGGAGCCAAATTGGCATAAACACTTAAACTGCCATGGCCCTTTGTCTCTGGCAAAGAACCACATGGCCTTCTCCTTCCCCACCATCTCCCTTGGCTTGTTCTGTGTGGCCCCAGCCATGCTTCACACGTGCTCAAAGACCAGCCCACTGATGGTCTCATCACTAACATCCCCACGTCACTCCTGGCTCTGTTGCTTCTGGCTCCTGCCAGGAGTGTGGCTTTCTGGCCTTTCATGGGAGTTCTTCAATACCTCAGTGCTCCATAACAGGCCAGCTGGGTGCAGCCATGGTTTTCTAGCACAGAAATGAGGAGAGTGTGTATCTATTAATCCCAAACTCCTAGTTTGTCCCTCCCCTTGCCTTTCCTCTTTGGTAACCATAAGTTTGTTTTCTATGTCTGTGAGTCTATTAAAATTATTTCTTTATTGAAATATATTGGACATAATAACATTGTATACGTTTAAGGCATATTACCTGTTAATTTGATGCATTTACATAGCACAATATAATGATCATTGTAGATTTAGCTATCACCTCTATCACAACACATAATTATCATTTCTGGGAATAAGTATTCTGAGCCTAATTAAGTTCTAGTCTCTTAGCCATTTTGACATTTCTATTACAATATTATTGTGTGTAAACACTATGCTATGTTTTCGATCTCCAGGACTTATTTATCTACTAGCTGGAAGTTTCTACCCTTAAACTGCACCTTCACTATGGTGAGGGAATAAGATCGTCACTTTTAACCAATCCCCTGATGCCTGGAAATTTCCATTGTAATAAGCAATGACTGTAACAGTTAAACAACTTCCTCATTGTCACTTTATAAGCCATCCTGTAAAGTCATGCCCCTGAGCTTCATATCCTTTTTAAGTCTGAAAATTCTCCATTCACGAACTGTTCTTGTATGTAAGAACATACTAAATACTGTTATTCAGTACATCTTACTGAACACTGTTTATTGATTTGGTTACTTCAAGTTTGCTATTTCTGGATTTTTGGCAGAGTTAAATCGTTATCACATAAAGTCACTATTTTTCTCTTCAGAAAGACCAAGTGTGATCATGCACGTTAAGTCGCTTCATTCATGTCTGACTTTTTGCGACACTATGGACGGTAGCCCCCCAGGCTCCTCTGTTCATGGGATTCTCTAGGCAAGAATACTGGAGTGGATGGCCAGGCCCTCCTCCAGGGGATCTTCCTGATCCAGGGATTGAACCTGAGTCTCTCGTGCATCCTGCTTTAGCAGGTGGGCTCTACCACTGGTGCCACCTGGGAAGCCCCAGTGTGATCGCGGATGGGAGGCATATTCAGACACCACCCACCAGCTCTCAGTGGGGACAGGGGGACAGGGCAGCCATGGCTCTCCTTGGCCTCCCAGTGGCATCTTTCTCCAGTAAGGGGGACAGTTGCTGCCAGGGTCCCCGCAACGGTGACTCAACTAGATGACAAGTGAAAAATTCATTCTGAAAATCCTCACTCCATGTCTAAACACATCAGCTTGCCTGTTTCCATTTCATGCAGATCACATGACCCCAAATGGCCAGCTATTGAAGGACACAGACTAGAAGACACTGGATGTGCACCCTGTCTTCTTGACATGGACTTAATTGATTGAGAACCAAATGAGGAAATTGCTGTGAACAAAATAGATTTACCCAACATCTCTTAGCAGGTAAGCTGGTGAGCCTCCAACATAAGCCTATGTCCACATCACTTAAATGCATATTTCTAGGTTCAGACCTAGAGAGTTTGGCCACACTTGGGGAAACACTGCTATATGCTGTCAGAATAATAAACATATTGCTGGATCTTCCAAAGTTTAAAGAGAATTTATTGGGCCCCTATGCTCCAATTACTCTTCTGAGCTCTTCACCTGCTTTCATTTCTTTAATCTTCTTAATGAACTTATCCTAAAGGAAATCAACCCTGAATATTCATTGGAAGGACTGCAGCTGAAGCTGAAGTTCCAATACTTTGGACACCCAGTGAGAAGAACGGACTCATTGGAAAAGACACTGATCCTGGGAAAGATTGAAGGCAGGAGGAGAAGGGGATGACAGAGGATGAGATATTTGGATGGCATCACCAACACGATAGACATGAGTTTGAGTAGGCTCCGGGAGTTGATGATAGACAGGGAAGCCTGGCGTGCTGCAGTCAATGTGGTTGCAAAGAGTCGGACACAACTGAGCAACTGAACTGAACTGAACAATTATAAACTGAGTTTGGAGCAGCATATTTGATGTGTGGTATATCTTGTGGAATGAATGAATGAATGTGTAATTGACCAGAAATGAGAGGTACCTTGTTGAATGCACCCTTGATAGCAATCATATTAATCTCGTGTGGAATATTATTCATGATCTCTGTTGGGTTTGACATCTCCCAAACACCCTATTGGAAATGGAGACAGTAATTCAAAAGCATTAGTTAATCACAGTGTTAGATGGTGCTGCTAAGCGTCATCACAGACATACTTCCACAAGGAAAGAAGCATGTTATTAGCGTTAAGTGATATGAGTAGGTTGAATAAGGAACTGAGTACAGAATGATGCCTTCCCAGTTCAGGGTCTAACAGACACTGAAAAACAAGCAATCAAATTTGTAGATGAAGGCTTTGGTACTGAGTGGTTGGAATTTGGGGGGCAAGTCGCTGATTTACTATTATGGGCCTCAGTTTCCTCCTCTGTGAAGGAAGAGGGGCATGAAGCTGATGGTTCCTCTGATTTTTCTTTGACCCCATCAAACTATCCCCCTCTGAAAATATAAGATATTGCAAGGGAAAATAACAGATCTTGAAAATGGTAGATTTCTGATTCAAACACAGTCTTTCTTTACCCTTAATCCAGTCACGTTCCACTATTATTTTCTTTATGTCATCTCCACTACCTGAAATGCCCTTCTTCACTCAAAAAACAACAAAATGTATCTTGGGTACCTGTAATGGTCCCTACTGAAATTTGATCCCTGGACTCAGAACAGAGGCCGCTCTCCCTCTTTGACCCTTTGAGAGTTTCTGACCAGCATTCTGCTGCCCTATACTCCTTCCTCCCAGGCTCCCCAAAGTTGTACAGCTTGTAGTGTGCACCAGTGGCCTTGTGAGTTGGGAAGGCTGCATGACATAGTATAAGATATCAGTTGAGTCCCAGAGTTAAACACATATGGGCTTTCTAACTTCCCAACTTCCTAGGTGTGTGACTCTGGAAACACAACACTTTACATCACTAAGCCTTAACTTGTTTATGTAAAGGGACAGAAAGGAGACAGCGATGCTATTGTGAGACTGCAAGATGCTATTGTGCTGTTGCCTAAACAACAGTCATCCCATCTTTGTTGAAAATAGGGTATTGCTTCATTTAGGTACTCAAGGCAAGGTATCTTGTCCCAGGGGATGAATTTTTACTTGGTGATCATAATAATCCTAGTCCATTCAGGTTAGGCCACGCAATCATTTTTGGATCATGCAGTCCAAAGGGGAACCTGCTGGAGAATGCTGGGGAAAGACTTCCCTCCCTAGCAACAAGAAAGAGAATGGGGAACAGAGTGAGCCCATCTTCCTCTCTTCATAGTTTTAGACATTAATGATTCTATGATGGTCGGTGCTACAGCAGCCATCTTGCAGTCATGAAGGGAAAAGCAAGAAAATCACAGAAAAGTCATACAGAGCCCTGACAGTGTCTAGGTGCTGAACTTCTCTGAAACATTTTTCTCTAGACGCTTTATCATATGAGAAATAAACCTCTCTACTGCTTAGCCATTTTTACATTTTATGGGATCTGCAAGTTATTTTATGTTGTATACATTCTTGAAAAGAAAGCAAAATCAAAACTATGAAAATTAGGTACAGAAATAAATGCTAATGTAGAATTAAAAAGGAAGCCACAGCAGATTTCAAATTTTAAAAGATGATAAATGCCCACATCACCAAATTTTTAAAGATAATATATTTTACTACTAAGAGACTAATAAATCTCTCTATAATATTTTTAGCCTCTATGTTCATGCTGCATACTCTGTCTTCATAAGACAGTAATTTTATAAAGATACTTTCTATAAAGAGAATAAATAATTCTAACTTTTTCTTTTCAAAACTATTTATTTGGTTGTGCCAGGTCTTGTTTGCAGAATGTGGGATCCCTGAGCAGGGATTGAACCCAGGCATCCTGCATTGGGACCTCGGAGTCTTAGTCACTGGACCACCAGGGAAGTCCCTTTAACTTTTTCTAGCATGGTTGACAAAATACTATATGACTATTGATTGTTTAGAAAATTTTGTTTCAGCTGTACAATTTACTGTTTTAGTAATGTCATGTAAATTTTTATTGTCACTAAATTTGGGGAAAGCTCTAATGAATTTGTTTCACATATGGGTTATAAGCTTTAGAAGAATTTCCCGTAGACTAGCTTCTGACTTCGTAAACTTCCAACCTAAATTCTCCTCTGGTACCTGCATTTCTTCTGGCCCCATTGCAGTACCACCTCTGCCCCTGCAGTTTTGGATCAAGACATCATATGAGTCAGCGCAGTGGCGGCGGGAATGTTCCTGGAAACCATAGGGATAAGTCACTCCCGGGTAGAGTAACTTAACTATTCATGGAAATGAGTGAGAAACACATAAATATATCCCACAAAACCCTATCCTGATGTGTTACTGCGGCTGAATCCCAAATCCCCAAGTGCTCTCAGCCTCTCCAGCACCAAACACGATGGAATATGTAATAAAGGACAAGCCCCAGGAGAAAGAATTCGCAGCCTTAAGCCACTGCCAGTCAAACATTTTACTTTTACAAATTTTCAAAGTAATATGTGATGATGGAAACACATTGCTAGGGCCTTAGAAATGGTCCATTTGAGGAAAGGGACCCCAAAATGTAGGTTTTGTGGTCTTCACATGAATATATCTTGCTCTGATGACAGGCACGCCAAGAACTGAATGAACCCACAATATAAATAAAGTGCTTATCACAATGTCTGGCACATGATGAAGTTTGAAATATGGTAACAATGATTATATTTTTAGGAGTTTTATTATTATTTAAGATGGTACTTCCCATAGCACCTCCTTTTTCCCCTCCTGAATGTGTTTTCATTGCTGGAATAAAGGGCAGTAAAAAGTCTTTGACCCACGCTTTTCTCCCTCTGGGTTGTTGTTGCTTTTTAGCCTTGAAGTTGTGTCTGACTTTATTCGACCTTATGGACTGCGGCACGCCAGGCTCCCCTGTCCTTCACTATCTCCTGGAGTTTGCTCAGATTCATGCCCATTGAGTCTGTGATGCTATCTAACCATCCCTTTTAGTTTTCTGATGTGAAATCTGTTCATGGGGGCTTTAGTTTTCAAGGGTTAAAAATTCCTAAGCCTGGTAAGGATGAAGGTTTCTTTAATTGCAGTGAACAGGAAATGAGTGATATCGTTCAGATCAATAGTTTTATGATTACTTTTTAAAATTACATCTTTGCCCTAAAATCGGCGTGCTATATTTAGGTACCATCACCACCAGACATCTGCCCAGTGAGGCAACGGCACTTTTTATAAGTGATACGTCATCTATTTATTTCGGCAGCTAAGTACCTTCTGGCACAACAAACAGCCACCTTTGGAAACAAAGATGGAATTTTGGGTGCCTTAACAGATATGGGTTGTCTAAAATTACAGACGGTGCTGATTAACTGGGACACAGAATTAGAACCTACAGTTCAGAAAATATGCAAGAAAAATAGAGTGTTTGTCAGAAAGTCGAGCACTGGGGAACGAAGCTGACTGTTTCAAGGATGCTAAATTGATGATAAGAATTAGGTACCGCTGTTAAATCTTAATAAACAAAGCCTGACAGGTTGTGGCTGAATTAGATCATTTGTTTGCTCAAAGAGAGAGTGTTTAAACTCCATTTCACTGATACTAATAAAAATTCTGAATAAACCTAGTGAAAAAGATACTACTCTCTGTGGGAGGGGAGACTGAAATTGACCATAACTTCATTTATGAAGTTAACAAATTAATTTAACAAATTAATTTTCTCCTGTCAAATATACCTTAATTCAAAGAAAATAGCTGTCATTAGTATTCTTGAATTTAATATCTGAATGAATGCTTAGAGTAATTAAAAAATATTAGGAGAGGCTGGTGGAGTCTGGTGCTTCCAAGAGGGCCCGACAGATAAAGCCAAGTGAAAGAGGCAATGTTGCAAAGTTTCAAAGACTAGGACTTTTATCCTAACTCCATCTCTAATTCACTGGATGATTTTAGTCAAATACCTAAGTGATCTGGCTAATAACTACAGCAATAATTCCTGCCTCCTTAACTGAGTAATAATCATGGAAACCCTTGGGAAGCTGGAAGGCACTGCATGAAAGGAAAAGTGAGAATGAAGTAAAGCCTGGAGATTAGAAGCCCAAATTGTATGTGAGTCAGGCCTAAACTCTACTGGAATCTCAGCCACTGACCAAGTATATGGTCAAGGGCAGAGTTCTTAACTTCTCTTCAGAAACAGCTCCAGCGATGGCCAGATGAGATAACATGTGAATTAGTTAGTTTACCTGTGTGTATCAATAGCACAGAATAGTAATGACTTAAACATAAAAAAGATGAGATGCAAGGAAAGCAATCCAGGTGAGCATGGCCTCTCTGCTCTACAAGGTCATTCAGGGATCCAGGACCCTCCTCTCTTGTTGCTCTGCCATCCCTAGGCTGTTTTTTGTTTCTGCATCAGCAAAGATGGCTTGACAGCGATCTGAATTCCAAAAAGCAAGATGGATGAAGGAAAAGTAAGGCAAACACGGGCATATCCCTTGCCTGTCTGCCTGTCTGTCTATCAACCTACTTACCTGTTATTTCTGTCTGTGCCTGTGTGCTCAGTCACTCAGTTGTGTCTGACTCTGTTACCCCATGGACTGCAGCACACCAGGCTCCTCTGTCCGTGGAATTCTCCAGGCAAGAATACTGGAGTGGGTTGCCATTTCCTCCTCCAGAGGATCTTCCCGACCCAGGGATCAAACCTGGGTCTCCAGAGTCTCCTGCACTGGCAGGTAGTTTTTTTGTTTTGTTTTGTTTTTTTGTTTGTTTGTTTGTTTGTTTTCTACCATAGGAGGCACCTGGGAATCCCCCATTATTTCTATCTACATTTCTATAATACATTTCTATCTATGTTTGACTTTTATCATTATGAGACTTAACAATTAAACAATGTTTTTATACAAGGAGTTTTACAACTCATTGTTGCAAAGTTCTGAAATTCCTAGAGACAGGTCACCATCATTTTAGGCTCTTCAGTGTCTGATCTGTCAGAGGGAGCCTTACCCTTGGGCTGCAGCAGCTAATGGGAATGTGTCAGTCTGGGGAGCCAAACTTGTCCCAATTTCCTGGGATGTTCTGGGTTTCAGAACTAAAAGTACTGTGTCTCCTGATCCCCCCTAAGCCCTGGGAAAGCTGAGATGGTTGTTCACCCAAGATGCCCCATCATGGGATTCAGAGAGACCTCTGGGGATGAGACTGTTTTGGAGCTTCAGGAGAACCAGATGAGGCACCCGGGGTGTCAGAGATAGAAGGGGCCTTGAAAATAAAGGTCAAATCCTCGTTTTATGGTTTGTTGTTTTAGTTTAGTTGCTAAGTCATGTCTGACTCTTTTGCGACCCCATGGACTGTAGTCCACCAGGCTCCTCTGTTAGACTTGCTATATATAAGGAAAGGAAAGATGTATCCGTGGTTATGTAATTCCTAACTGGAGAGGTGTGTGTGTTAGTCACTCAGTTGTGTCTGATTATATGTGACCCCATGGACTGTAGCCTGCCAGGCTCTTCTGTCCATGGAATTCTCTGGGCAAGAATACTGGAGCGGGTTGCCCTTTCTTCCTCCAGGGGATCGTCCCAATCTAGGAATCAAATCACAGTCCCTTGAATCGCCTGCATTGGCAGGTGGATTTTTTTTACCTCTAGCGCTACCTGGGAAGCCTAACTGGAGAAGTAGGTAGAATAAATTGCAAAAGGCTGAGGAGGCCACTGTCCAAACACCCCTCCAACGTGGGTCTGCCCAGGCATGGCCTTTCCCTCCCCCCTAACAACAAAGTTCATTCACAAGCTGGTTATTGGGTTCAGTTCAGTCACTCAGTAGTGTCCAACTCTTTGTGACCCCATGAGCTGCAGCACACCAGGCCTCCCTGTCCACCACCAACTCCCAGAGTCCACCCAAACCCATGTCCATCGAATTGGTGATGCCATCCAACCATCTCATCCTCTGTCATCCCCTTCTCCTCCTGCCCTCAATCTTTCCCAGCATCAGGATCTTTTCAAATGAGTCAGCTCTTTGCATCAGGTGGCTAAAGTACTGGAGTTTCAGCTTCAGCATCAGTCCTTCCAGTGAACATCCAGGACTGATCTCCTTTAGGATGGGCTGGTTGGATCTCCTTGCAGTCCAAGGGACTCTCAAGAGTCTTCTCCAACACCGCAGTTCAAAAGCATCAATTCTTCGGCACTCAGCTTTCTTTATAGTCCAACTCTCACATCCATACATGACCACTGGAAAAACCATAGCTTTGACTAGATGGACCTTTGTTGACAAAGTAATGTCTCTGCTTCTGAATATGCTATCTAGATTGGTCATAACTTTCCTTCCAGGGAGTAAGTGTCTTTTAATTTCATGGCTGCAGTCACCATCTGCAGTGATTTTGGAGCCCCTCAAAATAAAGTCAGCCACTGTTTCCGCTGTTTCCCCACCTATTTGCCATGAAGTGATGGGACCGGATGCCATGATCTTAGTTTCCTGAATGTTGAGCTTTAAGCCAACTTTTTTCAGTCTCCTCTTTCACTTTCATCAGGAGGCTCTTCAGTTCTTCTTCACTTTCTGCCATAAAGGTAGTGCCATCTGCATATCTGAGGTTATTGATATTTCTCCCAGCAATCTTGATTCCAGCTTGTGCTTCCTCCAGCCCAGCGTTTCTCATGATGTACTCTGCATAGAAGTTAAATAAACTGGGTGACAATATACAGCCTTGACGTACTCCTTTCTTATTTGCAACCAGTCTGTTGTTCCATGTCCAGTTCTAACTGTTGCTTCCTGTTATTGGGTTAGATCATGAATATTCAATCAGTGGAGAGGACCTAGAAGGAGAACCCAAAGGTACCCAAAGCCTGTCCTCTTATTTTTCCTCACTCTTTTCTCCTTTCTCCTTCTATAACTCTCACGTTAATTGGAGTTCTATTAATTATAGACAGATGAAAGAAACCTAACTCAAACTGATTTCAGCATGAAAATTGGCTCAGAAGACTAGATTCATAAAATAATCCAGCTTCAGGCACAGCTGGATTCAGGGGTTCAAATCACAGCATCAGGAATCTATTTTCATCTCTGCTTCTATCTGAATAAGTTTTGTTCTTTGGCAGATTTTTCCCCTCATGCTGACAAAATTGCTGCTGGTAGACCCAGACACACTTCCCTTGAAACCTGTGAAAAGAGAGCTTCTCCTTTCAGTAGTTCTCATAAAATTCCCAGAATTGAGCGACACCAGTTTGACTTGGTCACATGTGCCCATGATTATGGTCAAAGAATGAAACAGGCTGCTTGGACGACCTGCTTTGTGTGCTCATCCCTGGAGTAGGGGACTGTGAGGGCAGCCCCATATGATGTCCACAGGCTGGGTGAGAGTAGAGAGGGCTGGCTTCCCAGATGAAAGTGTTGGTGTGAGAGCTGGAAGAAGGGGATAGAGATGCTCAGTAGGCAATATCAACAGATGTCCATAACATCTCCTAAATTCTCTCCTCTCTCTTTTCTTTCTTTTCTCTTCTTTCCCCTACACTACATTCTCTTTCTCCCTCCTCTCTGCTTTTTTCTCTCTGTGTCTCTGTATATTTTTCTCACTGTGATAGCCATTATGCAAGATGCAAAGATGAATTCCTTCGGATACCTGACTTTAGGCAGCTATCAAATTCAAGAAGACAAGGGACAATTAGATAACAAATCTAATAAAGTGCAATGTTCTTGGGGAATGCAGTCATACATACACACATGAAGAAACAAATAATAAATGAATGAGTGAAATAGTATAGTAGAGAAATATGCAAAATTACCCTAGGCACACAGAAAAAGGAGGGACTGATTTCACCTGGATCAAGTGAAAACTCAGGGAAGTTCTCACAAAGGAAAAATCTGACTCCAAAGGATGCAGAAAGAAACCCCCACATAATCACAATCAAGATCTACCCCATCAATTGTGTGCTCACCTCCAAATTTCTTTATGGAATTTGAAGAAAATTCGATGATTGAAAATCAGGAAATTTGAACAAATAAAACCTGTCACTAAAATTAACCTTGTGTAGCCATCTATGGGGTCGCACAGAGTCAGACACGATTGAAGCAACTTAGCAGCCCCAGCAGCAAGCAATTTATCATTCTTGTCACCGATTTTATCATTTGTAACAAGCAGATGGAACTATTTCTGAGGCTCTTCACTGGGCTCTCAAAACAAGGATTTCTCTCTTGAAAATATTAAAGACGTTGGCTTTTAGAATGAATGAAGGCTCTTTGATGATGAGATTCTAATTAACTATGCACCCCTGCTTTGAGGTGTCTGCATGTATACAGCTGTGGAGAAACTGGTCTACCAGATGTCTAAATCGGCCAGTTGATACTCTGGGTATCTATGAGTATATCTTTAATGTCAGAAGTCATCTTGGAAATGTAGCAACAGCTAAGACGTAAAGGCAACTGCAGAGCCAATAGGGGATTTCCGTGGCCAGATTAATCTCTTCTTTCCAAGTCCTGTTATTTAAGGATTATCTTGGTAAGTCCTTTTTGTGGCTTTTCCTCCATGAGTTAAATTTGACTTTCTCATGGCTGAGATATGCCCCTTGATCACCACATGAGATAGAGTTGGGTGTCCTAAAATATGTGTACAGTTTTAAGCTATCCCCAGGTTCTGTTTTCACTTCTTAATTTAGTAAATAGGAGGAAAACAAAGCCTCCACTACCTCTCCGTGTTGTAATCTTGCATGCAAAATTCCTGTTGAGAGAGCAGCATGACCCATTAAGCCCTGACTTTTCAACCACAGAAATTACTGCCTCAACCTAATGATTACAGTTTGTTACTGGTATATACCACTGGCAGATGAGTAAGTTCTAGCATCCAGGGCGAAAATGGACTGAAAACAGGATGGAGTAGGTGTTCACAAATGCCCACACAGCATTCCTTGAAACAAGGGCTTTGAATTCCCTGGGGATATTGTTAGCCTCATTTTAAACGCAGGGAAATAGGCTTAGAGAAGTAAAATGACTCACCATGTCACACATCTAGGAAGTAGATTTGGTAAATTCGAGTTAGGGGCTCAAGTTTATTTTTATTTATTTATTTTTTTACTGTAGCGTTCTTCTCACTGTTCCTTTGCTAGACGGATTTTCAAAAGTAAAACCAACACACCTACCAAAATGGTTAAAATGGACAAGACAGAAAATGCTAGCGGCAGAAATGAAGAGAACAAAGAGCTCTCATATACCAGGGGTGGGCATGTAGAGTGGCACCATGGCTTTGAAAAAGCGTTGGCATTGTCTATTAAAACCACATTTATTGGACTTCCCTGGTGGTCCAGTGATTAAGAGTCCACTTGCCAATGCAGGGGACGCAGGTTTGATTCCTGGTCTGGGAAGATCCCACATGCTATGGAAAAACTAAGGCCATGTGCCACCACGACCAAGCCCACATGCTCTAGAGCCTGCACTCCACAGCTTGAGAAGCCACCGCTATGAGCCTGCAACAGCAATGAAGATGCAACACAGCCAGAAATGAATTTTAAAAATCTACACATTTATCCATTCCCCATGACCACTCATTTCATTTCCAACAGTAATGTGTATGTATGTCCACCCAAAGAAATGTTCAAGAATGTTTGTAACACTCTTCATAACCTCCCCAAACTGGAAGCTACCCAAATTCCGATCAGCAGTAGAACAGATAAATAAACCCTAATGTATTCACATGGTGGGATAGTACACATTCAGGATATTATACATGCAAAAGTATGGGTGACTCACACAAATACAATATTGAGCAAAATAAACCAGACCCCAAAGGGTACATACTGGAAGATTACACAAAATTCAACAACAGACAAAACTAATCAATGGCATTAGAAATCAGAAGTGCAGTTCTCTTCGGAAAGTAGGGACTAGGGGATGGGGGAGCAGGGAAGCTTCTTGGGTCCTAATGATGTCTATTTTTGCTCTGGGGCTGCTCACATGACTATGATCAATTTGTGAAAATCCATTGAGCTATGCTGTTATGACCTTGGCACTCTTTTGTACATATACTATACATGAATAAAATCTCAAAAAGTTAACAAAAATTCACACAGTTAAGAAACAAGCTAGACAGTAGCTGTCAGAAAGCTTTATACATAATAAAAACAGTACCTGGCACTTTATCATCTGCTTACTTGGAGTCTCAAATTTTTATGCATTTATTTATTTAATTCTTTCAACATCACAGAGTGAATGCAGTTGTTATTCCATCCTTAGAAAGTAAAACAAGACTGAAAAGCTTAAGTGCCTCACCCTAGACCATATAGCAGAAAAACAATAAAGCATACACTCAAACCAAGGCAACCAGCCTCCAGGGTCCACATCTTAACTATCACATGATGTAGCCTCTGGGAGGACTTTGATTCACACATTAATTCCTGTGAAAACTACCCGGAAACCTAAGAAACTGGGATAAGTTCCTTTAAGTTATCTCCAGAAGAAATGTTTAAATCAAAATCCAATGGTAACTGAGATGGAGAAAGCCAGCTTATCAAAAATTTAGGGCAGCCACAGTGGGCTATAACTTTCTTCTTGCTGAAAGGCTTCTTTTGAATAAATCACTGCTCCCATCGCACTGGAGCAACTGGAGAAGATGTGAATGGATGCAGACATTTTCAGGATGTTAGAGGACTGTTAACATCAGTGCAGGATTTGTGACAATGTGTTGAAGGATGGTTGGCACCCGAAGGAGAGAATGGGATATGTTTCATGTTTTATGATATGTTTTGTCACTTGAAGGAATTCAGAGATGGAAGCACTTATGAAGTGAAAATGGAAGCCAACATTCCCTTCTTGTCCCTTGTGTTATTTGAAAGGTTTTAAGTTAAAAAAGAGAAGATCAGAGACTAGCTGTCCACAAAAGGACAAGGGAGTTGCTCCTAAGAACTGGATCGGAAACAGGGGAGTAGAAACAGCACCAAGACTGAGTCAATAGCTACTTGTTCGGTGAATTCACTTTCTCTCTCATTAATAATTGGGATCCTGTCATGGAGTCTTCCTGGAGGAGGAAATTGGCAGCCCACTCCAGTATTCTCGCTGGGATAATCCCAATGATAAAGGAGTCTCATGGGCTACAGTTCCTGGAGTCGCAAAGATTTGGACAGGACTGAACAACTGAGCATGGCGTCTTTGTTTCTTTCTACAAGCCTATGCTGTTGATCCCTTTAGACCTGCTAACCACTGCTCTGTTCCTTGTTCCTAAACCAGAAGAAGCTTGACTGGATGGCACCGTCATGGGCATCACACGCATCGGACAGGTGTCACCATCACAGATTTCTGTCTGTGTAGGTATAAATCAGTCCTGAATATTCATTGAAAGGACTGATGCTGAAGCTGTAACTCCAATACTCTGGCCACCTGATGTGAAGAACTGACTCACTGGGAAAGACCCTGATGCTGGGAAAGACTGAAGGCAAGAAGAGAAGGGGACAACAGAGGATAAGATGGTTGGATGGCATCACCGACTCAATGGACATGAGTTTGAGTAAACTCCAGGAGTTGGTGATGGACAGGGAGGCCTGGTGTGCTGCAGTCCATGGGGTCAAAAAGAGTCAGACGTGACCGAGCGATTGAACTTAGGTACCACCTACAAAGACAACCTACAAAGAACAGCCCATCACAGATTCCCTGAGTGGGGACAACGGACAGATTAACTCTGAAGAGCAGAGCAAGGAGGGAGGGTAAGCTTACCCTATTGACATGGTCACCATGACTTATCTACCTAACACTGGAGTCAAGCAGAGGCTGCTTGAAGCACTGGTGTGGTGAAGCTGGCAGAACTCTGAAAATCACTGGGGAAGGTTTATGCCAAATGATACCCTTCATAAGTGCCATCTTATATTTTTCTTGCTGAAACCATGAGCCTCTTATTTTGTTCCTCTTGCCCTTCCTTCTTTGAACCCTTCCTTTTTTTCCTTCCTTTCCTCCTTCATCCATCCAACAGATACCTGACAAGTTTGAGAGGGGAGGCCCTCCCCTGAAATTCTGTTGTATTCATCTCTGAGAATATGGCTTGTCTAGGCATGTCTAATTTGCTGTTTCAGTGGTTGACCTACACATGTATGAATGGCTAGAGATGATGGACTCTCAACTGGGATGTATTTCTGGGTCTTCAATTCATTACCTTGTGGCATCTGCTGGACTGTTGAAGATGTCTGCTTTACTCACATGCCTGGTGTCTGGGCTGAGATGGCTGAAACATTTTGGGGGTGGACTAGCACTGCTCTTTCTACGTGTGACCAGGTTGGGTTTCTCCACAATATGATGGTGTCAGGATATGCAACCTAGATATACAATAGCTGATGTCCCCCAGAGCAAGTGTTCAACAAGACCAAGATGGACGCAGCAAAGCCTCTTAGAACCAAGATTTAGAAGTCACACGTCATCACTTCTGGTACATTCTGTGTTACACCGGGTTAGCCCCATTTCACAGTGGGATGAGACAACTTAAGGGCATAGATACCAGAAAGTGGGGTTCTTGGTGATGGGACTCCAGTCCTCAGAGATTCATTAGCTCAGAGGAAATAATGTGTATAGCAAGGAGTCTGTTTGGGTCACCCAGCCAGATCCAAAGATTCCTGCCTGGGTACCTGGAGAGAAGAGAAGCTGCAGGAGCTCTAATGATGGGGGACCAAGCAGAGATGTTCTCTGGGCAAAGCAGCACATGGGTGGGGTGATTCTATTCACCTTCTGCTTGACTTGATAACAATACAGTATGGCTTGATCACCTTAAGTCCTACAAGTCACAGTCTAGCTTTGGGCACACAGGGGACTCAATGCTTGTCCTGTCACACGAGGATACCATTAGCCCACCCAAGGGGCAGAATAAACAGCCCAGGGCAGAGCAGGAGAGAAAGAACATTTTACATTATCACACAGTGGTCAAGTTAACAGCCTGGTTAATAAGCACAAATGAGACAACCCTGGGGAGATTCCCAGACGTAAACTGGGGACACTCCATAGAGACCGGCTGGTTCCTTGCGAGTAGTTGAAGCAAAGCTAGTGAAATGTGACTTTTTGATCTTATATAAGCCCATTTAAACAAACTGGATTATGAAGGAGCAAATTAAACTTGATAACATTTTTAGTTCAAGTTTGGTACTTAATGACCTCACCCTTGGGGGTTTAGCATCTAATTGGGAAAATAAAATTAATATACATTAAATAATGGCATAAGACAATATGAGAGCTGTCACCAGGGAGCCCCAAAGAAATGGCTCACGCATTAAGTTTTATAGGAATAACCTCCAAGGAAAATAAACATTCTGAGAGCTGGAGGGAACAGCAGGGCCTCCTGAAAACGGGAAACTTGATCTGTGCTCTGGAAGTTGGTAAGATTTAATTAGGCAGAGAAGAAGCAGAGAAAGGAAAAAATTTTTTAAACTAGAAATGTTTTTTAATGACTTTTGGCCCAAGACACGATTATTTTTTCTCCTAAACATTTTAAATTCTTAAACTTTAGACATTTTTAGTATATAATGTGCGGAACTCTGCAGTTTAAAGATTAATGGGAAAACTAAATGTGGCTATAAGCAGAGAATGAAAAATCAAAAGGCGAGGAGGTATTTTGAAGTGGTTAATTACTTATATCTCTTCTGGGGCTTGAAAGGAAAGAATCTAGACCTAGAGTTGGCCAGATATTATACAAACTATTCTTGGCTTGGTGGGCTGTGCAGTCTTTATTGAAATCGCTCTGCTTTGCTGTTGCGATACACAGTCAGCCATAGAGGATCCGTAACCAAGCAGACATGACTGCGTTTCAGTAAAACCACATAGCCGGCTGGATTTGGCACATGAGCCAGGGCTCAATTAACCTTGCTCTAGGCATTCTATTTTATCTTATGAATGTTTACTGAGCTCTATTATAAGTTTCCCATTGTTGATAACAATGTGATACAAAAGCTAGGGAGAACAGTATGGGGACTCCTTAAAAAACTAAAAATACAGCTCCCATATATTCAGTGATCCCACTCCTGGCATATATCCAGACAAAACTGTAATTCAAAAGGTACAAGCACCCCTATATTCATAGCAGCACTATTTACAATAGTCAAGGCATGGAAGCAACACAAATGTCCATCTGCAGATGAATGGATAAAGAAGTAGATACTTGCACATACGCTGCTGCTGCTAAGTCACTTCAGTCGTGTCTGACTCTGTGCGACCCCACGGATGGCAGCCCACCAGGCTCTGCCGTCCCTGGGATTCTCCAGGCAAGAACCCTGGAGTGGGTTGCCATTTCCTTCTCCAATGCATGAAAGTGAAAAGTGAAAGTGAAGGCACTCAGTCGTGTCTGACTCTTAGCCACCCCATGGACTGCAGCCTACCAGGCTCCTCCATCCATGGGATTTTCCAGGCAAGAGTACTAGAGTGGGTTGCCATTGCCTTCTCACATGCATACACACACACACACACACACACACACACACACATATGTATCGGACTGTTACTTAGTCATAAAAAGAATGAAATAATGCCATTTGCAGCAACAAGAGTAGACCTAGAGATTATCATACTAAGTGAAGTCAGACAGAGAAGCCAAATGTCGCAAGATATAACTTATGTGTGGAATCTAAAAAGACGATACAAATCAACTCATTTACAAAGTAGACTCACAGTCATAGAAAACAAATTTATGATTGCCAATGGGGAAAGGCAGGGGAGGGATAAAATAAAAGTTTGGAATTAAAATACACACACTACTACATATAACATAGATAACAATATAGCAAAGAGAACTATATTCAATATCTTGTAATAATCTATAATGGAAAAGAATTTTGAAATATATATATATATGTATGTATGTATGTATATGGCTTTCTTGGTGGCTCATCAAATCTGCCTGCAATGCAGGAGACACAGATTCAATTCCTGAGTTGGGAAGATCCCATGGAGGAGGGCATGGAACCCACTCCATTTTATTTTTGTCTGGAGAATCCCACGGACAGAGAAGCCTGGCAGGGTATACACACACACACACACACACACACACACACACACATACACATGCACATATATATATATAATATGAATCACTTTGCTGTACAACTGAAACTAACACAGCATTGTCAATCAACGAGATTTCCACAAAAAATTTTAAAAAAGAAGAAAAGACCAGAAAAAGCTGTTCACTTAGCAGATACTTACGCTAGCTTCAATGTGTGCTTAGCATTGTTCTGGTCAATGGGAATACAAAGCTGAACAGGTAGGTGTGACCCGCCTCTCCCAGAGTGTCCAATCTAAAAGAGATGCCTGGAAGTGGGAAGGAAAGACGCAATGGATATCACCTAATCTTAGAGGATGGAGGAGCCAGAAATGACTTCCCTGAGGGAGTGAGGTTTAGTCTGAGACTGGAAGAATCCTGTTTTAGCACAGATGGTTTGTGGAAGGAAGGATGTTAAGGAGGGTAGAATTGTTCCATCTAGAAGAAACAGCTGTTTCAAACGCATCAAGGTGAGATAGAGTGTGTTTCATTAGAGAAAGTAATAAAAGTTCAGGCTGACGGCAACAGGGAGAGGGAGGGAGGGAGGAATGGGGAAAGACAAAATTGGAGGTGTCGAGAAATTGGAATCACCCCAAGAAATACACGAGTGGTGAAGTGTCCCTGACCCCCCACTCCCCTGTCCCAGCATGCGCTCATAGCCTCTCCAGCCTCAGGATGTATTATAATCAGCCTTGTTTGGAAACAACTGAAGTTCTGCAAACATCAAATACCTCTCAGCCAGACAAGCTTCCACTCATGAGAAGATGGTGTTAGGGCTACTCCAAGCCAATCAGCTCAAATCTGCTTCAGGGGAAAGCAGTGATTCAATTGCTCTTCCCACACACCAGGCAAGAAGAGAGTGGATTTCCACATCGTTTTCAGTACTGATTAAACTGGAACCAGTGAATGCAAACCTAGAGAACATTTGGAAGTGAGCCTTTTCCATCAACAAGAATATGCAGTTGGCTGGAACTCCCCAGCCCTGGCCCATGCCAGGTAAGAGAGTTTGCACTGCATTCAGATCTCCTGGAGGCAATGCCATTTCTAATCCCTGTCTTTACCGACAACAGGCATTTTCTCTGTTCCACGTAATTCCGATATACGATCCTTCGGCTCTAATAAACCCAGTCGTGAACTTCATTCAGTGGAACTCAATAAACCGTTAGTACATTTTAATTGCTGTAATTCTGTTGTATGTTAAAGGACCTATCGTAGTGCATGAGGTGCAGGGGATATCAGCAAATATTTGTTCTCTTCCCTTTCCTCCAGGCCATTCTACTGTACACAGTTCTTGCCTGAAATCTCATAAAACCTCTTACTGGCCTTCCCCACTTCACCTAATACCTGGAGTGCATCTGCACAAATAAATGCCAGGTTGGAGCAAATCCTGTCCAATAACACTGTGTAACCCAGCAGGACCCCAGGGGTCTTCCCAGGACAGGCCCCTCCCCCATATCCTGGGCTGTAGTTCTTCTCTGAAGTATCCAGATAATAGCATCTGATGCCTATTCCCTGAGTTGTTTTACAGAGGCTAAAACCCCTACAAAATGGATGAAATTAACGACTTGATGACTCTGAGCGCATTGGCATCACCAACTCGAAGGACATGAGTTTGAGCAAGCTCCAGGAGTTGGTGATGGACAGGGAAGCCTGGCATGCTGCAGTCTATGGGGTCACAAAGAGTCAGACATGACTGAGTGACTGAACTGAACTGAGCACATAGCCCCAGTACCTACTAGTGCCTAAGGATTGATAATGCTAACCCCAGTGACACCACCCTGTTACCTCACCAACAACCAATCAGAGAATTGGGCACAAGCTGATCAGATACCTTGTAGCACCCCCCACCTCCCTCACCTGGCATTTAAAAAGGCTTTGCTGAAACCCATTGGGGAGTTTGGGTGTTCTGAGCACTAGCTACCCTGGACTCTTTGTTTGTGTGTTTTTGTCGTTTGTGTCTAATTCTTTGTGACCCTTTGGACTGTAGCCCACCAGGCTCCTCTGTTTATGGAATTTTTAATACTGGAGTGGGTTAGAATTTCCTTCTCCAAGGGATCTTCTTGACCCAGGGATCGAACCCAGGTCTCCTGTGTCTCCTGCGTTGCAGGGGGATTCTTTACCTGCTGAGTCACTGGGGAAGCTAGATACTTATTAATTTATTTGGCTGTGCTGGGTATTAGTTGCAGCACTTGGGATCTAGTTCCCTGACCAGGGACTGAACCCAGGCGCCCTGTATTGGGAGTACATTCGACATTGGACCACCAGGGAAGTCCCTTGCTTGGCATACTGCAATAAGTGTTGCACTTTCCTTCCCCACCACCAGGTGTCAGTAGACTAGCTTTACTAGAACCAGGCTGCTAAGTCACTTCAGTCGTGTCCGACTCTGCGACCCCACAGACGGCAGCCCACCAGGCTCCTCCGTCCCTGGGATTCTCCAGGCAAGAACACTGGAGTGGGTTGCCATTTCCTTCTCCAGTGCATGAAAGTGAAAAGCGAAAGTGAAGTTGCTCAGTCGTGTCCGACTCTTAGCGACCCCATGGACCGCAGCCTACCAGGCTCCTCCATCCATGGGATTTTCCAGGCAAGAGTACTGGAGTGGGGTGCCATTGCCTTCTCCGACTAGAAGCGGGCAGTTCAGTTCAATCGCTCAGTCGTGTCCGACTCTGTGACCCTATGGACTGCAGCACTCCAGGCCTCCCTGTCCTTTACCATCTCCCGGAGCTTGCTCAAACTCATGTCCCTCGAGTCGGTGATGCCATCCAACCATTTCATCCTCTGCCGTCCGCTTCTCTTCCGCCTTGCGAGCGGGCAATGGGACCCAAGCTTAGCGGGCAATGGGACCCAAGCTTGGTTTGGTGACAGCACTGAAAGAAAGGTCTAACCAGAAGGAAGCAGAGGAAAAGATGAATGCCTGGGGACAAGCCCAGGGAATGCCTAGATTGGGCCCTAAATACTGGGCTGGCCAAACATTTCGTTTGGGTTTCTCCATGCTGAAAGAACTTTCTGGCCAACTGAGTACTTTGTGGGCCTTTTCACTCCATATGTTTTCTTTTTCTTTTTTAAGTGAAGTATAGTTGATATTCAATGTTGTATTGGTTTCAAGTGTACAGCAAAGTGATTCGGTTATGCATATACATACGTCCACTCTTTTTTAGAGCTTTTCCCATATAGGCCATTAAATAAGTAAGTGTAAGTGGGTTGCCATTTCCTTCTCCAGGGGATCTTCCCAACCCAGGGGCTGAACCTGGGTCTCCCGCATTGCAGGCAGGTTCTTTACCACCTGAGCCACCAGGGGAGCCCCTTACGCCATTACTCTCCTGCGTGTTCTATTGTGGGACTGAGTTTGCAGAGATAGCTGAGTGGGACCTGCTCAGTTTCCCTTCCCTCTGTGGCCACAGGAAGCATCACTCCAAAGACCCAGGCTCAGCCCCTAGTAACATGTGGCCCTTCATGTCACACTTAGGCGCTTTCTGCAAACAGCCCTCTTAAGCAGCACAGAGGGGCAGGGAGGTGCCAATGTGTGGGGGCTGTAACTCTGCTCCCAGGTTAAAGCAGAGAGCAAATGACAAATATGTTTATTTCCCTGCCATGAGCACCAGGTGAAAAAAACCAAGTTTCTCCATGCCACCAACCTTCAAATAGACTGGAGAGAACTACATTTGAAATGATCAATAGAAAACCATTGGGAAGAGCGTGAAATTGGAATTCTAACCCTGTGGCTTCCACTCTTTGGCAAGTGATCTTGGTGACATTACACCAATTTTGTGTCTCTATTTCCTTGTCTCCCTAATGAGGATCTTGCCCCAGCTGAGGCTGGAGATTCCTTTTGGCTCTAAAAGGAAACGTTCCCGTGGCAACAAAGAGGAAAGAGGGCAGGATGGGGAGGGAAGAGCTTGGATTCCTACCCCAGTTCTACCACCAATCAGTTGCATGGCTTTGGATAAATTAGTTTCCCTGAGAACCAGTTCCTTTACCTACAAAAAGAGAGGGGATAGGCTTGATCACCTCCAAGTTTTATTAGTCAGTGGTAAAAACGGCTTGCTCTGGGCATCCAGGAGTTCACAGAGGTCAGGTATCCAGATGTGTGTCTGAAAAGAAGAAAGGCTTTGAGCTGCCAGGGAGGGCAGAAAGGATCGCCTACTCATTTTACTGTCTCTGGCCGTCTGACATCTGCCTTGTGTTTCCCTGGAAATTGTTTCCTTTATTTTTGTCTTATGGTAAAAGTTAGAAAAGTTCTAAGGCAGAGAAAAGCAAGAAAGAAGAATAACCTACCCTGTAATCTATCCCATCCCTTAAAGATACCCATAGTTACATTTTGTTTTATATTCTGTGAACCTGTTTTTCAGTATTTCCAAGTGAGAGTCATCATTTACCCAGGCTCCTCTATCCATGGAATTCTCCAGGCTAGAATACTGGAGTGGGTAGCATGCCCTCCTCCAGGGGATCTTTCTGACCCAGGGATCGAACCCATGTCTCTGGTATTAGAGGCAGATTCTTTACCATCTGACCCACCAGCAAAGCTCCTATCATTTACCCAAATTATTCCTAATTTCTTTGGCTTTCTGGGGTCAGGTTTTCATTTAATATACAAATAAAGTAACTCACTTTCCTTGTGTTAGTTCTGCATAACAAATCATCACACATTTAGGAGCTGATAACCATACCAGGCACAGTATGGCTGAAAATCCTGCTCAAGCTTTTATGGGGCTGAAATCAAGGCATTAGCTGGGTCATGTTCCGTTCCGGAGGCTCTGGGAATGAAGCCACTTCCAAGGTCATTCAGGTTGTTGGCTGAATTCAGGTCTTTGTAACTGTAGGGCTGATGCCCCTGCTTCCTATTGTCTTTCATCCAAGGACTGCTCTCAGTGCCAAGAGCCTGCCTGTATCCCTCACCTTGTCTATCTCCTGTTAAACAATAATCAGTATCAAGACTGTTAGGCAAAGAACAAAGGATTTTATTTGCTGCTGCTGCTCCTTAGGCCTTTAGTCACATCTGACTCTCTGCAGTCCCATGGACCGTAGCCTGCCAGGGCTCCTCTGTCCATGGAATCTTTCATGCAAGAATACTGTAGTGGGTTACTATTTCCTACTCCAGGGGATCTTCCCAACCCAGGGATTGAATCCGCATCTCTTGCATCCCCTGCATTGGCAGGCAGAATCTTTACCACTAGTGCCACCTAAAAAGCCCAGACTTTATTTGAGGTCCTTTGCTGGACAGGCCTTTGTTGGCAAAGTAATGTCTCTGCTTTTTAATATACTGCCTAGGTTGGTCACAGCTTTTCTTCTAAGGAGCAAGCGTGTTTTAATTTCATGCCTGCAGCCACCATCTGCCGCGATTTTGGAGCCCAAGAAAATAAAGTCTATCACTATTTCCATTTTCCCCCCCTCTATTAGCCATGAAATGATGGGACTGGATTCCATGATCTTAGTTTTCTGAATGTTGAGTTTTAGGCCAGCTTTTTTACTCTCCTCTTTCAAGTTCATCAAGAGGCTCTGTAGTTCCTCTTCACTTTCTGCCATTCAGTTCAGTTCAGTTGCTCAGTCGTGTCTGACTCTTTGCAACCCCATGAATTGCAGCATGCCAGGCCTCCCTGTCCATCACCAACACCCAAACTCATGTCCATTGAGTTGGTGATGCCATCCAGCCATCTCATCCTCTCTCCTCCTGCCTCCAATCCCTCCCAGCATCAGAGCATTTCCGCCATTAGGGTGGTGCCATCTGTGTATCTGAGGTTATTGATATTTCTCCCAGCAATCTTGATTCCAGCTTATGCTTCATCCAGCCTGGCATTTCGCATGATGTATTCCTGGTGGCTCAGAGGTTAAAGCGTCTGCCTCCAATGTGGGAGACCCGGGTTCGATCCCTGGGTCAGGAAGATCCCCTGGAGAAGGAAATGGTAACCCACTCCAGTATTCTTGCCTAGAGAATCCCATGGACAGAGAAGCCTGGTAGGCTACAGTCCACCGGGTCGCAAAGAGCCGGACATGACTGAGCAACTTCACTTTCACTTTCACTCTGCATATAAGTTAAATAAGCAGGGTGACAATATACAATTTTGACGTACTCCTTTCCCAATTTGGAACCAGTCTATTGTTTCATATCTGATTCTAACTGTTTGAGGTTCTAGGAATTGCCATTTGGGGAGACACAGATTTGGGTATAACTGAGTGTTCCAAGGGAACATTGAGCCATCAGAAAGGTCCTGAGAAATGATGAGTCTCTTCTTCATCCTTTGAGAGTCAAGGAAACTCCTGTCCCAGGTCACCAGAGGAAAGGAAAACTGTAACATTCAGAGAAACTCTTCTTTGAAAGAGAACCGCTCATTTACATTAATATGAAAAACAGAACTTCCCTGGTGGCCCAGTGGTTAAGAATCTGCCTGACAGCTGCTGCGGACATGGGTACGATCACTGGTTTGGAAGATCCCAGAAGCAGAGCGGCAACTAAGGCCACGTGCTGCAACTACTGAGGCTGTGCTCTACAGCCCGTGTTCCCCAACAAGAGAAGCCTTGCTTTGGCAATTGTAGAGATTTCCCACTGCAATGAGAAGCCTGCCCATTGCAACCAGAGAGTAGCCCCCACTCGCCACAACTAGAGAAAGTCTGCGCAGCAAAGAAGACCCAGTCAAAAATAAATAAAATTTTTTAAAAGATATGAAAAACATGTTTAGCTTTCTATTGTCCTGATTTCCATTCGCAATTAACATTGTTTTGGAAAGACCACATTTGAAAGTCATTATTGTTGTTTATTTACTCATCTCTTTCCTCCCAGAGAATCCGTAAGCAACCCAAAGACCAGGAAACTAGAAATAAGAGTTATTGTTGTTGTTTTGCTGACCTGTAGATATAGATGGAGTTCTTAGGCATGGTTCAAGGTCAAATTTCCTGTGCTCGCCTCCCCACAGCCACTCTGTAACGGGAAGCCAATGCGTGGGAAGCAACCAACAGAAGGCTGATCTACACTTTGCTACACCAGCATCAAAGGTCTCTGTTAACTTTCCTTCTTTCTCCTTCCTGTTATAATAGAAACTTCACAGTTCATTGGGTTGTGTAGAGTATTTGGCAGAAAATGTAGTTTGAGCTGCATCTTGCTGTAATAATAATAGCTACCATTTATTGGGAGCTTACTCCACACCAGGCACTTAGCCAAGTGTTTTATATGTGTTATCTCATTGAATTCTCACAACAGTTCTCTGAGGTAGGCACTATTGCTCTTTCCATTTTATGCAAGGGAAACTGGAGTGTCAAGGGGTTAATCAGCTTCCCTAGGTTCATGGAGCCAGAAGGCAGTGGAGTCAGTTTTGAACACAGGTCTCTCTGACTCTAAAGCCACTTCCTGCAGCCACTACACCAAGGAGCCCCTACTTCTGAGACCAAGTCCCTGGTGGCACACTCTGTGTACAGTCCATCTGCTCCCAAGGAGCCAGAAAGAAACAGCCCCTCTTCTTAAGGGCACTGTAGAGTTTTTTTTTAATTCAAATTAATGTCTATTGGAGTATTGTTGCTTTATAATGTTGTGCTAGTTGCCACTGTATAGCAAAGTGAATCAGCTATATGTATACATACATATATGTATGTATATATATATGTATATATATATATATATATATATATATATATGCAGCCATGAAATTAAAAGATGCTTACTCCTTGGAAGAAAAGTTATGACCAACCTAGATAGCATCTTCAAAAGCAGAGACTTTACTTTGCCGACCAAGGTCCATCTAGTCAAGGCTATGGTTTTCCCAGTGATCCTGTATGGATGTGAGAGTTGGACTGTGAAGAAGGCTGAGCACCGAAGAACTGATGCTTTTGAACCGTGGTGTTGGAGAAGACTCTTGAGAGTCCCTTGGACTGCAAGGAGATCCAACCAGTCCATTCTGAAGGAGATCCGCTCTGGGATTTCTTTGGAAAGAATGATGCTAAAGCTGAAAATCCAGTACTTTGGCCACCTCATGAGAAGAGTTGACTCATTGGAAAAGACTCTGATGCTGGGAGGGATTGGGGGCAGGAGGGGAAGGGGACGACTGAGGATGAGATGGCTTGATGGCATCACGGACTCGATGGACATGAGTCTGAGTGAACTCCGGGAGATGGTGATGGACAGGGAGGCCTGGTGTGCTGCGATTCATGGGGTCACAAAGAGTCGGACACAACTGAGTGACTGAATTGAACTGAACTGATACATATGTATGTGTTGCCTCTTTTTTCAATTTCCTTCCCATTTGGGTCACCACAGAGCACTGAGTAGGGTTCCCTGAACTACACATAGGCTCTCATTAGTTATCTATGTTATACACAGTATCAGTAGTGTATATATGTCAATCAATCTTAAGATCAAGATGACTTAATAAAGTACTTATATTGATGCTCTATTAGTTTAAGCCAGGCTGGAAGACTTAACTTCATACTAGGAAATTAATATTAGGGGGAAGCAAGTGCCACGGAGCTAACTTAATAAAGCTCCTTTATTTGTGGGATCTTTCAGACACCTCAAAATGTAACACTGAAATGGGATGGCTGTACATAGATCATTTAGAATCGACATCCTCTCTTCCTCACTCTGTGCTTTACAGACGATGACTGAGCACTTCCAGTCTGCCAAGTCCCAGCAAGCATTATTCTTACCTTATTGTATTTAATTCTCATCATAACCCTCTGCACCAGTCAGGATAGTTCTGGCTATGCTGCAGTAACAGGCAACCCTCAAATGTCAGAGGCTATAAGAAGAGGTTTATTTCTTACTCTTGCTGTATATCTATAACAGTCAGCTGGAGACTGCTACTCCGGAAATCAGGCAGAAGAGCAGGCTCTCTCAGGAACACCACTGCTTGGCCTTGCAGAGGGAAGGGGAGTTTGGGAGCATCTCACTTTGCCAATTCAGTGCTCAAGACTAGAAATGCCCCATGGCCCTTTAGTCCAAACTCACCAGCCAGAGCAGCATGAGAAAGGGAAAGAAATGAATTCATGGCTCTAAGGCCAGTGTTAAAAACTTTCCTTTTATAAAGGAGGGAAGAGAAGCTAAGGAGCCTATCCAGGGTATATAGCTAGATAAAGTCACTCTTTCCTCTCTGATAAAGAAATGTAACAAAAAAGAAGCAGAACACAGAGAACAAACTAGTGGTTACCAATAGGGAGAGGGAAGGGGGAAGGAACACTGTAGGCAGAGAGGATTAAGAGATATAAACTATTACGTATAAAATAAGCTGCCAGGATCTGTTGTACAACATGGGGATTATAGCCAATATTTTATAAAAACTATAAATGGAATATGGGGCTTCCCCAGTGGCTCAGCACTAAAGAATCTGCCTGTCATGCAGGAGCTACAGGAGACATGGGTTTGATCCCTGGGTTGGGAAGATTCCCTGGAGGAGGGTATGGCAGCCCACTTCAGTATTTTTGTCTGGAAAATTCCATTGACCGAGGGGCCTGGTGGGCTACAGGGTCGCGAGAAGTCAGATACAACATAAGTGACTTAACACCACGCACGCATAAATGGGATAAAACCTTCAAAAAGTGTGAATCACTACAGAGTACACTTGTGAGTTATATAATTTGGTACAGCACCTATACTTCAATTTAAAAAAAGAAGTGTAAACAGATGACTGTCATACAAAACAGATTGAGGCAACTGCAGTTTACGTGAAAAATCAAACTCAGAAGAATTGTAAGGGATGAATCATTCTAACTGGGAGGTAGATGAGCTAAAAAAGAAGAGACAAAGCCTTGTGAGGGAGATGTGGCTTGAGCGGGATCTTGAGAGATGGAAACTTGCATTCCAGGTAGTACAGAATAGAAGGGAGTAAATGCATGGAGAGGGAAGAGTAGATGATAAGGCTGGATATTTAAAGCAGTGTGGACAGAGTGGGGCGGGCGGGGGGGTGGGGGGGGCTTGAGGGAGACAACCAGAGAGGAAGCAGGAGATGAGGTATTTACAAGGCAGACTGGTAACAGACTATAGCTTTTGTTCTCCAAGCTGTTAGGGTATGCAAACACGGCATTATTCTAGAATAACTCATATTCACAGATAGAAAAAAAACAATCATTGAAGATACAACCCACTCGATAATGAGTCAAAGCATCATCTTTTACAGAAGTATAGCATTTCTGGAGTTTTCTATACGGCACATCACACGGGAGGTGTTTAATAAATATTTACTGGACACTGAATGATTTCCAGGAGAAGTCAATTTGAGGTTTAGAATCTGTCCTGAGGACAAAACAGAAAGAACTACTAGAAATCTAGAGATAAAAAGAACCCTGCAAGGAATTTTCTGGGTTGAATTTGTCACCAGGGGACACAGAATACCACATGCTGGCAAATTGCCAAGGCAACAAGAAAGATGACACATGAGCACAAACTGTGCTGTCAAGGTTTAACTAGTCTTGCGGTGAATGGGGCTGCCATATGGAATTGTTTTTATTTGCTGTGGGTAATTTTCTGTGGAAGAGCATCCTCCTAACCCAGCATAATAAAGTCGATTATTTGTGCTCAGAATCACCAGCAAGGGGTGGGGGTGGGGAAAATGAGAGAAAGGCAATCATCAAACACTTTTATCACTGAGCTACACCCTTGGTTGGATTCCATCACTGGGGATCCTCCTGGACGGGCCACCAAAAAAATGACAAAGGCTGGATTTTCAAGTACATTGACCAAGAGCTCAAAACAGTTAGGGGTTCCTTATCTCCAAATAAACACACCCTGAGTGGAAAAGGTCTCCTTGGGAGGCCCCAGTGATTGTCAGTCCTAAAGACAGATATCCAGTAGTCTTATAAGGATATGAGAGTTGGATTGTAAAGAAGGCTGAGTAGCAAAGACTTGATGCTTTTGAACTATGGGGCTGGAGAAGACTCTTGAGAGTCCCTGGGATGGCAAGGAGATCAAACCAGTCAGTTCTAAAGGAAATCAATACTGATATTCATTGGAAGGACTGATGCTGAAGCTGAAGCTCCAATATTTGGCCACCTGATGTGAACAGCTCACTCTTTGGTAAAGACCCTGATGCTGGGAAAGATTGAGGGCAGTGATGACAGAGGATGAGATGGTTGGATGGCATCACTGACTCAATGGACATGAATTTGAGCAAACTCAGGGAGATAGCCAAGGACAGGGAAGCCTGGTGTGCTGCAGTCCATGGTGTTGCAGAGAGTTGGACACGACTTAGCGACTGAACAACAGCAAAAGAGATGTATCTGTTTCTGATGCTAGCTTCCCAAAGGTAACTCAATTTCCTGAGACTGGGTTCTCCTTTCCATTTCATGTCCCAGTGAATTCTGACCCCTAAGAAGAAATTCATGAGATCCTAAATTTGGACAACGCTCCCGGAAAAGAAGTAATTTTATTAATGGGGGACTCTGTTCCTGAATGTTGGGTTGATTATCTTGGCGCACATCCTGAGGATAATGGTGAGGATTCTGTACAAGGTGACTCTTGAATTGTGGAAAGGTCACCATGCAGGTGAGTGGAGAATAAATGGAAGGAGACCCTTAGTCTTGTGGGGGGAAGAACACCTAAAGCTAACTGGGATAGACTAGGTGAGAAATGATGAAAAGATGGTGAACAGTTTCAGCTGTATTTATGGGCTGTCAACCTGAAACAAATAGACTGCTGATGTTTCTTTAGCAAAGATGGATTTCTTTGGGGATCAGCAGAGAATTGCAATTTTGGGTCCGTAACCATGGGGAGTCATGCATAAGTCCTTAGATGACCAGAGAAAAAACACTCTTGTATAGAGGTGAAAAGGAAGTCGGGAGGGCTGTAGTCACTGGCTGAGTCCTCACCAAGAAAGAAGTCCGTCTTCTTCCGATGGGTTGTGCTATTATATCGTGGCGGGGTGTGAGAGCGCCCCCTTCTGGTCTCCTAACTCTATTTAATTGAGATTTCTAATTATTAATTTTGTACAGAGCATATAAAGGAGATGACCTGTATTAGTTTTTCGGGCTGCTACAACAAAAGGACAACAAATTGGGTTGCTTAAACTACAGGAATGTACTGTGCTATGGTTCTGGAGGCTAGAAATTCGAGATCAAGGTGTCAGATGTGAGTGTTTTCTGAAGGCTGTGAGGTCCAGAGAATCCGCTCTGTGTCTCACTCCTAGCTCATGATGGTTTGCTGGGAGCCTTTAGCATCCCCTGGTTTCTGTTACATCATCCAAATTGCTCCTTCCGTCTTCACATGCTCCTTCCCTGTGCTTGTCTGTCTCTGTGTCCAAACTTTGCTTTATTCTAACAACACCAACCATAATAGGGGCCCACCCTATTCCTGTATCACCTCATCCTAACTAATTACACCGGTGAAGTCTCAGTTTCCAAATAAAGTCACATTTTGAGGTACTGATGTTAGTACTTCAACATATTGACGTGGGGGGCAAGTGGACACAACCCTTGACAGAAGACATTTCGAAGGTATTTGGAGTTTGGGGAGTTGTAATTGATTTGATGACTAATTGAGAGTGTTTTTCTTATTTATAAATTAAGATAGTTTGCAGATGAAGAAGATATTAACATATAATTTACAACTTAGCAAGGGGTAAACATGAGTTGCAACATTCTTGCGTGGGGCTGAATTATTCCCCCTTCACCAAAATTCATATGTTTAAGCCCCGATAATCTCAGAATGCAATTGTATTGGGGCCTTTAAAGAGATAATGAAGGTTAGATGAGGTCATTAGGGTGGGCCATTATCCAATGACTGGCATCCTTAAAAGAAGAGGTGATGAATATGTTAATTGGCTTGACTGCGGTAACCATTCCCAATGTGTACATATATCAAAACATCATGCAGTATGCCTTACGTACATACAATTTTTACTTGTCAAGTGTACCCAATAAGGCTGGGAAAAATAAGGAAGAAAGGAGAGAAGAAAAAACACAGAAGAAACACGATGTGAGGTTATTGGGAGAAGACAGTTATCTATAAGCCAAGCAGAGAGGTCTCAAAAGAAGTAACCCCACAGGAACTTTGATCTCAGACTTCCAGCATCTACAACTGGAAAAAAATAAATTTCTGCTGTGTAAGTCATCCGGTTTGTGGTACTTTGTTATGGTAACCCTAGCAGACAGATATAGTCCTTAACAATCTAAGGATGCTCCTTTAAGATGCCTGATCAGTAGAGGACATTACACGTGAAAGTGGAGAGCGCTGAGTCTTTCTAGGTAACTGGATCCTTAATCTGCCAAAGGACAAGATTAATGCTGCCTTTTTGCAAACTCCAGCAGGCCAGAAGCTTAGATGAAGAAGCATTTATAGGGCACCCACCTTAACAGGACCTGGTATCCTAGATTCCACCATGCTGTTTACCTCTGGTCGCCATTACCATTTAGGTTTTTATTTTTAAAAATTAAAAAAAAAATTTGGTCATGCCCCTAGTTCCCTGACCAGGGATCCAACCCGTGCCCCCCTCCATTGGAAGCATGGAGTCTTAACCACTGGACCACAAGTGCAGCCCCACCATTTGGGGTTTTAGATGAAAACTTTGTTCAGTGAGGATAAGCAGAGTTTTACTTTATCTGTCATCCACTGAGGAAGGAAGGTGAACAGACCAGAGAATTAGAAAGAAAAGGGAGGAAAAAATAATGGGAAATAAAAAACAAAAGGGAAGAAGGGAGAAAAGGGAAGAAGAGGAAAGAGGAAGAGGAAATGACGACTGAGAGACGGATGCATGAACGTAGGGTTTCTCAGCTTCAGCATGACTGACTTTGGGGGCTGGGTCACCCTCTGCTGTCCTGGGCTGTCCTGTCCATTGTAGGATGTTTAACAGTATCACTCCACTCACTAGAAGTCACTTACACCCACTGCCACCCCCACACCCTCAGTTGCGACAACCAAAAGTTCTCTAGACGTTGCCAAATGTTCCCTGGGGTAGAAATCGCCCATGATGTGATTTCTCATAAGATATGTAAGCGGTCATTTTGATTTTCTAAGATGAAGGACAGAAGGTGGAGAAATGTATAAAAACACGAAAAGATAGGAAGACAGGGATGTAGAAGTGGGACTTGCTGAACCCCACGGTTTCAGAGTCTGAGATGGAGGGTGTGGTGGGAGATCTGGCATGTGATGCGCTGTGTTTATCGGATACGAACACCGCTGTGACTTATCCCTCACTATTTAGACAGAGGAGTCCATGTACTTGTGACGGTGGCACATTGCTTCTAACAAAAACATCGTCCTTCCTACCCAGAACACGGACTGCCAAGTCAAGTACAATTCTAGATAGGGGCTTCACTTTGTTTTACTAACTGGTTCCAAGTGCATCCTACTTCTTGGATCTCGTGCTTTTCCTCAGCTAAAAGGGAGAAAAGGGTACCGCAAGCCTTTGCCTTTTATGATTTTAATGAAATCAGTGGGAATCTAGGAGGCACAATTATTGCTGAAAGCTAGGGGTCCGGTGGGTTACTCTGAGCAGGTTATTTTTCTAAGTCCTCACTTTCTCACTTATAAATGGGATAAAGGGACTTCCCTGGTGGTCCAGTGGTCAAGATTTCACACTTTCAGTGCAGGGGGCATGGGTTCGATCCCTGGTTGGGGAGCTAAGATGTAACATGCTGAGAAGCTTGCCAAAGCAACAACAACAATAGGGGCTTCCCTGGTGGTCCAGGGACTAAGTCTCTGTGCTCCCAGTGCAGGGGGCTCAGCTTCAAACCCTGGTCAGGGAACTAGAATTCATATGCTGCAATTAAAGATCCCTTGTGCAGCTAAGACCTGGCACAGCCAAATAAATAAAGAACCTTTCAAAGGATTTGTCGTGAAGATGGAGATAAGCCAAAAGTGCTTAGTACAGGCCCTGAAAGGGACTCAATGGACATTTAATTTTATTTTCATCAGCAAATGGTGATCAGAAAGATGAAGAAAATTGATAATAGCATGATTACAAGATGTTTATTTTTATGAGGGAGAGTTACAATGGACATAAAGACTATCTTCAACTGTCTGATGGAATTCTGTAAAAAGAAGAGTTTTTCCAAAAGACGAAACCAGAGATAAGAGAAGTGTTACAGGAAGGTGTATTTAGGTTCCAGAAGTTTTCCAACAACTGCTCCCACATGGTTACCTACTAGAAAAGGAGGGAGACTCTCCTCATGAGGAATGCCTGGGCAGGGGCTGTTTGGGAAACTTCCTTCTCTGGATAGGGGGAAACTCCTACACATCTGTCAAGATCCATCTCAGTTGTCCCTACTTGAGAAAGTCTGTGATCACCTTCATGGTCCAGCCTGAATTCAGTGTCTTGAACTTGACCTCCCAGATTTTACGGTCGTTGCCTGTTAGCCTGCCTCTTTCTGTATCTATATGGTTCTTCGGTTGTTCTCAGTTGTTCAGATCTTTAGACACATTGCCCATCATAATACCTGGAACTGAGTAGAAACTCAGAAGATGTCAAGGGGAGAAAGAATTGAATGGACAGAAGAGATTTCTGATTTAGGAGAGGAAACTGACATTGTTGTGTATAAATTTTCATCCAACTGGAATATGTGATGTGTTCTTGGATTTTCTAATATCCGACTTATTTTTACCAAGATCTTATCAGGCTGTATACCCAGCAACAAAACAACAGCTTGAAGCAAGAAAAGGTAAACAAACAAACCAAATGTATTTGGTTCCTGTAGCAATCCCACTCCTGGGCATATACATGGAGAAAACCATAATTGGAAAAGATATATGTACCCCAGTGTTCATTGCAGGACTATTTACAATAGCTAGAACATGGAAGCAACCTAAGTGTCCATCCACAGAGGACTAGATAAAGAAGATGTGTTACATATATATATATAATGGAATATTACTCAGCCATAAAAAAGAACAAAATAATGCTTTTTGCAGCACCATGGATGGACTGAGAGATTGTCATACTGGGTGAAGTAAGTCAGACAGAGAAAGACAAATATATAATGTTACTTATATGTGGAAGCTAAAAAAAAAAAACGGTACAGCTTTTTTGTTGCTGTTGTTTGGTTTTCCAACTCCAGGCCCATGGTCCATTTTCTAGTAAGTATTATTTCTTCCACAGTCAATCTGAGAGTCAGTGGACATGAACAACGGGTTTTGGACTCACTCAGCTTCCTGTGTTCCAGCAGTGACTTTGTTGTCCTACTTGTTGAAGAATTCAGACTTGTAAGGAAATACATACTTAATTCCAATAACAAAATTAAAATAACGTGTCTTTAGGTTGTACCCAGACTTGTAAAGTCTCATGTTACGAATTTCTTTCCCACAGTCTCTGAAAGATGAAAAGCTGAACAACCAATTGAAAAAGCTGGTCAACCCCATCCTAATTTCTCTTTTCTGTACTTCCAAGTTCAGAATATGTAGGACATCTATATTCTCTCTAAATGTCTTAGAATAGATGTCATTCCCCTGTGCCAGTGGGCAGGCAACTATTTGCAAGGCTGCAAAACAAACGAACAAAAACAGAAGCTGCAAATGTGGACTGGAAGGTGAGAATTATTTTCTAAGAGTCCTTATTGTGAGGGACTGAGAGAGGAAACAAACAAACAAACAAAAAAACCAACCTGGAAGCTAATGAGCTGTGAAATGATTGAAATGGAGGGTGACATTCTAAAATGCTCAGAAATCTGCATTTTTGCATTAGTCTTAGGGTCATGAAGAAACATTGATTCAAAAACTTGATAGAATTATAGTTTAAAATAGTGTATCCCTTAGTTTTTGTTTTCTTTTGTTGTTTCATTTTTAAGAAAGGCATTTCAACTCAACAAACAAAATGTTGTGGACCTACGATCTGCAGAGCACAAAAGTAGGAAGACAGATGAATAAATAGAGGCGCTTTTTTGTTTCACTATGTTATCAACATAGTGCTGGGAAAAGATGATTAAAATTGTGCTTATTACAGTGCATGCCAAATCACTTCAGTAGTGTCCAATTCTTTGCGACTTTATGGACTGTAGCCTGCCAGGCTCCCCTTGTTCATGGGATTCTCTAGGCAAGAATACTGGAGTGAGTTGCCATGCCCTCCTCCAGGGGATCTTCCCAACCCAGGGATCGAACCCCATGTGTCTTATGTCTCCTGTATTGGCAAGCAGGTTCTTTACAACTAGCGCCACATAGGAAGCCTATATTTATAGCTACCACTTATTAATTTTATGCCTACCATGTTCTAGAAAAGTCAGTAGAACAGTCATGAAAACTAGAGGCAACACACCTCAATTCAAAACTCCATTTCACCGCTTAACTCACTGTGTCATGTTGGGAGAATTCCCTAAACCTCTCTGCATCTCAGTCTCTCATCTGAAATAACCAAAGTGCCTGCTCTTTAGGGTTATTGTGAGGGTTAAATGAGTTAATATACCTAAGCACTCATAAAAATCCAGTTAGTGCTGTGTTCATTATAATTACTATTATCTCTGAGTGCATGAAGCACACTGCATTTATGATTTTTTTGGCCATACCCCATGGCTGGTGAGATCTGTTATGCTCCGTGTCCGTGTCCCCTACCCGACCGAATGAACAAGTCCACCAAAGTAATGCAAAAGGCATAAAGGGAGTTTATTTCTGGCGCGCCAGGGTCCTAGCCTCTCTGACACAGCAGAATGCGGCTGGACCCCGAACAAAGAGGTATGGCGGTTTATATACAGTTTGTCCCTTAGTCCAGCAACAGGCATAGTTGGCACTACCTGATTGGTTACATGCGAAGCTGAGCTCATACATTCCCCTGATGCTGCTTCCCTATAGATTTTTCTTATTTGGTATGGAATGTTTAGCGCAGGAGCTACTGACCTCCTTATTTGGTTATGGAATGTTTAGCGCAGGAGCTACTGTCCCAGGTCCCTGATGTAGTTACACACCTCACTAAGTCTTCCGATAACCTAACAAGATCCTGGTTTCCCGACCAGGGATCAAATGCAGGCCTCTGGTGCTGGAAGCTCAGAGTCCTAACCACTGCATTTCCAGGGAATTCCCATGTGTATGAGAGCTTGTGGAAATTTTTAATTATTCCTATTTCACAGGTGAATAAACTGAGGTCCAGAGGGGTGGATTCCTATGCTCAAGGACACAGGGCAAGGAAAGATTAAAGCTAGGATGCAAATCTCAATCTGACCGTAAAATTCACATTCTGACCACCATGCTTCACAGCATCCAAGGTAACAATACTATAACACAAAAGGAAATAAGTGAAAATGAAGGTATTGGGTAAAATCTTTGGGAATGCAGGGGTGGGGGGCGGAAATCGATGAATGGGTTCATGAAGGAGAAAGCATCTGAGCACAGCCTGGAGGATTTGCCCACCTGACTTAACCTCATATTCTTAGGATAGACAGATTATGTGTGCTTTGGCTCTAGATCATTTATTGTCTGCCTTTGTCAGCTTGGTGACATTTCTGTGATAGACAAGCTCTGCCTGGTACACAGTATCTACTCAATGATTCTTGTTGGAATGAAGAATTAATTAAGTAATAGGAGCTGGTGTTCCAGGTTTTTAGCAGCACTTTAGCTAAGTAATTCAGTAACATTCAATAATCTATTAACCATTCTTCCTATTACAAAGTAGTTGTATTCTGTTTTGACTGGAAAGAAATTGGTATTTTTCTGAATATACCATGAACAGAGAATGCCTTTAGGCTTCGTTAATAATCCCTCTTTAAGACGAAAAATATGCAATCACTGCAAATGTATCGCATGACAAGATCTCAGCCCTGTAGGTAATCTGCTCTTTTTCAAACATAATTTCTTCCCTGTTTACTTGATCCATTATGCTAATTAATGAAAACACCAGCTTTCAAGAATGTACCAAGGTTCTGTCTTTGTTTTGTGTAGCAAAACTTCTATTACTTTAACAATATGTATTGCTGGAGAGGATAGATACATGCATTCTTTGAATCATTTCTTCAGGAAATATAGTGAGATAACTCTATGTCATGAGTATTCAGAAGTACAAAGACTTCAGAGAAGTTTAGTGAGAATTCTCTCTACAGGAATCTGAAATGTGGTTGAAAAGAGAAGATAAACACACAACAATTGAATAACAAAGCACTGGGCAAATGATGGTAAACTGTCTTCAGAAAAGGCAGCCAACTGCATAATTGAGCCCAGCTCAATGAAGAATGTCTATTCCAAAGGGAATTTTTTTTTTTTTTTACAATTTTATGTTCATTGGCGTGTAACTGGGAAAAGTAGTGTTCAATGAGCAGCTATCAATATTATACAAACTATCCAGACATTAAGAAAAAACTATTTCTGGTGGACTCAACCATGATCAAAATCTGAGAAAAAAAAATTAGTTCCTCCCATAGCTCTGTTAGTTCAAGCAAAATGATTTCTTTTTAAACATTTGAATATTATCATTCCTCATTAGGGCTGTGTGTATGAATATGAATTAAAAATAGTGAAATGAGGTGAGAGAGGTTCATTCAATGTTCTGTCCCCTGATCTGAATGTCAGTTACATCTGGGTGTGCTCATGTTATAGAAGTTCTTTGAGATTTGTATCCTCGCCTATAGACATGTTATACTTCAATACAGTAAGTCCCCTACATACAAACCCTCAAGTCGCGAACTTTCAAAGATGTGAACATGCATCTGATTCCAGCAAGGAACCAGGACCTGTGCCATCAATGTCAGACATGAGTGAAATTGCAGCCTGCGCTCCGTCTCCTATTGCTGACGACCCTTCGGCTCTACCATCTCCCACCTCCTGTCCCTCCTCCAGTCTGTAACTCCTGTTGCCTGTTCACTCGATGCCAGCCCCTGTATGCCAGCTCTTGTACTGTGCTAGGTACTGTACTGTGAGATTAAAGTGTTTTCTTTATTTTTTGTGTGTTCATTTTTTTACCTATTATTTCTGTGAAAAGTGTTACTAACCTACTACAGTCCAGCATGATGCAGCCAATTGTGTTAGTTGGGTACCTAGGCTACCTTCGTTGGATTTATGAACAAATTTGTCTTAACAAACATGCTCTTAGAACTGAACTTGTTCATATGTAGAGGACTTACTGTACAAATTTTATATTTAAGAAAACAGAAGTGAATAAACTACTCAGGTAAGCAAGGACACTTTAGAATTCTTCCATTTTATATCCCTGCTGGTTTCCACAGTCACCTTAAAACACAATGACCTTGTATTTCAGATAGACTTGGATTTTGCCTCATCCATTTGTGTAGTTAATTGCTTTAGGACATCCTGTCTAATCCCCCATATCCTTGCTTAAAGCATTTTACAGCTCTGATGAAAATTTAGATTCCTTTTGGCCTGGAAGAATTAGATAGCTTTGGTTTTCAAAAGAGATTTTCAAGTTTTTGCTTAAGGAAAAAAAAAAATGTCATGGAAACATCTACAGGGGCTGTTTGCCATGGTTACCATAAAGGCGATACAACTCCAGAAAAGATGGACATTAAAAGCTGGGACACCCTGGGGAGAAGGCATTTCTAGGACAGTGATGGTCACTAATTACTCAGCACTTCATCTATTTCAGTCTCAAGTCTTCCCACTTTTAACATATGAATACACCCAATAGTGCAACGAGGTCAATGCTACAAATATTTTGATTGCACAAATGGGAAAATGGAAGCAGAGAGAGGAGAAGCATTTTTCCTAAGGTTTCACGGCCATTAAGTGGGGGAGCTAGGATGAAACCAGGTTGGTCCCAGGGACCATGCATTCCATTCTGTACGGCCTCCAGTACTACGAAGAACAAACAGGACATGGTGACTCCATTGAGAAGGTCCTGATGGGTTTCAATTCTTTCTCCTGTAAACTCCCCCTTGGCTTTTTTCTTTTCTTTAAGAAAAAAAATTTTTTTTTATGTGGACCATTTTTAAAGTCTTTATTGAATTCATTACCGTATTGATTCTGTTTTACGTTTCAGTTTTTTGGCCACAAGGCATGTGGGAGCTTAGCTCTCGATCAGAGATCAGACTGGGACCCTCTGCATTGTCTTAACCACTGGATCACCAGGGAAGTCCCTTTCCATTTGATTTTTGGAGATGATGTTTATCATATCACTAATAGTTACTAATATTGTTGCAGGAAGGGGGACCCCTTTGAGGGCCCAAACCTGGGCTCTTGTCTAACACTCGGAAATGAATTGTCTGGGCAGACACATGTGCTGACAAAGAAAGAGATTTTATTGGGAAAGGGCGCCTGGGCGGAGAGCAGAAGGGTAAGGGAACCCGGGAGAACAACTCTGTCACATGGCTTGCAGTCTCAGGTTTTATGGTAATGGGATTAGTTTCCGGGTAGTCTTTAGCCAATCATCTGACTCAGAGTCCTTCCTGGTGGTGCACGCCTTGTTCAGCCAAGATGAATAACAGAGAGAAGGATTCTGGGAGGTGGTCGGACATATGGTGTCTCCTTTTGACCTTTCCTGAACTCTTCCGGTTGGTGGTGGCTTATTAGGTTCGTGTTCCTTACCAGGACCTCCTGTCGTTAAAACAGCTCATGCAAATGGTTACTGTGGTGCCTGGCCAGGATGGGCAGTTTCCATCAGTGTGCTTCCCCTAACAATATCAGCTTTGTATTTTTAAGGTGATGCTTGACTTGTAAGATAAGAGTGCCAAGGTCATAAATGTAAATATGGCAAAACCACCAAGCCCTGAAAATCCCACTGATTAGCTTTCGGTCAAGACAAGTTGGAGTTTATATCACTTTTCTACCACTTAATTAGGGGTTTTCCTGGTGGCTCAGATGATAAAGACTCTGTCCCCATTGTAGGAGACCTAGGTTCAATCCCTGGGTCGGGAAGATCCCCTGGAGAAGGGAAACTGGAGCTATGCACTCCAGCATTCTTGCCTGGAAAAGTTCATGGGCAGAGAAGCCTGGCAGGCTACAGTCCATGGGGTCGCAAAGAGTCGGAAATGACTGAGCGACTCACACACACATAGTACATAGCGGGCTTCCCAGGTGGCGCTAGTGGTAAAGAACCTGCCTGCCAATGCAGGAGACTCAGGTTTGATTCCTGGGTCGGGAAGATCTCCTGGAGAAAGGAATGACAACCCTCTCCAGTATTCTGGACTGGAGAATCCCATGGACAGAGGAGCCTGACAGGCTACAGTCCATGGGATCACAAAGAGTCAGACACGACTGAAGTGACTTAGCACGTAAACGTAGTACATAGCACACTCTTCCATACCTCGTAGGGCCTCAATAATGCATTGAAAATACTTTCAATAATCATTTTATTTTGTAGATAAAACATTTAGATGCAAAAAATTAAAAAAAATAGAGAGCCTAGCTGATGTATTTGGTAGGAATGCTATTGCAGAACAGCAGCTGAAAATCAGGCATATAATTTTTGTTAGATATTTCTCAAAAATGGGAGTCTACTCTTACAAAGAGGGAGAAAATAGTAAGCATTTCATATGGCTACTGAAAAGCTTTGGCAAACTGTGAAGCCTGTGGCACCTCTAGATAAGGACCAGAGCTAAGCAGTGAAAATTCATTTGAAGGTCAGAAAAAAAGGGCCCATGAAAAAAGGTTAAAAAATAATTGGGATTAGTTAGCCTAGAAAGGAAAAGATGACACAGCCACTTAATTACTGTCTTCATCCCCTTGCTAAATGAAGTGATTGCCTCCATCTCTGCTAATGAGAAAACTCAAGAAGCTGACTTAAAAAGAATGCCAAGGATATGTAGGCACGGTGCTCGGGGTATTTTTATTTTATGAAGTACACTGAAAAGTTTGGCTTCTCAGGTGGCGCTAGTGGTAAAAAACCTGCCTGCCAATACAGGAGACATAAGAGATGAGGGGTCGATCTCTGGGTTGGGAAGATCCTCTGGAGGAAGGCATGGCAACCCACTCCAGTATTCTTGCCTGGAGAATCCCATAGAAGCCTGGCAGTACAAAGGGTCTTGAAGAGTCGGACATGGCTGAAGCAACTGAGCATGCACGCACACACACTTAAAAGGTTACCTGCAGGGATTCTAGAAATGTCTGTCCAGGAGAGCCTATCTTTCAGGTATGACATACCTGGAATATGGAAGCCAAGAGGGAAGATTTGTTACCTCTCCATGAAGAATGGTTGAAACTGAAAGCAAGTGAAAGCCGCTCAGTCGTGTCCAACTCTTTGCAACCCCATGGACTATACAGTCCATGGAATTCTCCAGGCCAGCATACTGCAGTGGGTAGCTGTTCCCTTCTCCACGGGATCTTCCCAAACCAGGGATTGAACCCATGTCTCCTGCATTGCATGTGTATTCTTTACCAGCTGAGCCACCAGGGAAGCCCAAAAGCAAGAGACTGGATCACACGCCTTTTGGGTGTCCCTTGAGCTTTCAAACTGTTTATAATTTTATTTATTTACTTTTGGCTGTGCTGAGCTGTATGGACCTCATGCAAAGAGTTAACTCATTGGAAAAACTCTGATGCTGGGAGGGATTGGGGGCAGGAGGAGAAGGGGACGACAGAGGATGAGATGGCTGGATGGCATCACTGACTCGATGGACATGAGTCTGAGTGAACTCCGGGAGTTGGTGATGGACAGGGAGGCCTGGCGTGCTGTGATTCATGGGGTTGCAAACAGTCAGACAGGACTGAGCGACTGAACTGAACTGATGCTGAGTCTTTATTGCCGTGAGGGCTTTTCTCTGCTTGTAGCAGGCAGACTTCTCATTGTGGTGACTCCTCTTGTTTCAGGGCACAGGCTCTCGGGCTTGTAGGCTTCAGTAGTAGCAGCACATGGGCTCAGCAGTTGCGGCTCCAGGGTCCTAGAGCACAGACTCAATAGTTACGGTGCACGGGCTTAGTTGCTCCACAGCATGTGGGATCTTCCCGGATCAGGGATCCAACCCTTATCTCTTGCACTGGCAGGCAGATTCTTTACCACTGAGCCACCAGGGAAGCGCCTCTCAAAATTTTAATTCCTTGACTTTGAGCCTGACTCTCCATCTTCCAAGCATCTTTGCGGATGTCATTGTGTTAAACCCAATTATGGGGACCATCTTAGGAAACTTTATTTCTGCTGCAGAGCCATGGAGGAAATAAAAGGTCAGCTCTCAACAGCCCAGTTGGGAGCCAACTCTGCTTCTTTTAGACCTTCCAAACTTTCGATTAGAGTGGCAGTGATCTCAGCCATTTACCAGCATGGGCGGCTGGGGCTGTGATTAGATGAAATGCTATTAGAGGGCTGGGTTAAAATTTAGGCACAAAGGAGGAGGATGTGTGTTGGAGGGTCGTGATCTTTCTACACACATGGGAGGAGGAGAGACCTGGAAAATCCTCAGTCTTAATATTACACCCTCAAATACCCCCACAAGAATTATGAATTTGCAGATGACTTCTTTATGTATGTATTTATTTTGAAATCTTTGTTTTTTACAGAAAGATGATATGCGGAGGGTGGTGGGAGGGGGTTCAGGATTGAGAACTCATGTACACCCATGGCAGATTCATGTCAATGTATGGCAAAACCAGTACAGTATTGTAAAGTAAAAAAAATAAATACAAATAAAGAGCAAAAATAAATAAATAAGTTGAAGAGTAAAAAAAAAAAAATTTTTTTTTTGCTGCACCACATGCCAGGTGGAATTTTAGTTCCCTGACCAGGGATTGAACCCATGGCCCCTGCATTGGAAGCAGAGAATCTCAGCCACTGGACTGCCAGGAAATTCCCACAGATGGTTTCTTAATAGTGACTGTGTATATGGGTAGGGATTCATTTTAGATATTTGGGGCTCCCTTTCCTTAGACGGAAACTTCTCCCCTTTTTATCTTGTCTACTTCCCATTGATGGTGTTTGTGCTCAGTCATGTCCAACTCTTTGCAACCCCATGGACTCTGGCCCCCCAGGCTCCTTTCTCCACGGGATTTTCCAGGCAAGAATACTAGAGTGGGTTGCCATTTCCTTCTCCTGGGGATCTTCCTGACCCAAGGAGGGAACCTGCATCTCCTCTGTCTCCTGCATTGGTAGGTGGATTCTTTACCACTGAGCCATCTGGGAAGCCCAATTTGTGGCACCCTATCCCCTTAATGGGGTTTCTCAGGTGGCTCAGCAGTGTGTGTTTGATCCCCGGGCCAGGAAGACCCCCTGGAGGAGGGCATGGCAACCCACTGCAGTTTTCTCCAGTATTCTTGCCTGGAGAATCCCATGGACAGAGAAACCTGGCAGGCTAGGGTCCACAGGGTCACAAAGAGTGGACACAACTGAGACGACTTAGCACATCCTTTTAATGTGCCATCGCTTCCCCAATAATTATCCTCTCCTCCTCTCTTTGGCTTCAGGGCAGAGTTGTCAGTCATTGGATTTGATCTAATTCCCTGCTGTGTTGGGAACCAGGGATGGAGTTTAAGTCCCTTTATTGGAGAAGAAAAAGAAAGGAAGATTTTGCTATTGTCTGGCTGTAAAACAGAGTACATACAAAACATCCGAATTCGGAAAAGTCAACACTGGCCATCTTTTAGCATGTTTCCTAGTTATTCTGTGAACAGTCTCCTTTTTTCTCTGCTCCACAGTTTTCTTTCCAAATGTCTTTCTCATTAGCTTAGAGCCTGCATATGTTTTGTTTTAAGAAGGGGTATGGGCGTGTTCGAAGGCCCAGGATTACTCTAACTCACAACAGCAGTAATTAGATGAAGTGGTGGGGATCGGGAAGGGAGTGGAGAAGAACAGTAGGTGGCAGAGGAGTCAATCTGCTTTCACAACTTGAGCCACCTGGGAACCCATGTATATATATATATATATATATATATATATATATATATATATATATATTCATATAAATACATGCATTCCCAGGTGGCTCAAATTTATGTATATTTATATGGGCTTCCCTTGTGGCTCAGCTGGTAAAGAATCTGCCTGCAATGCGGGAGACCTGGGTTCTATCCCTTGGTTGGGAAGATCCCCCAGAGAAGTGAAAGGCTACCTGCTCCAGTATTCTGGCCTGGAGAATTCCATGGACTGCATAGTCCATAGGGTCACAAAGAGTCGGACACAACTGAGCGACTTTCACGTACTCATATATACCATGTCTTCTTTATCCATTCATCTGGTGATGGACATTTAAGTTACTTTCTTATCTTGGCTATTGTAAATAGTAGGAAATATAATCACTAATATTGTAACAATTTTGTATGGTGACAGATGGTAACTGGACTTACTGTAGTGATTATTTCTCAGTGTATAAAAATATTGTATCACTGTTTCACATCTGAAACTAATATAATATTGTATGCTAATTGTAACTTAGTAATAATAATAACAACTCCCCTTTCCAAAGAATGCAGTGAAAATTCAGCTGCCTCCAGAGGCCAGGCAGGTAACACCAGTGAAGAAAGCCTCATGGACCTGTTGAGTGCTTGCCTGCGGGCAAGGGACAGCATCACTAGCCACCTTTACTGCCCAGGCAGGACCACATTGCCAGATCTTCCAGGTTTTCAAAAAAGACCAGAACTCTAACTTTCTTGTTAGATCTCCTAGCTTTGTTGCTAACATTTGCTTGCTTGTTTTGCTTTAATCTTGATAACTAATTCAGAAAAAAAATTAAGTGCTTTGCAATTAATATATATATTTATATAAATATATATATTTAATTTTTATGGGAGTAAATTGCTTTAAATGTGTGTTAGAATCAGTTATATATATATATATATATATATGTATGTCTGTGCTCAGTGGCTCAGTCATGTCCAACTCTTTGTGACCTCATGGGCTATATTTCACCAGGCTCCTCTGTCTATGGGATTCTCCAGGCAAGAATACTGGAGTGGGTTGCCATTTCCTTCTCCTGGGGGTCTTCCCAACCCAAGGATCAATCCCGCATGTCCTGTGTCTCTCGCATTGGCAGATGGATTCTTTCCCACCTGGGAAGCTGATATATATGTGTGTGTGTATATATATGTATATATAATCAGCTGTATACATATATCCTCTCTTAGGATTTCCTTCCCATTTAGGTCACCACAGAGCATTGAGTAGAGCTTCCTGCACTATATGTAGGTTCACATTCATTATCTATTTTATACAGAGTGTCAATAGTGTATACATGTCAATCCCAATCTCCCAATTCATCCCACCTCCCTTTCTCTCTTGGTATCCATAGATTTGATCTTTGTGCCCATGCCTTCATTTCTGCTTTGCATAGAAGATCACCTCTACCATTTTTCTAGATTCCACATATATTTGTTAATATACAGCATTTGTCTTTCTAACTTACTACCCTCTATGACAGTCTCTAGATCCATCCATGTCTCTACAAATGACCCAATTTTGTTCCTTTTTATGACTGAGTAATATTCCATTGTATATACACACCACATCTTCTTTATCCATTCCTCTGTTGGTGGACACTGAGGTTGCAATGATACTGTACTATTGATTTATCAGATGTTACCATTGGAGGAAGCTTGGTGAAAGGTACACAAGACTCTGCACTGTTCATGTAACTTCCAGTGAATCTATATTGATTTCAAAATAAAAGTCTAAAAGTGAAAGAAAATGGCTCAAAACAACATACTCTGCAAATAAAACTGGATTGGGCAGTTTATCCTACTCTCTCCTCCAGTTCTGAGAGGCATTCCTTCTCTAGAGTTATAACTGGAGAAGACAGTACTAAATCTGCCATGGGAGGACTTCTGATCAAATTTCTTTTCTTTTGAGACAACAAAAAATTTCAGGGGTAGGGGGGAAGTTCACTGGGTTTCCCTGGTGGCTCAGCAGTAAAGAATCTGCCTGCAATGCAGGAGATGCGGGTTCCATCCCTGGGTCAGGAAGATCCCCTAGAAGAGGACCTGGCAACCCACTCCAGAAGTCTTGCCTGGAGAATCCCATGGACCAAGAAGCCTGGCGGGCTACAGTGCATAGGGTCACAAAGAGTCGGACATGACTGAAGCAACTGAGCACACACACGTGTACTGGAGAAAGGTAGAAAACATAGTTACTGGGATTCCAGCTACTCCAAAGATTTTTTTTCTTTTTAATTTTATTTTTTGTTAACACCAAAAACATTTTGTATTGGGAACCCGCTCCAGTATTCTTGCCTGGAGAATCCCATGGATGGAGAAGCCTAGTAGGCTGTAGTCTACAGGGTCGCAAAGAGTCGGACACGACTGAGTGACTTCACTTACTTATTTATAGCCAATTAACAATGTTGTGATAGTTTCAGGTGTGTGTTGAGGTTTTTTTTTTTATCAAGGCTGATTGCCAAATGTGACTTTAACCCTAGGGGAATGGAAGAGTTCTCACTAGCCTTCTTTAGAAAATGTTTGCTCTGAAGAGGTTTGTGAAGCATTGCACAGACCCAATGAATTCGCTGACTCAGGAGAGTCAGTGCACCTGAGTTTGGATTCCAGTTTGCTTCCTTAGTGGCTGGAAGGTCTTGAGTAAGACTGGTCCATCTCATTCTCCATTATCTGTAAAATGGAGATGATGTAATTTCTCCCTCCCAAGGCTGAGATAAAATCAGATGAATAATGCACGGTGGGGATTTCCCTGGCAGTCCAATTGTTAAGACCCTGTGTGGCCAGTGCAGGGGGCAGGGGTTCAATCACTGGTCAAGGAACTGAGATCCCACATGTCACGTGGTGGGGCAAAAAAAAAAAAAAAAAAAACCAGATGAAATAAAGCCAGAGACTCAGCAACTTAAAAAAAAATGCATTGTGAAAGCATTTGATAACCTTCCTTCAAAGAAGCAAACAAACATAAATGGTACAGGTTGTTTTGTTGGTACACGGCAGGATATAGTCCTTATGATCAATTTTATGCCCTGGTAATCAACTCCCCATGTTCCCAGGCCCCTTATTTTTATTTAGTTCATGGGCGCTCATTGTTCACACAAGAAAATAAAACTTCTACCCATTGCCTTGTTCTGTGACTTATATGACACACCTGGGAAAGTTTAACATTAACAAAATGCCACGCATCATAAACCACCCACTAATACCCCTTCATTATTCTTCTCAGACCTGTCTTTATGCATTTTTCTCCCTCTTGACATTATTTTCTGTCGCTTGTGGAATAACCTGAACATCAATCTTGTTTAAGGGCAGTTTCCTTCTCATACAAAAGTAAGAGTCCAGCCCGGAAGTCCAACTACTTATTTGAAGTATTTCTTGGCCTGGAGAAGCAAGAGTCATTCATATCATGGCTATCTGCCAAGATTTTAAGTTTTATGCAACTCATCTTAGAAGGAAGATAACCTCCTCTCTCCTCTGTGAAGACCAGTCCATTTCCTTTTCATTTTTGTTCACTAGGATGTAAAGAAAAAATGTAAGGTCTCATATGTCTTATGGAAGCATTTTCTTGATTTCTCCAGTGTGTTCTGGGGTTGATGTTCCTTTGTTCTCCAGTGTTACCACCTGGCCTTCTTAGTTTCTCTAGCATATAAAAATACTTGTAGATGGCCACACAGAGAAGTATTTCTTTATCTCTGTTCTTTCACTGGAGCTGTCTAACTTTCTTTACCTGGTTGACATCTGAGGATGCCTAAAAATTCAGGGACAGATGTATCTTCTCCAGAAAGACTTCCAAAAAGTCCTGGAGTTGGGTTCAGTGTGGCTCAGATGGTAGAGAATCAGCCTGCAATGCAGGTGACCCGGCTTTGATCTCTGGGTCAGGAAGATCCCCTGGAGAAGAAATGGTGACACACTCCAGTATTTTTGTCTGTAGAATTCCATAGAGAGAGGAGCCTGGTGGGCTACAGTCCTTGAGGTCACAAAGAGTTGGACACGACTGAGAGACTTTCACTTTTGTTTCATTTTTCCCCTTATGCAGATTTCTGTTCTTTTTCATCTCCTTTCCATTTGTCTGTCTATCTATCTTTTTATCTATGTATCTTTCTCTCCATCTTTCTACCTATGTTTACTTTGAAATTGCTTTCAGGGAGGGCATATTATTTTCTTTATTTATTTTTCTTTCCATCGTAATTATTGCCATTGTGTCTGTCCCGTCTACAAGGAACTTGGACTCTTCCTGATGCATGTTTGTATCTTTAGAACCTAGCATGATCTTGGCACAAAGGAGGTTCTCAGGAGATGTTTGTTGAGAGAGAGTTTTGTGGAGATAAAGGCTCATGTCCTTTCCCCTTCATTACTGAAAGCCAATTTCTACAGCAGTCCCTGGATCATGGTAGTTAGTCAGTAAATATTTGTAGAAGGACTAAGGGAAGGAAGAAAGGAATGCATGCAAATTGGCTTATGTATTGGTGATGGTGGAAAGGGAGTATTAGTTTAAGGTCAATTTGAAATCATTTTATCCTCTACCCCTTTCCTATAATGGAACCCTGGGTCTTCATTATCATTCAGGGCATAATATAAAATAATGAAGCCAAGTGACTTGGATGCAAATTCTGACTCCACCATGTATCAGCTGTGTGACTTTGGGCTAATTGCCGAACCTCTTTGGGCTACATAATATATATAGGATATATAGGATATTATATAGGATAATTTTGTATATCCTAGATGATATACAATATTATCCAGAAAGATAAACGGGCTTCCCTGGTAGCTTAGCTGGTAAAGAATCCACCTGCAATGCAAGAGACTCACCATTCCTGCATCGAAAAGATCCCCTGGAGAAGGGATAGGCTACCCACTCCAGTATTCTTGGGCTTCCCTGGAAGCTCAGCTGGTAAAGAATCTGCCTGCAATGTGGGAGACATGGGTTTGATCCCTGGGTTGGGAAGATATGAAGGATAATAATATTACCTCCTGAACAAGTAATGATTTAGTGAATACAAAAAAGACATTTAGAATATTGCCTGGCACATAGCAAGTACTCACTGTAAGTATTATTATTGCCTACGTAAACTAGAGTGCAGGTTTACTCATATATTAACAACATTTGCTGGGCACCTACTATGTGCTTCACACTGAGTTAAACCCTATGGAGGCAAATATGGAAGAACTAATTTGATCTTTGTCTGAAAGTCACTCATAGTGTATAAAAACCAAAAATCTAACTTGGTGTTACAAGTTCAGTGAGGCACATAAAACCACAATGAAATATTACCTTCCACCTGAAAGGATAGCTATCATCAAAAAGACAAGTGATAAATACTAGTGTGAATGTGGAGAAAAAGGAAAACTTGTGCACTGTTGGTGGAACTGTAAATTGGCACAGCCACTGTGGAAAATGGTATGGAAGACCCTCAGAAAATTAAACAGCCATGAGACTTTCCTGGCAGTCCAGGGGTTAAGACTCTGTGCTTCAAGAAGCACAGGCTCAAGGCTGTCTACCCTCCTTTTTTTCTCTTCCAGTTTTATTTGGATGTTATTGACATGCAGCACTGCATAAGTTTAAGACGTACAGAATAATGATTTGACTCACATACATCAGGAAATGATGACCGCAATAAGTTCAGTGAACATCCATCATCTCATACAGATGGAGTATTTAAAAAACAGGAAAAAATTTCCCGTGTGATGAGAATGCTTAGGATTCACTCTCATAACAATTTCATGCATAACATAGAGCAGTGTTAGTTATATTTATCATGTTGCACATTACATCCCTAATACTTATTTATCTTATAACTAGAAGTCTGTACCTTGGCTAGCTCCATCCAGTTCCCCTTCCCCTCACCTCCTGCCTCTAAAAACCTTATCTGATCACTTTTTTCTATGAATTCACTTGTTTGATTTTGAAGCATAACTGACCTACAACATTATGTTAGTTCCTGGAAGGGTAATGAACCTTAAACGAGGAAGCAGTGCTTCCAAGGTGGGTTTGGAAGGAGACCACCTGTTCACAGGAGCCTCTGGCTCCCAGAAATAGCCATCATTGCCTTTACTCTTTGAGGTCTTTTGAAAGTCAGTGAGGAGTGTGTTTTCCTGCCCATGGTGGAGAATTTTCTTTGGAGTGGGTTTCCTGGAAGCAAGTTTGGAAGTATCCTATTGAGAACTTTGCACACATACTCTGGCCTTTGATTTCGGTGCAAAAGGCCAGATTTCCTGGAGATGGGAGGGTAATTTTAAACAGCCTTCAAAAGGCCATTATGGAGTCTTCCCTAAATGTTATGTTGGCCCCCACCATTATGCCTCTCGCTGCGCACTCCACTGTAATTATCAGCCCTCTCGCAGCTCCCAACCTCACAAAGTGCCCCTTTGAAGCTGCCCAAGGCACAGACTGGGTCTGTCAACTTCTTGCTTTCCCACGCCCATGATGAAATGAGAGGTGGACAGAATGGACTCTTCAGAAGGAGGTTAGATAACCAGAGGCCATCTGTGACCCTGCTCCAAGGCAGCCTACAAATGTCCCTTGGCTCCAGCTGTTGAACCAGAGTCACTTCTGAGGTTATCTATTGAGACTATCTCAGCATCACAAAATAGGAGAAGAGAAAGAAACCAGCATCATCCTTCAGCGTGGTCGCTGAAGCTTCTAGGAGGAGAGCCTTTCAGAGCTTTTCCAGATGGTACTTCACGTTTAACAAACTGGTGGTTAAGTCGGTAAAGAATCTGCCTGCAGGAGACCAACTGCAGCGTAGGAGACCTGGGTTCAAGCCCTGGGTTGGGAAGATCCCCTGGAGAAGGAATTGGCAAACCACTCCATACTGGAGTAGAAATCCCTTGGACAGGGGAGCCTGGAGGGCTGCAGTCCATGGAGTCACAAGAGTCGGACATGATTTAGCAGCTAAACACCACTACTTCATGGTACTTAAGGCAGATGAGTGTGAAATTCATTGACACCCATCATGGGCCCAGATGATAGGAATGTAAGTCTCTCTGTTATGGAAAGCTGTTTGATGCCTATGTATCAAGAATTTGAAGAATATATATGGTTTTGGGGAATTCCTCATGGTCCAGTGGTTAGGACTCTGAGGTTTCACTGCTGAGGGTCTGGGTTCAATCCCAGGTCAGGGAACTGAGATCACATAAGAGCCATGCAGTGCAGCCAAAAATGAAACGGATATGTACTATTTCAACCAGTACTTCCACTTCCATTCTAATCAGTCTGAAATCCAGACGTTATCAAAAAAGGCATTCATTACTATAAAACATTGGAAGCAAATTCAGTCAATATGTAGAATTGGTAGGTGTTTATGTTGAATTACTCAATGGAATATTGAAGTCATGTAAAATTAAGTTTACAAAGAATTTATAATTCACCTGGGAAAATGCTTGTCCTAATGATTCATTTAAAAAAGAACCAGCATATAGAATTGAATATATAGTATGACCTCAAGTTAAATTTTTTTTAAAAAAATGTAAAGACAGCAGGGAATTAGCCACAATGTTCAAGGTGGTTACTTCTGAGCTATAGGATGATGGGTGATTTTGATTATTCTTTTTGAATTTTTTGTCATTGTGTGAAATTCCTGCAAGCATATATTTCTTTTATGCATTAAAAATACATACTTTAAAAATCTAATCTTTGGTGATAAACAAAAAGGCAGAAGAGTGATTTGCTGAGGGTGGAGTAGGCAGAGAGGGAGCTATTGATTGGAAAGGGACATGAGGGAAATTTCTAGAATGATGGAAATGTTCCATATCTTGATCTGGTGGTTATATGGGTGTATAGGCTTGTGTTTGCTTTGTCACTCAGTCGTGTCTGACTCTTTTCGACCCCATGGACTGTAGCCCGCCAGGTGTATACAGAGGTACAAATTCATTGGGCTGTACCATCAATAGGGTACAGTAAGAGAAGACTTTTGAGAATCCCTTAGACTACAAGGAGATAAAACTAGTCAATTCTAAAGGAAACCAACACTGAATATTCATTGGAAGTACTGATGCTGAAGCTGAAGCTTCAATACTTTGGCCACCTGATGTGAAGAACCAACTCATTGGAAAATACCCTGAAGCTGGGAAAGATTAAGGGAAGAAGAAGAAGAGGGTGACAGAGGATGAGATGGTTGGATGGCATCACTGACTCAACAGACATGAGTTTGAACAAGCTATGGGAGATGGTGAAAGATGGGGAAGCCTGGTGTGCTGCAGTCCATGCGGTTGTGAAGAGTCAGACATGACTTAGCAACTAAACAACAACAAATCAATGTGTGTGTTCTCTGCTGTATGGAATTTTCACCTCAATTTAAAAACACTGTATGTTGACCCTTGCATCCCCTTATGTACAGTCCCCACATGTCTTTCTCCCATGATATTTTTGGCCAGCCCTGATTTCCATGTTCCCATCACTCCTGTTGAGTTGCTCCCACCCCCATGTCCTACTCCCATATTCTGGGAAGAATTACATTATATTCTTTCCTAACAAAGCTAGTTCTCCAAAGACAATTACTTTTAACCCATATTCCACCCCTTGCTGAGAGGCCTCAGGTAAGTAATTTATCCTTTAGTTCTTTCGTCTTTAGGGTTAAGGGCAGGGAGGTAGTACCTCATGGAGTTATATTGTGTAGATTAGGAAATACATATACAGGGACTTCCCTGGCCATCCAATGGTTAAGACTCCATGCTTCCACTGCAGGGGGCACAGGTTCAATACCTGGTTGTGGAACTAATAATCCACAAGCCATGTGGTATGGCAAAAAAAAAAAAGGTAAATACACATACAAAGTGCTTTCCCACAGGGTCTAAGACAAGTAAGTAAGAAGTGGAAGTGAATAATATTCTTCATCTTGAATCTTGCCCAGATCCGCTCTAACCCTGCCCATTCTTCAAAATGTATCTACCTTTCTAGAAGCTACTCATGACCACTCCAGCTTTCATGGATCTCCTAATTTTTGTTGTTCATCTTAGTCCTTAACCACATACTGCCCTAGAGAACATGCTTCACTTTCATGGCAAAGAGAGATGAGATTTATTGGTCACCTACTATATGCCAGACACAGTTGTGAACTTCGTTTACACTACCTCTAGTCATTTTAAAATAATTCTCTGAGGTGGGAGTTATTATCACCATTTTACAGGTGGGTAAACTGAGACCCAGAGGGACTATGTAATTCGTTTAAAGTCACCCAGCTGGATTTGAACCCAGCTTGGCTTGAGACAAAAATCTGTGCTGTTTCTTCTTTAATGTGTACTAGTTGTTGAACATTTCTTGAAGGTCTGATATTAGCTGCAGCAAAAGACATGGAATTCATTAATTAATTCACGTATGCATGCATGCATTCTTGCATTCAGTCAACAAAAGCCTGTGAAGCATCTAACAGATGCTATCAGGATCCCCTCTTCAGTTCAGTTCAGTTCAGTTCAGTCGCTCAGTCATGTCCGACTCTTTGCAACCCCATGTATCGCAGCACACCAGGCCTCCCCATCCATCACCAACTCCTGGAGTTCACTCAGACTCACTTCCATCGAGTCCATGATGCCATCCAGCCATCTCATCCTCTGTCGTCCCCTTCTTCTCCTGCCCCCAATCCCTCCCAGCATCAGAGTCTTTTCCAATGAGTCAACTCTTCGCATGAGGTGGCCAAAGAACTGGAGCTTCAGCTTTAGCATCATTCCTTCCAAAGAAATCCCAGGGCTGATCTCCTTCAGAATGGACTGGCTGGATCTCCTTACAGTCCAAGGGACTCTCAGGAGTCTTCTCCAACACCATAGTTCAAAAGCATCAATTCTTTGGTGCTCAGCCTTCTTCACAGTCCAAGTCTCACATCCATACATGACCACAGGAAAAACCATAGCCTTGACTAGATGGACCTTTGTTGGTAAAGTAATGTCTCTGCTTTTGAATATACTATCTAGGTTGGTCATAACTTTCTTCCAAGGAGTAAGCGTCTTTTAATTTCATGGCTGCAGTCACCATCTGCAGTGATTTTGGAGCCCCCCAAAATAAAGTCTGACACTGTTTCCATTGTTTCCCCATCTATTTCCCATCAAGTGATAGGACCGGATGCCATGATCTTTATTTTCTGAATGTTGAGCTTTAGGCCAACTTTTTTGCTCTCCACTTTCACTTTCATCAAGAGGCTTTTTAGCTCCTCTTCACTTTCTGCCATAAGGGTGGTGTCATCTGCATATCTGAGGTTACTGATAACATATGCTATCAGGATCCCCTCTTAGGTCTTATCAATAAGGTATACACAACACAACTCTTGGTGCTGTCATCCACAAGTCTTTACTTAAACATTTCCTCTGGCCACCAGAGCCCACTCTGCCCAGGAACTTGGCAGGATGACAGCGCTGAAGACTTCTCATTCCCTGGAAAGAGCCCTCAATGACTGATGGGAGCTAATATGTAATTACCCCAGCTCCACCACCCCTGAGGTGTGACAACTCTGAATGTGTGTCTACACTGGCTCCTAGAGTCCCTAGGAGCATACTCCAGTTACCCCAGTGGTAACTCATTCTTACATACCTGCTATAGACTGAAAGTTTGTATCCCTTCAAATTCATATGTTAAAACTTAATATCCAATGTGACGGTGTTTAGGACTTTAGGAAGGGATTAGGTCATGTGGGTGGAGCCTTTATGAATGGGATTAGTGTTCTTATACCAGAGACCCCCAGAGAGCTCACTTCCCCTGCTTCCACGAAAAGACACAAGGAGTAGTTGTCCATCTGCAACCTGGAAGAGAGCTCCTGCTCAACCCTGACCCTGATGGCACCCTGATCTCAGACCACCAGCCTCCAGAACATTCAGAAATAAATTTCTGGTGTATATAATCCACTCAGAATGGTACCTTGTATCACAGACTTTTATTGACTGTCTTCCTTTCCTTGTCTCACTCTCATCCCCTGACAGCACTTTCTTCATCTCCCAAATAAACCACTTGCAAGACTTCCCTGGTGGTCTAGAGGTTAAGAATCCACCTGCCAATGCAGGGGACATGGACTTGATCCCTGATCCTGGAAGATTTCACATACTAAGCTACTAAGCTCATCTGTCACAACCACTGAAGCCTGTGTTCCTGGAGCCCAAGCTCCACAACAAAAGAAGCCACTGCAATGAGAAACCCACACACTGGCAATTAAAGAGGAGCCCCCACTTGCTACAATTAGAGAAAGCCTGTGTGCAGCAACAAAGACCCAGCATAACCAAAAAGAAATAAATAAAACCTTTTGCACTTGACTCCTTGCCTCAGCATCTGCTGTAGGAGGAAACCAAGCAAAGATGAGCAGAGACATCTATCAGGTACCTGGCTTTATGCAGATTGCACCCTAGATGGGGAAATCAGCCATAAAAACAAACAGTAAATAAAAGATAATTATAGATGGTGAAAATTACGAGCAAGAACCAAGACGATATGATGGAGAATAACTGGGATGGAGAAACTCTTCCAGAGGTAATCATGCTCAGACAGGCAGGCATCCCTGGTGGCTCAGCTGGTAAAGAATCTGCCTGCAATGCAGAAAACCCAGGCTTGATCTCTGGCTCAAAAAGGTCCCCTGGAGAAGGGAATGGCAACCCATTCCAGTATTCTTGCCTGGGAAATCCCAAGGACAGAGGAGACTGGTGGGCTACAGTCTATGGGGTCACAAAGAGTCAGACATGACTGAGCAATTAACACACACACATACATGCTCAGACAGGATCTCCAGGGAAAGCAACCTTCACATGAGACCTGGAGAACAAAAAAACCAGCCACACAGAGGCAAGAGTGAGAGAAGTTAGCAAAGTGGGGCTACCAGGGACAAAGGTCCCCTAGGTGGGAATGTGTTGCATATTTATGAACTCAAAGGACAACAGCTGGGCTGTAATAAGAGTGACTAAAGAACATGGAGATGCTGGCAGGTGACAGAGACTTTTTGGGACTAAGATCAAAGAAGTTTGGAACCAGGCTTTCCTGGAGGCTCAGTGGTAAAGAATCCACCTGCCAATGCAAGAGACACGGCTTCGATCCCTTATCTGGGAGGATCCCACATACTAGGGAGCAACTCAGCTCGTGCGTTGCAACTATTGAGCCTGTGCTTCAGAGCCAGGGAACTGAAACTACTGAAGCCCAGACGCCCTAGAGCCCATGCTCTGAAGCAAGAGAAGCCACCTCAAAGCCCATGGACTGCAACTAGAGAGTAGCCCCTGCTCGTCACCACTAGAGAAAAGCCTGTACAACAACGAAGACCCAGAGCCAAGACATTTGTAATAAATAAAATTATATATATACAAAAGGAACTCTGGAACCACGGGAAGCCACTGACGTTGTCTAAAGAAGGTCTTTGAAATTGACCTCAACGTGGTGGAGGTTACTGTCTTCATCTTTGGATGTAAATTCATTCACCTGGCTTCAGGCAGCAGGGGAGAAGGAGAAGGGTGCCAGGAGGCTGCTTCTGCAAAGAAGTATGTCAGGAGAAGCTGAAGGGACCTTTTGTTTCATCAGGCTAGCTCTCCCTTGATCCCCCAACACCTCTAATTCTGCACGTCACCGGGGAATAGGTATACTGCAGCTCTGTGACAGCCTTCTCCAGTGTCTATGGCAACCTGGGGCTGGGGCCATTTTTCCTTCCTCAGAAGAATGGGCTGGCTTCCTGAAGATAAGTAGAGCCCCATTGTTGCTCTCAACTTTACAGAGGTAGCATGCACAGGAGTAATAAAGCTCCGGCCAAATCCTGCTAATGATCTTACGTGAAATAGCATTAATTAAAGAAAGTCTTTCTCTCAAGTTTAATTATAGATGCTTCAGAAGGAGAAAGCAAGAAAGAGCTCAAACTGGGGCCTTACTTCACATACCAGCCATTATTTCTGATGTTCCTGTGTGTGTGTGGCTGGAATCTATTGTCTAAGGATTACAAAAAGAGCTGGCTTCCAGGTCTGTGAATTAGAAGCACTTAACTGTGTTCCTGAGAGGAACAAAAGGGCTAAACAAAGCAGGTGGGTGGGGAAAGGAGTATTATTTGACAACAAAATTCTCTTAACTTACAGATCAGGTGGGTGTGTAGTTCTTTCTCCTCTTCCTAACCGAGGGACAAGGTTATCTTTCCAAAAGAAGGCAGATCACATTCAACAATATAAAAACCTACGGTGGCTTCTGGTAGACGGGTACAGTAGAAACCCTCAGCGCTTCAGCACAACCTTTCAACCTCAGCATTCACGATTCATCTTTTACTTCGCCTGATGATTACTGCCAGTTCCTCCAAAGCACCAAGCCCTAATCAAGCCTCTGGGCTTTCTGGTAGAATGCATGCTCCAATAAAACATTTAAAAAATGCATAATAGACATTTTTAATGGATCCAAGATTAATACATGTATTCATAGAATAATTTCTGATTTTTTTGGGCAAGAAAAAAGCCTGTGGTTGAAAGATTTCAACAAATTATCAGATTCATTTTTGCAATCCCATAAAAAAAAATTTGGCTCAGGAATCTCCTCCATCACAAAGCTGTCTAAGCCTTCCCAAGTAAGATGGTTTTTCTCACCCTTGCAAACTGTGAACACCCCAACTCCCACATTGAAGAGTTTGGGGATGGGGTAGATGGATTGTAATAATGACCCCAGTAAATGACCTGCCTATATCCACACCCTTTGCTTGTCATTCTGTAGTTCCCTGGCTCAGATGTGCGACTTGTTTTGGAAGATGAGATTTAGAAATGGAGTATTTCCTGCTTATCAATAAATAAGAATGTCACTTAGTCATCAGTGATTTCAGCCTCTGGAGCACTCAGGAAGGAGAATACCTTCGGGGATCCTGCAGCCATTCCCTCCCTTAGGAATTCAGGATGTAAAAAAAGAACAAAAACAGACCACAGGATACTAGCCCCAGGATAGTTGAGGTGCATATGAAAGGAATCTTTTCAGTGAACCCAGACTCTTGCATCTTCCCATAGACCTAAAAAGAGATAAATTCTTAACTTGGGATATCTAGTTTTCTTTAATTTACAATAATCTCTTGATGTTCAGGCTACCTGCCCTTTGTTGTAAAATTTCTGTATAACCTGGCTCATCCTCTTGCTTCCTCTGAGCAATTCTCTCAGGACTACTTGAAATGCTGTCTCCTGGGCTTGAAGTCCTAAGAATTTCTGCCGAATAAAACATAACTCTCAACTTTCAGGTTGTGACCGTTTTTTAAGTCGACAAGATTACAGCAAAGCTCATGCCACCAGAGGCTTGGAAGAACGTGTGAATATCTTCTTGTTCTCATATACAGCTCTGTTTCTCTCTCTCTTTAGTCACTAAGTCGTGTCCGACTCTTGCGACCCCGTGGACAGTAGCCTGCCAGGCTCCTCTGTCCATGGGATTCTCCAGGCAAGAGTTTACTCACTCTCAGATCCCTGCTGTCACCATGAGAATAAGCCTGGGGTACCCTGTTGGAGGATGAGAGGCACACGGAGCAGAGCAAAGCCATCCTAGACAAGCCAGCCCCTGGCCAACTCTCCAGTTGCCTGAAGATGCAGTAAAGATCCTGCCCACTCCCCACCCCAAAACTGGCAAAACTAACTAGATTCCCCACAGATTTGTAAACAGTAATATCACATTGGCCAAAAAGTTCATTCCAATGTTTCCATGCCATCTTATGGAAAAAGTCAAATAAACTTCTTGGTCAACCCAATAAATGGTTGTGTTCATGCTTATAAGTCATTTCTGACTCTTTGCATGGACCATAGCCTACCAGGCTCCTCTGTCCATGGGATTTTCCAGGCAAGAATACTGGAGTGTGTTGTTTTGCCCTCCTCTGGGGATCTTCCTGACCCAGGGACTGAACTTGAGTTTCCTCCATCTCCTGCATTGGCAGGCAGATTCTTTACAGTTGAGCCACCAGGAAAACCCCAACAAGTGGTTAAGCCACTACATTTTAAGGTAGTGCATTTTATGCCAGTTGCTACATAATACAAGGGCTTGCAAAGGGGAAGATTTTGGTCTGGTTGGTCGTCCAGCTTTGTGAAAAACCAAAGTTTACCTCACTCTCATCAAGAGAAAAGAGACAAGAAAAAGAGGAGCCCACTGCCTTTAGCATAATAACTCTTTCCAATAGAGAAGGTTTGCCCAGTTTATGTTATAATCCCCTCATCTCATAAATAAAGATCTCCACTCTTCAAGGGGTACTAGTAAGGTAATGAGATGATGTCTGTACCATTTGATCCTTTTGAGAGGATGAAAAGTCTTCTTTTGTCTTTGGACTTGTGAGAAACTAAGAGGGAAAGGGAACGGCTCCCCCTGCAGGACATACTTGACCAACCATGCACAGCTATAAAAGGTTGAAGTTTTCAGAACCACTGCACACCCTCTTTCACTGTGTTTGCTTGCTTGCTTTTGGAATTGAAGGAGAAACTATGTCAATTAAACCTCTAAGGAGAGAAAGGAGGGGAGAGATTCGGGCAGAAGGGAAAAAGACTAGGAGAGGCTGGCAGAATCTGAGAGGGATAACTGAACAGCACCCTATTGGGTCTTCCCAGGCCAAACCATCTTCCTCATCCTCTGCTCCTCTCTGAAGCACCTACATAACAGTATTTAATGCACATTTCCTGAGTTGTTTTGCAGTTGTAAAATTCCTCCCTCTCTTCAACAAATGAAATACGTTTAACTGTTTGACAATCATAAACACAGAGCCCCAGGCCTCCTGGAGCCCAAGGATTGATAATGTTAACCCTATGACATCACCCTGCTACCTCACCATCAGCCAATCAGAGGCTTGTGCACAGGCTGATCACAGACCCTGCCCTCCTCACCTGGCTTTTAAAAAAGCTTTGCTGAAACACTTCTGGGAACTCAGGGATTTTTTAGGGCATGAGCAACCTGTCTTTTGGCATGGCCCTCCGATAAGCTGTTCTATGTTTCAAATTCCATCATTTCAGTCTGTTTGGCCTCACTGGGCATTGAGCACCTGAACTTGCATTAATCATGGTATCTTTGGAAGGGATTTTGTCTTCACTGACACCGTTTCATTTTCCCACCCAGACTCACACTCGTGCATCCTCTAAATCAAAATATGCATAGAAATGAATGAAAATGAAAACACAACAACCCAAAACCTATGGGACACTGTAAAAGCAGTGCTAAGGGGAAGGTTCATAGCAATATAGGCTTACCTCAAGAAACAAGATAAAAGTCAAACAAATAACCTAACTCTACACCTAAAGCAATTGAAAAGGAATAAATGAAGAATCCCAGGGTTAGCACAAGGAAAGAAATCTTTAAAATTAGAGCAGAAATAAATGCAAAAGAAACAAAAGAGACCATAGCAAAAATCAGCAAAGCCAAAAGCTGGTTCTTTGAGAAGATAAATAAAATCGACAAACCATTAGCCAGACTAATCAAGAAAAAAAGGGAGAAAAATCAAATCAACAAAATTAGAAATGAAAATGGAGAGATCCCAACAGACAACACAGAAATACAAAGGATCATAAGAGACTATTATCAGCAACTATATGCAAATAAAATGGACAACTTGGAATAAGTGGACAAATTCATAGAAAAGTATAATTTTCCAAAACTGAACCGGGAAGAAACAGAAAATCTTAATAGACTCATCACAAGCACAGAAATTGAAACCTTCCAACAAACAAAAGCCCACAACCAGACAGCTTCACAGCTGAATTCTACCAAAAATTTAGAGAAGAGCTAACACCGATCCTACTCAAACTCTTCCAGAAAATTGCAGAGGAAGGTAAACTTCCAAACTCATTCTTTGAGGCCACCATCACCCTAATGCCAAAACCTGACAAAGATGCCACAAGAAAAAAAAATTACAGGCTAATATCACTGATGAACATAAATGCAAAAATCCTTAACAAAATTCTAGCAAACAGAATTCAACAACATAGTAAAAAGATCATACATCATGACCAAGTGGACTTTATCCCAGGGATGCAAGGATTCTTCAATATCTGCAAATCAATCAATGTAATATACCAAATTAACAAATTGAAAGATAAAAACCATATGATTATCTCAATAGATGCAGAGAAAGCCTTTGACAAAATTCAAGATCCATTAATGATAAAAACCCTCCAGAAAGCAGGAATAGAAGGAACATACCTCAACATAATAAAAGCTATATATGACAAACCCACAGAAAACATTATCCTCAATGGTGAAAAATTGAAAGCTTTTCTCCTAAAGTCAAGAACAAGACAAGGGTGCCCACTCTCACCACAACTATTAAACATAGTTTTGGAAGTTTTGGCCACAGCAATGAGAGCAGAAAAAGAAATAAAAGGAATCCAGATTGAAAAAGAAGTAAAACTCTCACTGTTTGCAGATGACATGATCCTCTACATCGAAAACCCTAAAGACTCCACCAGAAAATTACTAGAGCTAATCAATGAATATACTAAAGTGGCAGGATATAAAATCAACACACAGAAATCCCTTGCATTCCTATACACTAACAATGAGAAAACAGAAAGAGAAATTAAGAAAACAATTCAATCCACCATTGCAACGAAAAGAACAAAATACTTAGGAATATATCTACCTAAAGAAACTAAAGTCCTATATATAGAAAACTATAAAACACTGGTGAAAGAAATCAAAGAGGACACAAATAGGTGGAGAAATATACCATGTTCATGGATTGGAAGAATCAATATAGTGAAAATGAGTATACTACCCAAAGCGATCTATAGATTCAATGCAATCCCTATCAAGCTTCCAACGGTATTTTTCGGAGAACAATGGCACCCCACTTCAGTGCTCCTGCCTGGAAAATCCCATGGACAAAGGAGCCTGGTGGGCTGCAGTCCATGGGGTCGTGAAGAGTCGGACACGACTGAGCGACTTCCCTTTCACTTTTCACTTTCATGCATTGGAGAAGGAAATGGCCACCCACTCCAGTGTTTTTGCCTGGAGAATCCCAGGGACGGGGGAGCCTGGTGGGCTGCCGTCCATGGGGTCACACAGAGTCAGACACGACTGAAGCAACTTAGCAGCAGCAGCAGCAGCAGAACAAATAATTTCACAATTTGTATGGAAATACAAAAAAACCTTGAATAGCCAAAGCAATCTTGAGAAAGAAGAATGGAACTGCAGGAATCAACCTGCCTGACTTTAGGCTCTACTACAAAGCCACAGTCATCAAGACAGTATGGTACTGGCACAAAGACAGAAATATAGATCAATGGAACAAAATAGAAAGCCCAGAGATAAATCCATGCACCTATGGACACCTTATCTTTGACAAAGGAGGCAAGAATATACAATGGAGAAAAGCCAATCTCTTAAGCAAGTGGTGCTGGGAAAACTGGTCAACCACTTGTAAAAGAATGAAACTAGAACACTTTCTAACATCATACACAAAAATAAACTCAAAATGGATTAAAGATCTAAACATAAGACCAGAAACTATTAAACTCCTAGAGGAAAACATAGGCAAAACACTCTCTGACATAAACCACAGCAAGATCCTCTATGACCCATCTCCCAGAGTATTGGAAATAAAAGCAAAAATGAACAAATGAGACCTAAATAAAATTAAAAGCTTCTGCACAACAAAGGAAACTATAAGAAAGGTGAAAAGACAGCCTTCAGAATGGGAGAAACTAATAGCAAACAAAGCAACTGATGAAGAATTAATCTAAAAAATATACAAGCAACTCCTGCAGCTCAATTCCAGAAAAATAAATGACCCAATCAAAAAGTGGGCCAAAGAACTAAACAGACATTTCTCCAAAGACATACAGATGGCTAAACAAACACATGAAAAGATGCTCAACATCACTCATTATCAGAGAAATGCAAATCAAAACCATAGTGAGGTACCATTTCACACCAGTCAGAATGGCTGCTATACAAAAGACTACAAGCAATAAATGCTGGAGAGGGTGTGGAGATTCCTTAAAAAACTGGAAATTGAACTGCCATGCAACCCAGCAATCCCACTGCTGGGCATACACACTGAAGAAACCAGAATTGAAAGAGACACGTGTACCCCAATGTTCATTGCAGCACTGTTTATAATAGCCAGGACATGGAAGCAACCTAGATGTCCATCAGCAGATGAATGGATAAGAAAGCTGTGGTACATATACACAATGGAATATTACTCAGCCATTAAAAAGAACACATTTGAATCAATTCTAATGAGGTGGATGAAACTGGAGCCTATTATACAGAGTGAAGTAAGCCAGAAAGAAAAACACCAATACAGTATACTACAACAGACTGGTTCAAAATAGGAAAAGGAGTACGTCAAGGCTGTATATTGTCACCCTGCTTATTTAACTTATATGCAGAATACATCATGAGAAACGCCAGACTGGAAGAAACACAAGCTGGAATCAAGATTGCTGGGAGAAATATCAATAATCTCAGAGATGCAGATGACACCACCCTTATGGCAGAAAGTGAAGAGGAGCTAAAAATCCTCTTGATGAAAGTGAAAGAGGAGAGCAAAAAAGTTGGCCTAAAGCTCAACATTCAGAAAATGAAGATCATGGCATCCGGTCCCATCACTTCATGGGAGATAGATGGGGAAACAATGGAAACAGCGTCAGACTTTATTTTGGGGGCTCCAAAATCACTGCAGATGGTGATTGCAGCCATGAAATTAAAGGACGCTTACTCCTTGGAAGAAAAGTTATGACCAACCTAGATAATATATTCAAAAGCAGAGACATTACTTTACCAACAAAGGTCCATCTAGTTAAGGCTATGGTTTTTCCTGTGGTCATGTATGGATGTGAGAGTTGGACTGTGAAGAAGGCTGAGCACCAAAGAATTGATGCTTTTGAACTGTGGTGTTGGAGAAGACTCTTGAAAGTCCCTTAGACTGCAAGGATATCCAGCCAGTCCATTCTGAAGGAGATCAGCCCTGGCATTTCTTTGGAAGGAATGATGCTAAAGCTGAAACTCCAGTACTTTGGCCACCTCATGCGAAGAGTTGACTCAATGCAAAAGACTCTGATGCTGGGAGGGATTGGGGGCAGGAGGAGAAGGGGACGACAGAGGATGAGATGGATGGATGGCATCACGGACTTGATGGACGTGAGTCTGAGTGAACTCCGGGAGATGGTGATGGACAGGGAGGCCTGGCGTGCTGCGATTCATGGGGTCGCAAAGAGTCGGACACGACTGAGAGACTGAACTGAACTGAACTGAACTGAACTGAACTGAATGCATACATATGGAATTTAGAAAGATGGTAACGATAACCCTGTATGCGAGACAGCAAAAGAGACACAGATGTATAGAACAGTCTTTTGGACTCTGTGGGAGAGGGTGAGGGCAGGATGATATGGGAGAATGGCATTGAAACATGTAAATTATTATATGTGAAACGAATCACCAGTCCAGGTTCGATGCATGATACAGGGTGCTCGGGGCTGGTGCACTGGGATGACCCAGAGGAATAGGATGGGGAGGGAGGTGGGAGGGGGGTTCAGAATAGGGAACACATGTACACCCATGGCGGATTCATGTCAATGTATGGCAAAAGCAATACACTATTGTAAAGTAAAGAAATAAATAAAACAAAAAATAAATAAACAGGATTTTGTATTAAACCTTGACTATTTTGGTCTTCTGAGAAAAGATTTTTTTTTAATAAAAATTCAGTGATCTGAAAAAAAATTATTAAATATCATCATAGAAAATGTTTGATGATTGATCCCTGCATGCCAGGCATGTTACAAACTCAGTTAACTCTCACAGTAGCTCTAGCTGTGGGTTGTCATCCTCATTTTACAGAGGAAGAAGTAAAGTATCAGATTTACCCAAAGTCACACAGGTGGTAAGGGATGGAATTGGGATTCAAATCCAGGCAGACTTGCTCCGATGGCTGTGTGTATGCACAGTCTTGAGGAAAGAAGCCACACTGCACCTTGTAACCCAAGATGTAGTATTAGACCTTGGATGTGGATCAGTAGGGATGATCAGAAGGAAGGAGAAGTGCTTTTTCGGTATCCTACTTTGGACCTTCCTCCAATTTGGGGCTGCTACACTCATGGATATTTTGTTTGTTAAATTTATTTTATTGATGTATAGTTGATTTACAACATTGTGTTAATTTCTCCTGTACAGAAAAGTGATTCAGTTATACATACACATATATATTCTTTTCCATTATGATTTATCACTGGATACTGAATATAGTTCCCTGTGAGATACAGTAGGACCTTGTTGTTTATCCATTTTATATACAATGGTTTCCATCTGCTAACCCCTAACTTGCAGTCCATTCATCTTCCATCCTCCCAACCCCTTGGCAACCAGTCTGTTCTCTATGTCAGTTTCTGTTCTGTAGTTAAGTTCATTTGTGTCATATTTTAGATTCCATATACAAGTGATATCATATGCTGTTTGTCTTTCTCTTTCTGACTTACTTCAATTAGTATACTAATCTCTAGGTTCATCCATGTTGCTGCAAATGGGAATATTTCATTCTTTTATATGGCTGAGTAGTTTTCCATTGTATACATGCACCACACCTTCTTTATCCATTCATCTGTCAGTGGGCATTTAGATTGTTTCCATGTGTTGGCTATTGTGAACAGTGCTGCTATGAACATAGGACTGCGTGTATCTTTTTGAATTAAGTTATGTCTGTATAATGCCTAGGAGTGAGGTTGCTGGATCATACGGCAACTCTTATTTTTAGTTTTTTGAGGAAACTCAATGCTGTTTTCTATAGTGACTGCATCAGTTAACTTTCCCATCAACAGCATTGGTTATTTGTGGATGTTTTAGTGATGGCCATTCTGACTGGTATGAGGTGACACCTCTTTGTATCTGTGGTTCTGATCTGCATTTCTCCAGCAACTGGGGGTGCTGATTATCTTTTCATGTGCCTGTTATCATCTGTATTAGTCCATGTTGTTCTGTCCCTGGTTGCTATAATGTATACTTCCAGGCACATGGTTCTCTTTATTACGAAGGCATTTGCATGAAGGAAAGGAGTCTAAGAACCAGGCAATTGGGAATTTTGCCTATTTTTTTTTCACCCTAAGTAGGACACTCCCCTCCACTTGGTTGAATTCCAGGTATGTTCTTGGCCCACATCACTATTACTATCAGAGATATAACCAACCACCTCTTTTTTTTTATCTTATTGCCTGAGTTGTATTCTAACTCTACTATTTTAATCCATTCAGTTTCTATACAGAATATCTCCAAATGCATATAACCACATAATTATACCTTTATAAACCATTTATTTAAGTTCATTTTATATACATAATTTAGTACATAATCCTCTTCAAAACAGGAGTTTCCCCTTCTAGTCATCCTCCTCCACCCCTATCTGTCTGAATTTCTTATCTGCCAGTAAATATGAGAAGCCCATCTCTGCACTGACCCCAAGTCATTCTCTGCCATTTTATACATCCCCCATAAGGATGGATCTCTCATTTCCTACACAGAGAGCAAAGTCAAAGTCCATTTTGTCCCCCGTTGGACTGATTTCAAGAGCAGCTTCAGTGCTTTGCATTCACCACAGATTTATGTGAAAATCAATACAACAGAGTCAAAAGAAAGTGACACAAACTTGCACCTGGTGGATGAGAACAGTGAGGCGCGGTGCTCACTGTCATTGTCAACAGCCTGTGTTTAGGAAGCATTTGCCCAATCCCAGCTGAATCGTAATAAACATGTGCAAATTGATAATTATGTTCATTCAACCCTTGGAAAAATGCCTTCATGTGTTAAGATGTGAAAACATATAGCTAAGTGCTCTATTCTTTATTAACTCAGAGTGGAGTTTTTCCAGTTAAAGGCAGCGGTCTTGCATCTACAATTACCCACTCAGCTCTCAAGTGGATCTAAATGGACAAACGAAACATAGCATCCTATTCTCTTAACATAATGTTTCACTCTCCTGGGGAAAAAAAAAGAAGAACAAGAGTTGACTTCAAGCTAGACACTCTGTTGGTGGCTATGGGTTTCTCTGGTTTAAGCTGGAGAAACCTAAGCCCTGTAGGTGGAAAGTTCAGAGATCCTTCTTATGGCTTGGGATTGGAAAATAATTCATTTAATTAATGAATAACGAGTGTCCACCTTGTGCTAGGCACTATTCTGGGAACTGGGAATAGACTGGCAAGAAAGGCAAGCATCATCCCTTATCCTATTGGCAGAGCTAGACACTAAATAAGTGAATAAGAAAACCAGTAATTCCAGACATGTTAAGTTCTAGAGAGAAAATAAAATGGGATAAAGATCTGGCAGGTGACTCCTCTCCATCTGTTTCCTATGGATCTTAATGACTTACGGTTGGCCTTTCTCATTCTCTCTTCTGGAAGAAAACCTTGGAATCCCAGTTCCCCTTAGGTTGTGCACTTAACTTTCCTGTTTTCATCTTTAGTGCTATCCCCACTAGCTAGTTAGATCACTTTTCCATCCTCCACCTTCTCCATGCCTCCAATTACTTGCTGACATCTGAGTCAGCTCCAGAATCACGTCTTCTTCACCGCTGTTTCCCCCACAGTGCCCAGCACATTATTTGCACAGAGAAATGAATAAATGAATGATTCACTGGGGCGATTCTGAAATGCCAAGGTCTATTCTTTTTTGTGATTGAAGTATAGTTGATGTACAATATTAAATAAGTTACAGGTGTATAATAGAGTGACTCACAGTTTTAAAGGTGATACTCCATTTAGTGATTATAAAATATTGGCTATATTCCCCATGTTGTACAATATATCTTTATGGTTTATTTGCTATCTAATAGTTTGTACCTCTTACTTCCATACCCCTAAAATGGCCTTCCCCCTTCTTTCTCCCCATTGGTAATCACTAGCTTGTTCTCTATAAATGCAAGTCTGCTTCTTTTTTGTTATATTCACTAGCTTGTTATATTTCATATATAAGGGGTATCATACAGTATTTGTCTTTTTCCGCCTGACACTTCATTTAGCAATAATACCCTCCAAGTCCATCCATTTGCTGCAAATGGCAAATTTTCATTCTTTTTAATGGCTAAGTAGTATTCCATTGTGTGTGTATGTGTGTGTGTGTGTGTGTGTGTGTATGTCTGTGTGTGTGTGTATACATATGTATACATACAGAGACCCCATCTTCCTTAGCCATTCATCTGTTGAGGGACACTTAGATTGCTTCCATATCTTGTGAACTGTAATTGATGCTGCAATGAACCTTTTAGGGTACATCTATCCTTTCCAATTATAGTTTTTGTTTTTTTTAATCTAAGAGTGGAATTTCTGGGTCATATGGTGATTCTATTTTTAGTTTTTTTAGAAACTTTATACCATTTTCCACTGTGGCTGCACCAGTTTACGTTCCCATCATCAGTGTCCAAGCGTTCCCTGTTTTCCACATCCTGGCCAAACTGTTATTTTTGCTGATAGCCATTCACCAAAGGTGATAGCCCACTGTGGTTTTAATTGGCCTTTCTCTGATGATTAGTGACGTTGAGCATATTTTCAAGTGCCTGTTGGCCATTTGTGTTTCCTTTTGAGGGCACTGTGCAAGTGAAGAATTAACCTTACCCAAACAGGGGTCTGAATTTTGCTTTTGGCCAACGGTGTGCAATCCCTTGACCTTTGAATGTCATGCCTGATAAGAGTGTCCTTGTTTGCCTGCATCCCTGGCAATCAGACAGTCTAGCAATGTGATTTATAAGTGAGGCTTTGGGTCATATAATATCAGTTCTACCTGTGAAGGAGCTGAAGACTAACAGCTAGCATTATGTTAGCGGTTCCAACACCAGATGGGTTCTCACCAAGGCAGTATATAATCGAGCCCCAACCAAAGCCCTAGAATTTCAGGTGAGTTTCCCTGGTTGGTGACACTTTGTACATACAGCCACCCATTTACGCTGGGAAAGTCACACTGTCCAGAACTTCATGGAGAAGGGATAATCCAAACTCCAAATTTGCAACCTCTCCTGGACTCTGCCTGTGAGCTCCCTTTTAATCTGTGTCCTTTTCCTGGAATAAACTGTAACCACAAGTATAACAGCTTTCTGTGAGTTCCACGAATCCTTCCAGCAAATTACCAAAACTAAAAGTGCTTTGGGGGATCCTCTGAATCTACAATTGGAGTCAGAAGTGACGGTGTCTTTTGGTGGATTTTGTTTATATAGTTGTCTCACATTGCATGTTGCCACATAAAAAGAAAGATCCTGTACATACTTACAGTTCATAGCCTAAGTTCTGAATGCCTCTGTTTGGCTGGTTCTCTATACAAGTACCAGCTCTGTATCATCATTCCACTCCCCTTGTTTACTTTGTCCTTTTTATTTGACCAAGGACCATTTACCACCTATAATATTAAAGCCTCTTGAACAAGATTCTTTGTATTGGCTACTCACTGTGTTAGCCATGCTGTGTGTGCTCAGTCATGTCCAACTCTTTGCAACCCCATGGACTGTAGTTCCACCAGGCGTCTCTATCCATGGCGTTTTCCTGGCAAGAGTACTGGAGTTGCCATTTCCTACTCCAGGGAATCTTCCTGACCTAGGGATCAAACCTGTGTCTCTTGCGTTTCCTACATTGGCAGGCAGATTCTTTACCACTGCACTACCTGGGCTACTCAGCTACCAATAAACACAGTCCCCCAAACATTCTGTTGTCGCCCTTTATGCTTAGGACAGTCCCCAAACAGGAACTGAAGACCCAGGCAATCCACCTGAGAAATAAAAAGAAAATTGAAAGAAGTGATAGTTCTATTGTCAAGAAATATGAGTAGGGCCTCTCTAGGCAAGACTTCAGGAAGAATTCCTCACTTGTCACCTTTCTTCCTTCCTTTATGTCAAGGACAGTGTCTGACATGTCACTGGAAGCACAACCAATATTTGCAATATTTGTTCAATGCATGGATGAACTAACCTATGCTGAGTATGTCCCATATTCATACACTATGCTGGGCACTGGGGATACTGTGATGGAGGGTATAGACATGTTCCAACAATTTTGGGGGGAGTGTTCAAGTGCTAGATACTTTTCATGTCTCATCTCTAAAGCTCAAACTAGTTTATAGCATATATATGTGGTCATTTCACTATTACTATTTTACTGTGGGTTTGGATAAGGTACAAATCATTGACCCTCTGTCTCTTCTATAAACTGGGAATAATATTAATATTGCTAGTAATCACTTCATAAAATTTAAATTGCTACTCAAGTTTTAGGTATTACTATCATTTGTGAAGTTTCGGGTAATACTCAAAGATTTGGATAATGCTCTTTTAACTTTAAAAGAACCAAGTGATGATTGTTTTTGTTTGCCTTGAGGTTATAATGTATCTTTAAAAAATCCTGTATATTAGAATCATCTCAAGAAGGAAACAAAAAAAAACCTGTCCATTTTTAGGGGACTAAAAATATATTAAATTTAGGGACAGATCAGAAGTGTTCCAACTTTGATGTACTTATTCTACCAGTCAACTCATTGAACAGGGAGACTCTGAAGGAAACTCAGAGAATAATAAGAATAACCTCATGGGGACACTTATTTTGTTATGGTTCATCTTCTCCTTCTACCAATCGTGGCTGCTTGGGGATCATGAGATATCATAAAAATGATGGAGTCTCTTTGACTGGAAGGATCTTAGACATTCTTAGCATGTGCCCATGCTTTATCAGTCAGGCACAGCCCTGATCTTGGCATGCTGCAGGGAGAAATGATTTTGCAGACTTTATACAGCAAATGTTACTCTCCCTCCCTCATTTCCACTCCTCTCCTCCCATGTTACCACACAGATGACAAGGGGAGCAGGGTACAAAGAGAGCATAATCTCGGGAAACCAGATGAATTATTTTATAACCTTTACCTATGCCTGGAGATGTTCTAGCCTATTGTTTTCTTTATTCTGTGTGTGTGTGTGTGTGTGTGTGTGTGTGTGTGTTGTTGTTTTTTTTTTTCAGGGCTTCCCTGGTGGCTCAGCTGGTAAAGAATCCGCCTGCAATACAGGAGACCTGGCTTTGATCCTTGGGTTGGGAAGATCCCCTGGAGAAGGGAAAGGCCTCCCACTCCAGTATTCTGGCCTGGAGAATTCCATGGACTGTATAGTCCATGGGGTCTCTAAGAGTCAGACGTGACTGAATGATTTTCACCTCACTTATCTCCTTGGTTTTTGCAAATAAATCATAACTAGATTATTTGGTGTCTCAGATCATACATCAAAATTTGAAACCACTGGAGTTCATATAACAGATGAAGAAAGTTTACATTTCAGAGGAGAAGGAAGTGTGTCTTCCTCTTCAGCTTTTCCAGCCGGGCATTTGCTAATATTAGTCTGTTATTGACCCCCACGTATCATGTCTGGAGACCTTAATGAAGATGTTCTAACATAATTTAATCAGGAAAAAAGGGCAAAATAAAGACATTGTGCTGATACATAGCCATAAGAAGCTACTCTATCTTAAAATAACGGGTATGGAGAAAGAAACATGTTTGCATGAATCCTGCAGTCCATGGGGTCACAAAGAGTTGAACATGACTGAGCAACTGAACTGAACTTAGATATCCTTATGTGTGTGTGCTAAGTTTCTTCAGTCATGTCCAACTCTCTGTGACCATATGGACCACAGCACACCAGGCTCCTCTGTCCATAGGATTTTCCAGGCAAGAACAGGAGTGGGTTGCCATGCCCTCCTCCAGGAGATCTTCCTGACCCAGGTATTGAACCTCTCTTATGTTTCCTGCATTGGCAGGCATGACCTTTACCACTAGCACCACCCAGGAAGCCCAGATAACCATATAGTCACTATCAATCTCCGTGTTTATTAATATGACCCCTAAAATACACACTTGAATAGTCATGGCAGTAATTGAGTGTCCACTGCATACTCAGCAAAATTGGATTAATAGAAAATGCCAAGGGAGTGACATAGCCCTGCCCCCTTGGAGGTGGAGTCTGTTGGTCCATAAATGTAACACACATAAACAGCCTCAAAATGAGTCAGCTGTATGTGTGCCTCGAGGAAAGGAATGGAATCATTAGAGTCACAATAATAATAATACAAAGACTTAGCATGTGTTGATGGTTTATGTGTGCTTGTAAACCTCACAACAAGTCTCCCTAATTCTATCATGTGCTGTGTACTTAGTGGCTAAGTCTTGTCCAACTCTTTGTGACCCCATGGACTGTAGCCCACCAGTCTCCTCTGTCCATGGGGATTCTCCAGGCAAGAATACTGGAGTAGGTTGACATGCCCTCCTCCAGGAAGTCTTCCCAACCCAGGGATTGAACCTAGGTCTCCCTCACTGCAGGCAGATTCTTTACTATCTGAGCCATCAGAGAAGCACAAGAATACTGGAATGGGTAGCCTATCCCTTCTGCAGGGATCTTCCCGACCAAGGAATTGAACCAGGGTCTCCTGCACTGCAGGTGGATTCTTCACCTGCTGAGCTACCAGGGAAGCCCAGTTCATGTATGTCCCATAATACAGATGAGAAAACTCAAGTTTAAAAGTTATGTAAGTAAATTTATCATTTATCTAATAAATTTTTATAAAATACATATTCCATGGCAGAAACCAAGCTAAGGACTTTACATTCGTTACCTTATTTACAATAAGCTACAATAACTAGACTGGATTTTCCTGTTCCACTTATCCTATAAAAGCTTGCCACTCCTATTAAGAAATGAAGTCTGTGTCTCTTCCCCTTGCAGCTGAGTGGCTTTTGTGACTGTCAGAGCAATGGAGTCTTTGTGACCTCCAAGAGTGCACAATGAGAGAAACAGCTCTCTCTGGCTATCTCTATTGAGAGAGTCACTCTTGGACCCAATCACCATGCTGTGAAGAAACCCAGGACACATGAAGATGCCTCCATGGGGACAGACTGAGGTTCCCAGAGTCCTCAGGTGACCTTCCTGCCAGAAGCCGGCCCTGACTTGAAAACTGTGTTGGTGACCCATCTTGGAGGCAGATTCTCAGCTCACAAGGCAGTAGCCACACCTCAGGCTGAGTAGAGCAGAGAGATTTCCCTACTGAGCTTGGCCCAGACTGCAAACACACAAGCAAAACGCGTTTTTGTTTTAAGCCTCTTATGATTGGTTAATTTTATGTGTCAACTTGACTGGGCTAAGGGATTTCCAAATAGCTGGTAAAGCATGTCTGGGCATGTCTGTGTTTCTGGAAGAGATTAACACTGAATTGACAGACTGAATAAACACGATCACTCTCATCTGTGAAAGTGGGTATCATTCAATTTGTTGAGGGCTCAAAAATAATGAAAAGACAGAGAAAAGGTGAATTTGTTCTTTCTGCTTGAGCTGTGACATCCATCTTCTCCCACCCTTGGACTTTGGTGTTCCTGGTTCCCGGGCCTATGGACTCAGACTGAATCATACCATTAGCTTTCCTGAGCTCCAGCTCCCAGGACTTCTTGGCTTCTGTAATTGCATGAGTCAATCCCTCACAAGATACCTCTCTGTCTCCGTGTATGTATATCCGATTGGTTCTGTTTATCTGGAGAAAGCTGAAGGACACCCCACGTATTGGCATAGTCTGTCATGCAGCAATTGATCATCAGAACAAATGCTGAGATGACTGTTAACTTTAATCCCCATTTTCCAGATGAGAAACACCTGACTGGCTATAGTCCATGGGGTCACAAAGAGCTGGAAACGAAAGCACACATACACACAAAAAAACCTTAGCAAAGTATATAAACTTACCTAAGATCACAAAACTACAAGTGGTAACCCTATAAGTATAGCCCTGACTGCAAGGAGATCAAACCAGTCAACCATAAAGGAAATCAACCCTGAATATACTTATCTGAAGGACTGATGCTGAAGCTGAAGCTCCAATACTTTGGCAACTGGATATGAAGAGCTGACTCTGGAAAAGCCCCTGATACTGGGAAATATTGAGGGCAGGTGGAGAAGGGGGCGACAGAGGAGGAGATGGTTGGATGGCATCAGCGAATGCAGGGGGCTCAGATGTGATCCTTGGTTGGGTAACTAAAATCCCATATGCTATGTCGCTAGGTGAAAAAGTAAAAAAAAAAATTTTTTTAAGAAATGAAGTAACTGGTTGAAAGTCAGAGTTAATTAGGGACAGTGCCAGGACTGAACCCAGACAGTTGGGTTCTAGAGGTTTATTAGTCATCTACTGAGGTATGATGAATGACCCCAAAGTTTGGTAACTTAAACCCACTATGTTTTGGACTTCCCTGGTGGCTGATTCCTGGTTTGGGAGAATCCCACATGTCACAGAGCAACGAAGCCTATGCACAACTACTGAGCCTGTGCTCTAGAGCCCAGGAGCTGCAGCGGCTAAAGTCTGTGCATCCTAAAGCTCTTGCTGCACAACAAGCGACGCCACTGCAATGGGAAACCTGTGCACCACAGCTAGAGGATAGCCCCTATACTCTCCACAACTAGAGCAAAGCCCATGCAGCAACAAAGACGCAGCACAGCCAAAAATAAAGAAACAAATAAAAAATTTTAAAGGAAGAAAAAAACCCACAATGTTTTATACTTATAAATTCTGTGAGTCAGAGATTCAGGTGTGGCTAAGCTCAGGGTCTCTGATGAGCATATAGTCAAGATGTTGGTTGGGACCGCAACTGTCTGAAAACTTGACTGGCACTGCAGTATCCAATTATAAGATAGATCTTGCTCTTGTTGGCTGTCATCCTCAGGCTGCTTGAGTATCCTCACAACATGGCATCTGGCTTCCTCCAGAGTGGGTGAGTCAAGAAGGAAGCAAGGCAGGTGGCGGCAGCGAAGATCTAGCCTCATAAGTCATATTCCATTAGTCTTGCAGCATGCTATTTGCTGGAAGCAAGTCACCAAATTTGGTCTGCATTCAAGGTGTAGGGAATTAGACAGCACATTCTGAAGAAGAGGCGTGTCAAAGAATCTGTGAACATAGCTCTAAGCCACCACAAGAGGTAAGACGACAAGGCCACAGAAATGCAGAGAGACAAGTGCCTGACTCAATTCAGAGGGTTTTTAACCCTTAATTTCAGTCTTCAAAAAATGAATAAAATTAAACCACTTGTTTAATCCAATTAAACTTGAAGGATGGAAAAGTAATTCGGATAGAAGAAATAGCATCTGTAAAAGTAAAGCTTCTGGAACTGAATATCATTCAATATGATAGGGACTAGAGAAAGCAGGGGTGAGAGATGAGGCTAGACTTCAGAGGATATTATCTCATTATCTCAAGCTTCTGGAACTGAATATCATTCAATATGATAGGGACTAGAGGAAGTGGGGGTAAGAGATGAGGCTAGATTTCAGAGGATATTATCTCATGCTGGAAGTTTAGTTTTATCCTATCGTATTGGGACCATCTAAATAGAGTGATGGCATAATCAAACCTGCAGTGTAGAAAGTTCACTGCGGAGTTCATGTATAAATAGTATAAGTAGATTGGAAGGAATGAGTGTGAGGTTGTGTGACCAGTTAGGAAGCTGCTGCAGTAGCTCTAGGAAATTGTGGATGGGCGTGTATGCTGTTGGCAAGAGGAGGGAAAGGGCTGGCTAGGCAGGGGAGGGAATGCAGAGGTAATGCCATCAGTACTTGAGACAGATTGCCTAAACATTGTGGAACAGAGAGAAGAGTCTAGGAAGATTCTTAGACTGGAGGGTTTGACCTACTCTCTGAAAAACTGCCCTTGAGCTTCATTACCTCCTCCAGTTGCAGAAGTGAGGGAATCCAGTGTCAACTCTGTTGATGTTGATGATTCTGTTCTTGGCTTGGTGCTTTGGGTAGCTAAGGTCAAGAAGTAGGAAAAACACCCGTTGCAAACTGCGTGTCTGTGTAGGGCAGGGAGCTCTAATTCCTAAAAGAAAGAGCTTCCTTAGCAGATTCTGTATTTAACTGGTTACTATCTGCAGCATCTTTCTGGTTCTGGATAGGATGGGACTATGGGCTGCCCGGGATACAGTCAGTTACTAATCAGCTGGCAAGGAATTGATTCCTGTGTCACATCCCCTCCCTTTAGGTCACACGTCTACAAGATTGCTAAGTGGCAGAGGCTTCTGAATCCTTGTCTTTGGGCCCCTGGAATCGCTGGATCTTGTTAATATTGACTTCCATCTAATTGCTTCACTATTTAGTTCACAGGGTTGTTCTTTTTTATTTTTATTTTCCTGGTTACCTTATGCCCTAAGGGAATGCTAATTAATAAAAAGGTCCAGAATATCCCAGGCTCAAAGTCTATCTTCCTTACTCCTTACCCCATGACTTGTGTGTTGTGAGAATTACATAGCAGTTTCATCAGTTAAACGTTCCATGCCTCAGGTATTTTATCTCTAAAATGGGCATAATTCTGTGAAGTCTGCTACTTCCTTTATAGAGTAATTGTGAGGATTAGGGAAAGCTTTTCAGCTGAGTGTACTGCCTGGTACCTCATGAGGGTTCAATAATGGGTAGTTAAAAATAGTAATCACCCTATTTTGCAGGGAGATGCTTCCAAAGCTTGTGTGCTCAGTCATTCAGTAGCGTCTGACTCTTTGTGACCCTATGGACTATAGCCAAACAGGCTTCTCTGTCCATGGGGGATTCTCCAGGCAAGAATACTGGAATGGGTTGCCATGCCTTCCTTCAGGAGATCTCCCCAATCCAGAACTCAAACCCATGTTTCCCTGTGTCTCCTGCATTGCAGGCAGATTTTTTACTGCTGAGCCAATGGGGAAACCCCAAATTCCTGAGACAGTTTCCATCTTCATCCCCACTTTACAGCTGAGAAAAATAAGAACCTGAGAAATCCATTAAGTCCTACATCTAGAAAGACGTTTCCACAAATGCTCAAATAGTCTCCTTCTAACACTGATATTTAGGGATCTAGGGTAATCAAAGATTTTGTTATAATGGATAATAGAGGCCCTATTTGAAAACATAACAATTTATCAAAGAAAATATTGCTATTAGCTGTTAACTTCAAAGTAGGGTTTCTTTGCCTTCACACTTAAAAAAATTTCATTTGGCTGTGCTAGGTCTCAGTTGCAGCACACAAGATCTTTAGCTGTGGTCTGTGGGATCCAGTTTCCTGACCAGGGATCAGGAGTGCAGAATCTTAGCCACCAATGCCAGGAGCACATCCTCCTTCCCCCCAAGATGTGACAAGCAAAAATGTCACCAGATGTCAAATGTCTTCTAGGGGATGAGGATCACAATCGCCCACTCCTCAGACAGCTGCTCTAAAGCACAGAGGAGTCCCGGGAATCATCTCTCAAATAGAGTTGGACATGGGGCAGGTTTGATTTTGGAAGGTCTGGAGGTCATAGGAAAAGTTTAGAGTAGAAGATTTTGTCCAGCAAGGATAGGATCTCCGGTAGAACGTGGTGCAGGAAGGTGAAAACCCACCAACTTCGGTCCTCATCACGAGAACCATCTAGGTTGAGTGCTGAAGAGGTAAGATGCCCTCCCCTCAGATAAAACCCCTCAAAACCCATCACCTTGTCCTCTCAAGAAGTAGGATGTAGGGCGGCAAATGCAACAGACGGCCGCCACAGAGCCTCAGAAAGGTAGAGTGATGTATCTCAAGGCCATGAGCCTGTAAAGACAGAGTCGGTTTCAAGCCCATACGTCTGGACTCCACAGCCCTTTATTTATTTATATTCGGCTGCACTGGGTCTTCAGCGCTGCGTGGGTTTTTCTCTAGTTGCCCCGAGGGAGGGCTGCTGCGTGTGGGTTTTTCATTGTAGCGGCTTCTCCCGTTGCAGAGCACAGGTTCTAGGATGTGCAGGCTCAGTAGTTGTGACTTGGGGCTCCAGAGTGTGGCGCATGAGCTTAGTTGCCCTGCGGTGTGTGGGATCTTATTTCCTGGACCAGAGATTGAGCCCATGTCCCCTGCATTGGCAGGCAGATTCTTAACCACTGGACCACCAGGGAAGTGCCCCTCTTCTTTGCCTACGGCAGCCCATGAGTCAAATGTGCTCACTGCCTCTTTTCAGAAGTACAGACATATCATTCACATACATGGTATCCACAACTGCTTTCCTACTACAACCAAAGAGCTGACTAATAGAAACAGAGTCTGCATGACCTGAAAAGCCCAAATGATTTACAATTCGATCCCTTACTGAAAAACTTCATCACCCCTTTATTCAGAGAATAATATCTATATCGATATTCTCCAGCGGGCACCCTGCAGGATGGAGCCAAGGGGACAGCCAGATGTTGGGTTTGGTCACTGACCTCCTTCTTCCTCTGCCACGTGGAGTCTTGGCCCACGGGCCGTGTTTCTTGCTTTCTCCTCCATCCGTCTCACACACATTTGTCTCCACTAGAAAAATCCCTCAACTGAAAAGTGAAAACAATTCAGGGACTTGCAACACAAATTGCTTGTGTGAATGCTCCTGAAATTTGCCAGTTCAACACATTGTTATTCTTGAGGGTGTTTTATCTCCCTTCAGAAGAACTGAGAAACTTAACAGCCAACGAAAAATCACAACAAAATTCAGCTCAGTCTCGTTGTTAGACTGAGTGGGTTTTACTCTCCTGTTCCTCAGTTGGATTTCAAATGGATATGGTTTTATTCCCTTTCTCATCTCATATCAGAACAGATCGATCTACTGCAGGATCTCATTTCTAAATGATGTTCTTGTATTTCAAGAAACCTTTTAGAAGGGAGAAAAATACCTCCACTCTAGAGAAAGCTAAGGCCAGAAAGCAAGTATATTTATCTCCAATAGTTCAATAAATACTTACTGAGTGGTGGGCCCAAATTCTCAGTGGTTAGAGGAGGAGCTGAGGTTCAGGATGGGGATGTGACTTGCACAGAGTCAGGAAGCATCTTATTCCTTCCTACCACTGTTGGATCCTTTCCATTCCCTTGAGTGGAGGCACAGAGCCTGGTTGGAATAAGAATTCCTGTCCTGTGCTCAGCTGAGATGGAGCACCTTAGAAACTGATGATGAACCAGCTCTTGCCATTCTCTGCGGTAAATCTCCCAATAGTCACCCATTTCTTTCAGAACAAAGTCACTCACTGGACCACAGAGGTAAGCTCCCATGTGGTGTAAGCATTCACAAACTTTTTGCTTTATCGTTTCAACAAATTTCTTTTCTGTAGACAGACACACCCTCTGCCAGTTGCTTGGACTCTTTGCACAACCTACCAGCACAGGGTTTACGTATGTACGCATTCTCCATCCCACCAGTCACTTCATGAATTTTGTTTTTCTTTTTTCAAGACTTTTTTTTTTTTAATGTTGACCATTTTTTGAAAGTCTTTCTTGAATTTGTTACAGTATTGCTTCTGTTTTGGGTTTGGGGTTTTTGGCCCTGAGACAGGTGGGCTCTTATCTCCCTGACCAGGGATCAAATCTGCACCCCTTGAAGTACAAGGTGAAGTCTTAACAACTAGGCCACCAGGGATGTCCCTAACATTGTTCTTTAGGTCTCAGTTTAAACGTCATATCCTCAGAGCACCCTTCTCCACCTCAGCCACTGCCTTCTCAGACTTGGTGAGGCTCCCAAAGAAATTCTCCCTTTCTTGGATTAATTATTCATCACACTGGTCAGAATTATAGTTATGTACTTAATGAAAGTCACTTCCATTTCTCTGTAAACTTCAAGACGGTGGGAATTGAGTTAGTCGTTCTGTTCACTGAAAGTGAAAGTCGCTCAGTCGTGTCTGACTCTCTGTGACCCCATGGACTGTACAGTCCATGGAATTCTCCAGGCCAGAATACTGGAGTGGGTAGCCTTTCCCTTCTCCAGGGGATCCTCCCAACCCAGGGATTGATCCCAGGTCTTCCACATTGCAGGCAGATTCTTTACCAGCTGAGCCACAAGGGAAGCCCAAGAATACTGGAGTGGGTAAGAATACTGGAGTGGGTAGCCTGTCCCTTCTCCAGTGGATCTTCCCAATTCAGGAATCGAACCGGGTCTTCTGCATTGCAAGTGGATCCTTTATCAACTGAGCTACTAGGGAAGCCCCTCTGTTCACTGTCATGTAACAAATACCTAGCATCCAACCTGACACACATGCTCAGTATTTATATACTAACCAGCTAATATGGCCTTCGGGCTCCAGGCCAGAGGAGAAAAGCAGATGCTTTCCTTATAATGGACAATGGGACTGATGGGAATTTACCTTTCCTCCCGCCTTTATAATGTGCCATTCAAAAGCCTTGTTTAATTCCGCTGGACTCCTGGATTGTGCAGGTAGCACCCAATAAAAGCAGGTTTTTCCAATGGCGTCAATGTGTTCAAAAACTGATTCCAGATCCTCTTCTTCTAGACCCTCCAGATTGGCTTCTGACCACTCAGGTTCTACTTCTGATTTAATTTCTCCAACATATAAGCCTGTCTTCAGTTAATTTTGCTTTTCCTCATTCCCAAACCAATGATTTGGATTCCATCTTTCTTAGCTGAAGATGCATCTTACTCAGTTGCCCGAACCGTACTCTGGTTCCCAAGAAATGCAGCTTGAAGGATTCAGCCTAATTCACTTCCTCTCCATTTTTCAAGCCCTCTGCTCCCTAGCCACCTCCCAAAGTTTTATGCAAGCTTTTCCCACTGTCTGGGGTGTGCTTCTTTCTACCCTATTCATTCGGTTAACTCAGACTCCTACTTAAAACACTAACTCAAATAGAAGTCCTTCCCTGATCCTCAAGGCCAGGTCAGGGCCCCTGTTAAATATTTTCTTAACACCATAAACACTGTATTTGGAAAAAAAATATATTTGGAGCAATTTATAAGGTTGTATTTATGCAATGATTCTCATTTGTATCTATTTACTCTAGGATGTAAACTCCTTAAAGGCTGGCATCATGTCTTTTTGTTCATTATTACAGTCTCAATATCTGGCACAGAGTACATGCTTAAGATATTGGTTGAATGAATGAAGGAAGAAATGATTCAAATTTGATATATCCTTTCTTGTGCTTCTTCCTCTGTGCTTTAAGGAAAAGATAAGCAAGGATCTCTTTCATATTCTTTGCTACCTGTCTCCTACAGTAGAAAGGGCAAATAGGAGGTCTATTTATCCTCCATTACTGTCTGTGGGAGATTGCAAAAGGTGCTCACTTGCTCTGCCCCCCAGTCTCTGCCTTTCTGAAATTGATCCCTAAAATAACTGCCTCAAAGGACACATTCATTCATTCGTTCATTAGAGAAACAGCATTTCTCAAAGTGAGATCCTAGGCCCAATCACATCGGGATCTCCTAGACCACTAACAGATGCAGATTTCTAAATCATATTTAAGATTATAGGACTAAAATCTCTCTAGGAGCAACTCATTAATATGCATTTTAACAAAGTTTATTGGTGATTCTTAAGCATCTTTAAATTGAGAACCAATGTGTGCAGTGGGCTGTTGTGATAATTTAAAAAGATACCTTACAGAGATCAGTATGGGAGCTGCTTTATTGCACGATCCTGGTGCATGGTCAGAGCTTCACAACAGTCTATCTTTCCATCTACTTAATATCCATCTATCTAACCACTTACCTCCCTCTATCTCTCCTAACATAGTGTTTTCATTTCTTCCTCTAATTCCACCTATTCTTTTGTTCTCCCCATCTTATCCCAAATATCTTACTCTATCCAAAGTTAATAAGAGGCCCATCCCTGTACCAAGTGATGAAAGAACTCTGGGAAATATAGAAGACAAAACCCTGGTCCTCAGGGAGCTCTCGGCAGACAAAGGAGAGCTGGGATTCTACACCTATATAAAGATAGGTGGGCACATCCCAGCCCATGGGCTTGATCTGTACAAATTGCCCCTCCTCTCCTCTTTTCTCCTATCCCACAAAGCCCTGCCTTCCCCAGTGGCTCAGCAGTAAAGAATCTACCTGCAATGCAAGAGATGCTGGAGACACAGTTTCGATCCCTGGGTCAGGAAGAGCCTCTAGAGAAGGAATCAGCAACCCACTCGAGTATTCTTGCCTGAAAAATCCCATGGACAGAGGCGCCTAGTGGGCTACAGTCCGAAGGGTCACAAAGAGTCAGACATGACTGAGCGAAGGAGCACGTGCATGTGTGTGAAGCCCTGCCCCACGTTCATGTAAATGACTCTGGCTGTGGTCCTCCAACCTTCTCCAGCCCATGTCTCTTTGTCCCTGGGAGACAGGCAGAGCTGCTCAGTCACCAGATCCCACCTGTGCATTCAGAACTTCTTCCTCCTCAGGGTAATCACAGGGTAAGATTAATTATGCTAATCAGCCTCTGCAGGCAGATACAATTAACCAGCGCATGTGGAAGCTTCAGAAATCTGTACAGGAGCTGTTACTTGCTGGGTTTAACTTCACCATCCCACACAGTAATTAAAAGATAAGGGGAGAGGAAGAGGGGGCTTAGTTGACACTAGTGGTAAAGAACCCGCCTGCCAATGCAGGAGAGAGAAGAGATGCGGGTTCCATCTCTGGGTTGGGAGGATCCCCTGGAGAAAGGAATGGCAACCCAGTCCAGTATTCTGACCTGGAGAATTCCACAGACAAAGGAGTCCTGGCAGGCTAGAATCCATGGGGTTGCAAAGAGTTGGACACAATGAAGCAACTTAGCATGGAGAAGAATTTGCTCTTTTTCACTAAAGACCACATGGCTCCATTCTCCAGTGGAAGTTGCAAGAAGCTTTCCAGAGAATATCTGGCTACTTAATGCCCACCCTTGGGACCTGCCACAGGACTCCTTCTTCATGGGGCTAGGTACCAGCCTGGTAGTCAATTTTGTTCTTGTCAGTGGTACAAAAATAAGGTACTCATGTTTTGATATGTTTGAAAATCCTTTTTCTTCCCCTCTTACTCTTCTACACCATTTAAATTTTTAAGTATTTTTCTTTATTCAAAATAGAAAAAACTGTAGATACTTTAAATCAAGCATCCCTGACATGTGTTTCATGGTGTGCTAATTCTCCAGGTTGCCTTGGGGATAAAAGCTTATAATCCAACTTTGGGAAGCTTAAATGTCTGAATTCCCCTCATGAAGAGTCAGAATAAATATTAGCACATTAAAGCTCTGCCGCTGCTGCTGCTAAGTCGCTTCAGTTGTGTCCGACTCTGTGTAACCCCATAGACGGCAGCCCACCAGGCTCCCCCGTCCCTGGGATTCTTCAGGCAAGAATACTGGAGTGGGTTGCCATTTCCTTCTCCAATGCATGAAAGTGAAAAGTGAAAGTGAACTTGCTCAGTTGTGTCTGACTCTTAGAGACCCCATGGACTGCAGCCTACCAGGCTCCTCTGTCCATGGGATTTTCCAGGCAAGAGTACTGGAGTGGGGTGCCATTAAAGCTCTAGAACTTCTATAAAAGAAGACATGTTTAACTACAGGCAACTCAATATTTTCTAAATTTATTTTCCCTTATATTTTAGTTTTGTTTTTCCCCCAAAGATGACCCTAAGATAAGGACTTGAGTACAGTTCATTTACTGAGAGGAGATTTCAGAAAACAGAAATGAAGAGATGGGGAAAATGAGGCAAGGTAGGGGGAAAATCAAGAGTGCATTAAAAAACCAACTAGAACTATAGACAGAGTTTGGTCTTGCTGAGGAACCCCTAAAGACTCATGGAGAATTCATCACAGAATTTTCCTATGGGAGAACTTCCCTGGTGGTACAGTGGTTAAGACCTTGCATTTCTACTGCTGGGCGCATGGGTTCAATCCTTGGCAGCGGGCTAAGATCCCACATGCTGCAAGGTGCAGCTTAAAAAATAAAAATAAATAAACGAATGAAATAAAAACAAGTTTTAATTAAAAAAAAAAGAATTGTCCTGCTGGAAGAAGATAGGAAAGCCTAGACATTTATCCACTGACTCATGGCCCTCATTATTTGGGAGTTACCCTAAAGGATTTTAACCTTCCTGTACTTCTGAGTTGATCAATTGATAACCCTTTGCCAGCTTTATGAAAAGCTGACTGTAGGGACCCTACGGCTCTTAACACAGGACACTGACAACGGGCTTGGAACTGTCCGCCACTGCAGTGCTGAACTCAGGAGGGTTAAAAGCGTGTGGCTTGGTCATCATGAGCACTTGTTGTATTAATACCATATAATATTTAAAATTTTAGAATTTTAGGTTATTAACATTCAACACACTGTGTCTATCTATGTATATGACAACGCTCTAGTCTCCTCTACTGCTGCCCAATTCTCCATCCCTCTCATATTCTGCAACGGCAACTTTGGATGCACCTGTGTGATGGCCACAGCAGGAAGCAGATCAGATCCCTGCGTGACCTGCGAAGGGACTAAGCTGAGTGACCTGAAGTGGATTTTGAGTGAACAATAAATCAGCTTTTATGTGTGAATCCTTTGGAATTTAAAACTTTGTTTTGTTTTATCACAGAAGAGCCTAGCCTACCCTAAAAATGCCACAGTCTTAGAGAGTACAGCCACAGAGAAGCAAAAGTTCACTGTAATTTCTAGAATATTCCTTACACAGATATCTGATGTGGGTCAGCTGATGGTGTAGCAAAACAAACAAAGAAACCTTCTGTCTTAAAAAAAAAAAAAAACAAGGAAAGGATGAGACTGAACTGCTGTTTGTGCTTCCTAGTGTTACTAACGGAGAAGGCAATGGCAAACCCCTCCAGTACTTTTGCCTGGAAAATTCCACAGCGGAGGAGCCTGGTAGGCTGCAGGCCATGGGGTTGCTAAGAGTCGGACACGACTGAGTGACTTCAGTTTCACTTTTCAGTCTCATGCATCAGAGAAGGAAATGGCAACCCACTCTAGTATTCTTGCCTGGAGAATCCCAGGGATGGGGAAGCCTGGTGGGCAGCCGTCTACGGGGTCGCACAGAGTCGGACACGACTGAAGCGACTTAGCAGCAGCAGCAACAGTGTTACTAACAGAGAACAAAGGATCAGAGGAGTGGCCCAAGCACTGCAAAAAAATGTTCTGTTTCTGCAGAATGACTTACTCAAGAAGGACGTGTTGGATTCGCTGGGAGCAGATATGGATCAGACTCTTGCTGAGAAGTGAGAGGGATCTGAGTGCTGTGCTTCTGGGCCCTGCTCTTGACTCTTAAATTAGGCTCACTGGTCTAAAGACCACACACTTGCTGGTCTATAGATATGAATGATGGAATCAATGTCTCCTACCCTTGCTTATCCCATTTCTGTTCCTATATTTTACTATTAAGTATTTTAAATTAGTTCTGAAATCTAGGCTCTGTAACCCCTGTTGTTGTTGTTCAATCGCTAAGTCATATCCGACTCTTTGTGACCACATGGACTGCAGCGTGCCAGGCTCCGCTGACCTTCACTATCTCCTGGAGTTTGCTCAAATTCATGTCCACTGAGTCAGTGATGCTATCTAACTATCTCATCCTCTGCCACCCTCTTTTCCTTTTTGAAGAGCCAACTCACTGGAAAAGACCCTGATGCTGTAACCCCTACTCAAGTATTCCCCTCCTTTGGGGAATCCAATTATACGTATATTTGATTGTTTGAATCCATCTCACAGTTTATTGATGCTCTGTTAATATTTTTAAATTCTCTTTTTTGTCTTTAACTTTTGATAGTTTCTATGGCTATGTCTTAAAGTCCACTATTATTTTCTTTCACTAATCTAATCTCTTGTTACAATACAATTTAGTGTTTTTAATCTCACACATTGTAGTTTTCACCTCAACAATGTCAAGGTGAATTTTTAAAAAAATCTTCCATGAAAACAGGTGAAAACTTTGGATAGTTTCTATTGTTACATCTTCAAGTCCACTATTATCTTCTACTACATCTGTTGCTACTGCTGCTAAGTCGCTTCAGTCGTGTCTGACTCTGTGCGACCCCATAGACGGCAGCCCACCAGGCTCTGCCGTCCCTGGGATTCTCCAGGCAAGAACACTGGAGTGGGTTGCCATTTCCTTCTCCAGGGGATCTTCCAGACCCAGGGACTGAACCCACATCTCTTGCATCTCCTGCGCTGGCAGATGGATTCTTTACTACGGAGTCACCTTGGAAATCCTTTGTATTCCTATAACTATTCTTGCCCTTGGTAATGGGAAACAGTTAGATTCCTTGGAAGACTCCTTCAGATCTTGTTTTTAATGTTTTCTAGGCAGGACCAGAGAAGAAATTGGTCTGGGACTAATCATTCCCCATTATGAGGCAAGGTTCTTCTGGGTCCTCACTTCAGTGCCTCTAAAATCAGAGGTTTTCTAGTTTGGCTGGTAGAAGAGGCACAATTCCCAGCCCTGTGTGAGCACTAGGCATTGAGTCCTCTAATCTCACTTCTTTCTTTCATACCAGGGAGTTTTCTCGAATGTATGTGCTAATCAGGATTCAGCCAAATATTCAAGAGGTGCTCTTCAGATATTATTACATGAGGGGGAAAACCCTTTATCTGCTTAAATCAGTGGCTTTAAATTTCATGTTATTACTTGCACCCAAGTATAATCTTTTTTAAAAATTTTATTTATTGTTTACTTGAAGGATAATTGCTTTACAGAATTTTGTTGTTTTCTGTCAAACATCAACACGAATCAGCCATAGTTGTACATATGTCCCCTCCTTCTTGAACCTCCCTATACTCTCCGTTCCTTTCCTCTATAAGCAACATATCTGGTTGGTACCATCACCCAGACCTGATAAACAGTAACAAGTCAGTTCTGTTTGGAGGACCTCCTGCATTCCAGTTCCCAAAGGACTGGATAGAATTGATGCAGAAACAGAAACTTAGAAGAGGGATTTTGTTGTTGTTGTTTGTTTAAAGCGATGTAAGAAACGACTAGAGTAACTACATTTATTGCATGTTATTTATGTGTCAAACACAGGGCTAAGTGCTTTATGTAAATTATCTCATTTAACCTTCAAAACTACACTAAGATGTAGGGGTTTATATATTTATTTCACAAATATTTCTGAATAACTAGCATTATTCTAGGTATTGTGTATATTTCCATGAATTCAACGTACTCCTCATCCATGGAGTTACCTTCTGCTAAGGGAGACATGCATGTATGTGTGCTGAGTCACTTCAGTCATGTCTGATTCTTTGTGACCCTATGGACTCACCCACCAGACTCCTCTGTCCATGGGATTCTCCAGGCAAGAATACTGAAGAGGACTGTCATGCCCTCCTCCAGGGGATCTTCCCCACCCAGGGATCACACCCCCATCTCTAAGGCCTCCTGCACTGACAGATGGATTCTTTCCACTAGTGCCACCTAGGAAGCCCTAAGGGAGACGGACAGCATCAGTTCAGTTCAGTTCAGTCGCTCAGTCGTGTCCAACTCTTTGCGACCCCATGAATCGCAGCACGCCAGGCCTCCCTGTCCATCACCAACTCCCGGAGTTCACCCAAACTCATGTCCATTGAGTTGGTGATGCCATCCAGCCGTCTCATTCTCGGTCATCCCCTTCTCCTCCTGCCCCAGTCCCTCCCAGTATCAGAGTCTTTTCCAATGAGTCAACTCTTCACAGCAGGTGGCCAAAGTATTGGAGTTTCAGCTTTAGCATCATTCCTTCCAAAGAAATCCCAGGACTGATCTCCTTCAGAATGGACTGGTTGGATCTCCTTGCAGTCCAAGGGACTCTCAAGAGTCTTCTCCAACACCACAGTTCAAAAGCATCAATTCTTTGGCGCTCAGCCTTCTTTACAGTCCAACTCTCACATCCATACATGACCACAGGAAAAACCATAGCCTTGACTAGACGGACCTAGTCAGCAAAGTAATGTCTCTGCTTTTCAATATGCTATCTAGGTTGGTCATAACTTTCCTTCCAAGGAGTAAGCGTCTTTTAATTTCATGGCTGCAGTCACCATCTTCAGTGACTTTGGAGCCCCAAAAAATAAAGTCTGACACTGTTTCCACTGTTTCCCCATCTATTTCCCATGAAGTGATGGGACCAGATGCCATGATCTTCATTTTCTGAATGTTGAGCTTTAAGCCAACTTTTTCACTCTCCTCTCACTTTCATCAAGAGGCTCTTTAGTTCCTCTTCACTTTCTGCCATAAGGGTGGTATCATCTGCATATCTGAGGTTATTGATATTTCTCCCGGCAATCTTGGATTCCAGCTTGTGCTTCTTCCAGCCCAGCGTTTCTCATGATGTACTCTGCATCTAAGTTAAATAGGCAGGGTGACAATATACAGCCTTGACATACTCCTTTTCCTTTTTGGAACCAGTCTGTTGTTCCATGTCCAATTCTAACTGTTGCTTCCTGACTTGCATACAGGTTTCTCAAGAGCAGGTCAGGTGGTCTGGTATTCCCATCTCTTTCAGAATTTTCCACAGTTTATTATGACCACACAGTCAAAGGCTTTGGCATAGTCAATAAAGCAGAAATAGATGTTTTCCTGGAACTCTGTTCCTTTTTCCATGATCCAGTGGATGTTGGCAATTTGATCTCTGGTTCCTCTGCTTTTTCTAAAACCAGCTTGAACATCAGGGAGTTCACGGTTCAGGTATTGCTGAAGCCTGGCTTGGAAATTTTGAGCATTACTTTACTAGTGTGTGAGATGAGTGCAATTGTACGGTAGTTTGAGCATTCTTTGGCATTGCCTTTCTCTGAAGATCATTAAAACATGGGATAAATATAGAACATATGTTAGTTTAGATCAGGTCATTGTGAAAGCCATTTCTGAGGTGCCAGTGAAGGCGAAATCTGAATGACAAAGAGTGAGACAACTAACTATGTGAAAATCAAGCCATTTCCAAGCACAGATTACAACCAGTGCAAAAGTCTTCAGTTGAGAATAAGCATGATGGATTCAAAGAATAACAAATAACAAACAAACAAACAAACAAAAACAGTGTAGCTGGAGAGTTAGGATAGGACATGACAGTCATGAAGGATTTAGAAAACCAAGGTCAGGAGTTTTGATGCCATTCCAAGCAAAATGGTAGATCACTGGGGGATTTTAAGCAAGGTAGGGTTGCGATTTGATTTGTATTTTATAAAATCAATCTGGCTGCTCTTCAGCGAATAGATTATGAGAGGCTGGGATGGAAGAAGGAAATGAATTAGGAAGCTTTGCAGCTGTCAGCTCGGATACGGTGATAGTCAAGTTGGAGGAATGGAGATGAAATTATATTTCTGAGGTAGAATTTTCAGAGCTTACTCATGGGTTGGCTGAGAGCTATGAGAGGAGAGTCAGGAAGTGTTCTTAGGAGTTTGGCTAAGAAATTTTCACCCTGATTTTATATATGAAGATATCTATTTATCTATTTACATGCCATCTGTCTCTATTATCTGTCTGTCTACCTATTTACCTATGTACCATCTACCTATCGATCTTTGCTTCCCTAGTTGCTCAGTGGTAAAGAATCTATCTGCAATGCAGAAAATGTGGGTTCGAACCCTGGGTTGGGAAGATCCTCTGGAGGAGGAAATGGGAAACCCACTCCAGTATCTTTGTCTGGGAAATCCTAGGGATGGAGGAGCCTGGTGGGTTAGAATCCATGGGGTTGCAAAAGAGTCAGATACAACTCAGCAACTAAACACCAACACAATCTATCTAGCTACTATCTATACGCCATCTGTCTGTCTACTATAGTCCCTACCTATATGCCATGGCTCTCTACCAATCGTCTATCTATTTAACTACTATCTAAATGCCATCTGTCTATCTATTGAGAGATTTTATATGAGCTTATGTAACTTGTCAAAAGTTACACAGCTAGGCCATGACATTCATTTATAATACCTTTATTCATTCAACAAATATGTGTGAAGTATGGCAGAAATATGAGTAATCAAGACAGTCACAGTCCCCCACAGAATTCACAGTTGCAGAGGAGAAGAGAAGATATAAGTAATCACACACATACCCAGATGCACAGAGAATATTTTACCGTACTATTAAAGTCCTTAAACCAAGCTGACATTCAAACTCAGCTCCCTGCTATATAACTCAGGTTATGATTGATTGAATTTTCCAGGGTTTGAGAGGGGCGAGGCAGGGCGTCTGGACTGTATAGACCCTTCCTGCCATCCCACATAACCCACTTCTTCTTTGTTTGTGTTTGTGCTTGTGTCACGCAGCCGCCTGTATTCTTTCACTCTTCCTCCACACATGCTCCGCAAGTGATTACCACAAGAGTGTCGACACACATTTACTGAATACACACTATGTGGCAGGCACTGGGCTGCTCACTGTGGAGTCCCATGCCAAGGTTGCAGGAAGGGGGACCCCTTCCAGGGCCCAAAACTGGGCTCTTGTCTAACACTCGGAAATGAATTGTCCGAGGAGACACACGTGCCAACAAAGCAAGAAATTTTATTGGGAAAGGGCCCCCTGGGTAGAGAGCAGGAGTGTAAAGGAACTCAGGAGAACTGCTCTGCCACGTGGCTTGCAGTCTCAGGTTTTATGGTGATGGGATTAGTTTCCGGGTTGTCTTTAGCCAATCATTCTGATTCAGATTCCTTCCTGATGGTGCACGCCTTGTTCAGCCAAGATGGATGCCGGAGAGAAGGATTCTGGGAGGTGATCAGACATATGGTGTCTCCTTTTGACCTTTTCTGAACTCTTCGGGTTGGTGGTGGCTTATTAGGTTCGTGTTCCTTACCAGGACTTCCTGTCGTAAAACAGCTCATGCAAATGGTTACTGCGGTGCCTGACCAGGGTGGGCGGTTTCAGTCAGTGTGCTTCCCCTAACACCAAGGTCACGGGTGCAAGCCTTACATCAAGGCCACACATGCAGAGCACAGGACCAAAATCATCGCTGGAACTGACTGCTGCTGCTGCTGCTGCTGCTAAGTCCCTTCAGTCGTGTCCCACTCTGTGCGACCCCAGAGACAGTAGTCCACCAGGCTCCCCCATCCCTGGGATTCTCCAGGACTGACTGAGCCCCGTGGTAATCATTGACAACCTCCCCATCCCAATCCTTCCTGGCCAAGTCCCTGAACCCATATTAGGCAAAAATACCCACCCCAGTACGCACGCTATTGTGCCTTAACCAACCACCTAATGCCACACTTCTAGCAGGAATTTTCTTTGTCTTGAGGCTAGAAAAATTGGTTACTAACCCACGAACATCGTTGACTCTCCTTGGCTTGTCAGGAGGTTGGCTGTGGTGCTCAAAGCACCCACATGATCTCTGCTCTTTGTTCTTAATAAACTCACTCCTTTCTGTAACACTCCATGTCTGGAAATTCTTTTCCAGCCTGCCACGACAGTCACTAGAGGATCAAAAAAAGAATAAGAGACCCACCTGTCCTCAAGACGCCTACAGTCTAATGGGAAAATGGAACCAGAAATGATTATTCTGATCCAATATAACAGGTGTCATGGTAGAGATTAGCATGGGACCCACTGGATCACAGGGGAGGGTACCTTACACAGACTGGGAAAAAAGTAATTAGGTTGTCCTAGAGGACCTGATGGAGGAGAAGGACTTTGTCATACATAAAGGAGAAAAAAAAGAATGCTAAAGTAGACAGAACAGTCCACATAAAATTACAGAGGTCTAAAATACCACATAAGTTCTCGGGGTTTATGAGGTGCTGAGACCACAAAGCAAAAGAGAGGCTGGGGAGAAAAAGCTCCCAGCTTGTGCCACATAAATTCATTCAAAGTCTTTTCACTGTGCTTCCTAACACAAACTGGAGACTGAAATCTGCATATAAAAGACTAGATTCTGTTGGTTTTCTACCCACCTTACTTTCTGGGCTGGGGTGGGGAAGGGTTCAATAGTGGCTCACTGGTGAAGAATCCACCTGCAATGAAGGAGACCTGGGTTCGAACCCTGTGTAGGGAAGATCCCCTGGAAGAGGAAATGGCAACCCTCACTATTCTTGCCTGGAGAATCTCATAGACAGAGAAGCCTGGCAGGCTACAGTCCATGGCGTCACAAACAGTCAGACAGGCTTAGCGACTGAACAAAAACAACAATTTTCTGGGCACCCGCTATATTCTGATCATCAGTTCAGTTCAGTTTAGTCGCTCAGTCATGTCCAACTCTTTGCAACCCCATGAACTGCAGCATACCAGGCCTCCCTGTCCATCACCAACTCCCAGAGTTTACCTAAACTCACGTCCATTGAGTTGCTGATGCCACCCTACCATCTCATCCTCTGTCGTCCCCTTCTCCTCCTGCCCTCAATCTTTCCCAGCATCAGAGTCTTATTCAAATGAGTCAGCTCTTTGCATCAGGTGGCCAAAGTATTGGAGTTTCAGCTTCAACATCAGTACTTACAATGAACACCCAGGACTGGTCTCCTTTAGGATGGACTGGTTGGATCTCCTTGCAGTCCAAGGGACTCTCAAGAGTCTTCTCCAACACCACAGTTCAAAAGCATCAGTTCTGATCATGGATCCTTTTTTACTTGGGAATCATCTCCATGTTTCATCTGGAATTCTTCCTGTCATTCTTTCATTCTGCCATTTCTTTAACTAAAAGGGGAGCCTGCCTGGGGAAATATGTCAGGATCTTGACAGAATCTACTGTGTATTTAAAACACACACACACACACACACTTAAAAGAGATCCTGAGTCACCCAGGGACAGTCCCCTGCTCCTTGTATTTTGGCTCCAGGGACTGTCACCAAAGTTCACCTCACAATGCTGAGTGTTTTAGGGTTTCTTCAAGGAGTTAGAGAGTCATGTGTAGGGGACTCTCCTGGGTCAGGACCTTGAAAATTTTTACCTGGTAGGAACAAATATATTTAATTCTTATCCCAAATGCTCTCATTATCTTTTCTTTTTAAAAAGTTTATTGAAGTACAATTGATTTACAATGTCATATTATTTTCAGGTGACAGCAAAGTGATTCAGTTATAAGTGTGTGTGTGTGTGTGTGTGTGTGTGTGTATTCTTTTTCAGATTTTTTTCCTTTTTAGGTTATTACAAGATATTGACTAGCTCCCTGCACTGCACTATATGGAACTGTAGGTCCTTGTTAGTTACCTATTTTATATACAGTACTGTGTATATGTTATTTCCAACCCTCTAATTTATCCCTGACCCGGTCTTTACCCTTTGGGAGCCATATGTTCGCTTTCTATGTTGGTGAGCCTATTTCCATTTTATAAACAAGTTCATTTGCAACACCTTTTTCCCACACAGAAGCCATGTCAAACGGTATTTGTCTTTCTCTGTCTAACTTACCTCGCTTAGTATGATAACCTCTCATGGCCGTTTTAGCTCACCGAGACACACAGGCGCACACAAGCACACACGTATGACACACAGGTGCACGTGGTCACCCAGTCGTGTCCAACTCTTGCGGCCCCGTGGACTGTGGCCCGCCAGGCTCCTCTGTCCATGGGATTCTCCAGGCAAGAAGACTGGAGTGGGTTGCCATTTCGTACACATTCATAACTGAATGCAGACACAGAAACGTAAAGTCCAATAGGAGTCTCTAAGAACAGCGCCTCATTTCAGGGTTCTGGTCGACCAGGACTTGTGCTGTAACCTGCATGAGGCTTCTGTGCTCCTGACCCTCTGACAGAGCCTTTTAGGGACTCTCTCACAAGGCAGCAGGGGTTGGGCCTGACATAGGGCACTGTGTTTTCAGGGGAGACACCTTACTACTATGTTATGACAGTTTATTTTTTATCTCCATTTTTTGGGAGAAAGTGCTCAGAGAATTTTTCAGAATGCATCCTCTTTTTCATTTCACCAGCAACCCCAGATAAACTGTAAAAATTCCACTAATAGGAAACCTTTTTAAAATCCAGGGAAGTACATGATATATCCATAGTGGTAAAAGAGATGGAAGGAAAATATAATGTGAAAGTATGCAACCCCATAATTACACATGAGCATAAAAGTTGGGTTTTTAATTTTGTTTGAGCTGTCTGTAGACATAAGAAAAAACTCACTGTCAAATCAATGTTGTCTTCCCCAGATAAAAGATGGCACCCTAGAAAGAACTCATGTTTCCCTTTTGCTTTGGTCTAATGGAATTATTCTGCAACACTAAATTCTGATCCAGACTCAAAATTGATAGTTTACTCCCTAAAAACCCTGGCCCTCCTGTTGCCTCCATTCCTAGGTCTGAAAAATTTAAGCATTTGGACCATCTTCCCAAGGTCCTTTCCAGTTTGAACAGTGTAGGATTTAATGAGTAACTTGCTTAGAGCTTAGTGATTCTGCTAAACATACTACAAAAGTCATCACTTGTTTCCTGAATAGCGAACTTCTAGGTCCTCATAGTCTCCGTTACCCTAGTAGAATATTTCTCAATCCCCCTGAATTGGAACCACCTGGGGATTTGGGGAGGGAAGGATGTTAAAAATGCATTCACTGGCTGGAAAAGAAAGTTTTAGTCACTCAGTTTGTCTGGCTCTTTGTGACCCCATGCACTAAAGCCTGCCAGCCTCTTCTGTCCATGGAATTCTCCAGACAAGAATACTGGAGTGGGTAGCCATTCCATTCTCTCAGATCTAATGAATCTTAATGCCTGGGGCGGTTCTTGGGAAAATGCTTCTAACAAACTGTGGAGGTGATTGTGATGCACTATCAGGCCATCTGATATTTCTATAGGTAACAGTTTGTATTAGTTTCTTATTGCTGCTATGAAAAGGTTGGGAAGATCCCCTGGAGGAGGGAATTGTATGCATCCTGTTCATCTAATCACATGTCTCCTTGGTTTTGCTGGGGCTGATAGAAGGGTCTCAGAATTTGTTGCTGCAAGTTTTCTCTTGTACAAGCTAGTAAACTGACTCCAGGAGATTCCCTTGAGACATTTGCTAATAATAATCCATATCTATATTAATGCATATATGCGGAATCTAGAAAAATGGTATAGATGATCTTATTAGCAAAGCAGAAGGGGGAGAGGGGTGGGATGAATCGGGAGATTGGGATTGACATATATGAATATTGATACTGTGTATAAAATAAATAACTAATGAGATCCTACAGTATAGCACAGGGAACTTTACTCTGTGCTCTGTGGTGATGTAAATGGGAAGGAAGTCCAAAAAAAGAGAAGGTATATCCAGACATACAGTTGATCCAATTTACTGTACAGTAAAAATTAACACAACATTGTAAAGCAATTATACTCTAATAAAAATTAATTAAAAATAAGATAAAAGCTGAAATACCTCCTCAAAAAACAAGTCCTGAGAATGAATGATTCTATTAAAAAAATAATAATCCATATCTGATTAGGTAATCAGCAATTGCCTGCATCATGTCACCTAGAACACTCCATTTCGTGAATGTAAATATATTGTTCTCAGAGGATCAGTTCAGTTCAGTTCAGTTGCTTAGTCATGTCTGAGTCTTTGCAATCCCATGGACTGCAACACAGCAAGCCTCCCTGTTCATCACCAACTCCCGGAGTTTACCCAAACTCATGTCCATTGAGTTGGTGATGCCATCCAACCATCTCATCCTCTGTCATCCCCTTCTCCTCCTGCATTCAATCTTTCCCAGCATCAGGGTCTTTTCAAATGAGTCAGTTCTTTGCATTAGGTGGCCAAAGTATTGGAGCTTCAGCATCAGTCCTTCCAAAGGATATTCAGGGTTGATTTCCTTTAGGATGGACTGGTTTGATCTACTTGCAGTCCAAGGGACTCTCAAGAGTCTTCTCCAACACCACAGTTCAAAACATCAATTCTTCAGCACTCAGCTTTCTTTATAGTCCAACTCTCACATCCATACATGACTCCTGGAAAAACCATAGCTTTGACTAGATGGACCTTTGTTGGCAAAGTAATGTCTCTGCTTTTGAATATGCTGTCTAGGTAGGTCATAACTTTTCTTCCGAGGAGTAAGAGTCTTTTAATGTCATGGCTGCAGTCACCATCTGCAGTGATTTTGGAGCCCCCAAAATAAAGTCTGTCACCATTTCCACTGTTTCCCCATCCATTTGCCATGAAATGATAGGACCAGATGCCATGATCTCAGTTTTCTGAATGTTGAGCTTTAAGCCAACTTTTTCACTCTCCTCTTTCACTTTCATCAAGAGGCTCTTTAGTTCTTCTTTGCTTTCTGCCATAAGGGTGGTGTCTGCATATCTGAGGTTATTGATATTTCTCCTGGCAATCTTGATTCCAGCTTGTGCTTCAGCATTTCTCATGATGTACTCTGCCCAGCCCAGTGTTTCTCATGATGTAATCTGCATATAAGTTAAATAAACAGGGTGACAATATATTACCTTGACGTACTCCTTTCCCAATTTGGAACTAGTCTGTTGTTCCATGTCCAGTTCTAACTGTTGCTTCCTGACCTGTACACAGATTTCTCAGAGGATAGTTGTAGCTATTAAACATGAAGGTTTAGGGGACAAACTGACATGAATTAGCATTCTGCCTCAATCAGTTATCAGCCACATGTTTCTTAACCTTTTTATCCCTCAGTTTCCTCATCTGCAAAATGGGTTTTCACAGCTATTAACAGCCGGTTAACACTAGAGCCTCACACCCAGAGATTCTGACACTTGGACCTGTGCTTTACTTGGTGTATGTGTGGCAGAAAGGGGACAATGGCAAGATGGAAATCTTTCTTTTTTATAAAACATCTTAATTTTTGTTTTGAGTCTCAATTCCACCAAGCAGAGAAAAGTAAATCTTGGACTATTTAGGGTTTCTCTCTTCTTCTTTCTCAACATGTTGTGGCTTAACTCTGAGGCTTCTTGAGTCACATCATGCTGAGGGAGGAAGTGTTAACTCTGAGGCTTCTTGAGTCACACCATGCTGAGGGAGAAAGTGTTCTATTTTTCTGTCATCAGTCTGTGCTAGGGTCCCTTGAGATCCACTCCATCCCTCCTCATCAAAGCCATGGTCACTCCAGTCTTCAATCACACTCAGCCTCTCTTGAACACGGGAGCATTTGGTTACCCTTTCTTGGAGCATGGAGATGCCCAAGGCGCTCCCTGCCCTGTCAGCATCGCCTTGCTCTCTCTGCACTAAGTGCATCATTCAGAACCTTGGGCATATCAGCACATCTATTTCAGGACAATTGGCCACTTCTGTTTATCCTCTGCTGCTCCCAGATGACAGGGGAAGGAGTCATCTAGGCAGCAGTCCCCAACCTTTTGGGGCCCCAGGGACCGGTTTCAGGGAAGCGGGAGTGGTTTCAGGATGATTCAAGCACATTACATTTATTGTACACTTTATTTCTATTTTCATTATATAAACTCCACCATAGATCATCAGGCATTAGATCCTGGAGTGTGGGGACCCCTGTTCTAGGGTCCTGACATTTTAGGGGCTATGTTCTTTCTCCCCCAGTATGCTGGGCATCTTCTGGGGCAACCAACTCAGACCTTTGCAATTTCTTTTTCATTTTTTGCAATTTCCCTTTGCAGACAGGCAGAGATAAGAGGCTGAGAATGGACCAAGGCAGGTGTCACAACCAGGGGCCCCAGACGCCACCATGATGTTTTGCTAGAAAGGGAGCTATATGCATGCACATCCCTTGCACACCCCTCCTTGGCAGCAGCAATTCAGAAGGCGGTGGAAGGCTTATAGATAGTAGAAAACACTTATGTTTAATTGCCTAGGGAGGGTCAGAAATGACTCTGTGTTCAGCTTTGTTGAGCTAATTAGTTGGAAGAGAATGTGCTCAGCACATAAACAAGACTCTCTTTTTTTCTATAAGCAATTAACGACCCTACGCTTACTCATTTAAATACACACCCCACCACAAAGTTGGAAAGACCAAAGAATTGGAAAGACACCAAAGCTGGGGCTGGCAAAGACTTTGGCTAATCCTCAAACCTTTGCATTTAACGATGTCTTCCTTTGTGGAGAGCTTCTTCTCTTTGGTAATCCTTGAGGGTTCATTTTCAAACAGCATCAGGCTGGAGTTCCAATCAAGCTGTGGAGGTGCTTGTTCACCCACACCTATCTCCATCTCACATCTCACATGCTGCTTCATCACTACAGTAAGTTCCCTGCATAGGAATCTTCAAGGTGCGAACTTCCAAAGAAGCCAATGTGCCCGTGCACCATGACTACCGAACCTGCTTCTGCAACTACTGAAGCCCACACTCGAGGGCCCACGAGCCACAGCTACTGAGTCTATGGGCCACAACTGCTGGAGTTCTCATGCCTAGAGCCTCTGCTTCACAAGAAAAGCCACCACAATGAGAAGGCTGAGCACTGCCATGAAGAGTAGCCCCTGCTTGCCACAACTAGAGAAAGCCCGCACATAGCAATGAAAAAAAGGGGGTGAGTATGTGTCCCATCAACATCAGGCAGGAATGAAATTGCATCTTGCCCTCTGTTAGGGAAATTTAAAAAATAGTCTTATTTAGGCTTCAGAGACAAAGCAGAGCAGGCCTCTGACCTTGCTTCTAACTTGCCTGGACACTGCCCCGACTGGGAGTGACTGAGAGTGACTGCCTGCTGGGAGTGCAAGACTGGCAGTGCCTTAGATAAGATAAGGGAGGAATCTTGAGATTGTTGGGATCCTGGAGGGGTCTGGCCAACCAAGCCCCGGGTTTAGCTACATTCCAAGTTTTCCAAGACAAAACAAACAGCATTCACATTAAAAGGGTTGCAATTTGGTCACAGATTGATGGTGATATCAGTTTGCCTCCATCCTGGGATTATAAACAGGAACCCTGAACTGCAGTCTTTGAAGTCTCACCCACAGAGCAGACACGCTGCCTGGGACCTTTTCCCAGCTAGGACTCCAGATGTGCTGCAACACAGGACTTCCCAGCGCTGGCCAAAACCCAATTTGGTGATGTATTCTCTGCTCTTTCTGTTTCTGCTTTCTTTTAATGTTAGTATATTGAGAGTACGCTAGATCATTATCTAATAGATAGTTGTATTATTTATTTGTATATAACAAGTGACTTATTTTGTTAACAAATCCTTTGAACCTGAGATGAAAGTTTTCACTTTCGGCAGAACACTCTCACTCTTCTATTGCTGGTGATCCTTCAGCTCGACCATCTCCCATCTCCTCTCCTTCCTCCAGCCACTAACTCTTCTTGCCTGTTCAGTCGATGCCAGCCCTTGAATGCCAGCTGTTGTACTGTGCATGCATGCTCAGTTGCTCAGTTGTGTCCAACTCTCTGAGACCCCATAGACTGAAGCCCACCAGACTTCCTTTGTCCATGGGATTTCCCAGGCAAGAACACTGGAGTGGGTTGCCATTTTCTTCTCCAGGGGTTCTTCCTGACCCAGGGATCAAACCCACATCTCTTGCATCTCCTTCACTGGCAGGCAGATTCTTTACCACTGAATCACCTGGGAAGCCCTGTTGTATTGTACTACTGTATTTTCAAGGTGCTATACTGTAAGATTTTAAGTGTTTTCTTTGTTTTTTAATATTTGTTTCTTTTTATGTATTCTTTGTGTGAAAAGTATTGTAAATCTATTACAGTACAGTACTATATAGCTGATTGTTATATTTGGGAATTTAGGCTTACTTTGTTGGACTTACGAACAAACTGGACTTAACAAATGCACTCTCTGAGCAGAACTTGTTCAGATTTACTGCAGGAGCTTATGTGTTCCTGCTCTCTGATAGCCTGCAAACACAGAGACTAGATGTGTGTCCATCACTGTGGGTTCAGTGCCCTGTACCATGCCTGGCACAGAGATGGTGCTGAGTCAATCATTGTTGAGTAAACCATGAATAAATGAATGAATGAATGAATGAATGTCTTCCCTAAGAAGAAACTTTAGTAGTAAAGCTTGCTAAGGACTTCCCTGGTGGCTCAGATGGTAAAAGCATCTGCCTACAATGCAGGAGACCTGGGTTTGATCCCTGGGTTGGGAAGATCCACTGGAGATGGAAATGGCAACCCACTCCAGTATTCTTGCCTGGAAAATCCCATGGACGGAGGAGCCTGGCAGGCTACAGTCCATGGGGTCACAAAGAGTTGGACATGACTGAGTGACTTCACGTCACTTCACTTCACTTCAGTGCTTGCTAAGGCCCACTTGACATCACACTTCAGGATGTCTGTCTCTAGGTGAGTGACCACATCATCATGGTTATCCGGATCATTAAGACCTTTTTTGCACAGTTCTTCTGTTCATTCTTGCCACCTCTTCCTAATCTCTTCTGCTTGTTAGATCCTTGCCTTTATTGTGCCCATCTCTGTGTGAAATGTTCCCTTGATATCTTCAATTTTCTTGAAAGAGATCTCTAGTCTTTCCCATTCTATTGTTTTCCTCTATTTCTTTGCATTGTTCACTTAAGAAGCTTTCTTATCTCTCCTTGCTATTCTTTGGAACTTTACATTCAGTTGGGTATATCTTTCCCTTTTGCTTCTCTTCTTTTCTCAGCTATTTGTAAGGCCTCCTTAGACAACCACTTTGCCTTCTTGTTTCTTTTTCTTGGGGATGGTTTTGATCATCACCTCCTATACTGTGTTATGAACCTTTACCCATAATTCTTCAGGCACTCTGTCTACCAGATCTAATCCATTGTATCTATTCCTCACCTCCACTGTATAATCATAAGGGATTTGATTTAGGTCATACCTGAATGGTCCAGTGGTTTTCCCTACTTTCTTCAATTTAAGCCTGAATTAAACTCTGGGAGACAGTGAAGGACAGGGAAGCCTGGAGTGCTGCAGCCCATGGGGTCACAAAGAGTTGAACACGCTCTAGCAACTGAACAACAACAAAGAAGAAATGTAGAAAATGCCAGAGGGCACTGCTGGGATGGAGAGGATCAGCCAATCTTCAAAACAAAGAACGTGGAAAATGGGAATTATCTTTCCCTAATTTTTCTATAAACTTGCACCTCAAGATTGGAGTTGAAAAGAATCCCCGAGTGGTAGCACTATAATTCTTCACACTTTGATTATGTAATTAAGGTCACTATTTATTAAACACATATCCCATGCCAACCTCTGTGATGAAGCACTCTACTTGCACCTCTCTCTCTGTTTGATACTTGAGTTGAATGTCTTCCGTTGGCCCCTCCAGGTTCAGCCTCCAACCCTCTCCACCCTGCTCTGGGTATGAGGATGCTAACCTGTATGGACCACATGGGTCCTTTATTCCCCCAGCTTCTGCATAGATTTAACCAAAGGAGGCACCAGCAGACGTCAGGAGGGAAGGAGTAGAATATGGTTAAGGTATTCAGTTCCCTGGCTCCTCCCTCCCAGGTGACAACAGATGAGCTGGCTGCACCATCCTGTTCTAGACTCTAGTTTCTGTCATGTAGCCTTTTCCACACGGTTGCCTTCTCTGGGTACCAGTAACCACCTCCTCCTGTTGCCCTTTCCAGCTTTGGGGTTGGATCAGCTGCCCTCCATTACTACCCCAGAGGCATTTACTATGTCTTCCAGTTTTCCTAAAACCCTGTCCCACACTTTGCTCATGACAGAAGTCCCATGGTTTTTAATAGCTCCTTTTTAAAGAGAAGACATCAAATCTCAAAAGGCTTAAGAGACAAGTTCAAGGTCAGAGTCAGTAGGAGCAGACCATCAAACCCAGATCAGTCCAGACCACATGCCAATCATCCCAGATCTCCATCGGAAGAGAAATGGAACTCAGGAAAAAGAAAAAAAAAAAAATGACTAGAAGAATGTTTCTAGGGACCAAGAGCAGAATTCTCATTTTGGAACTCTGCTTCCACAGATGGGCACTTAAGAGTTTGGCTCTGCGCGTTGGTGGTAGTTCATGGAGAGTTCAGACCCCGTCACAGACACGTGTGGGTTAATAAGTGGCAGGGACTTCTGTCCCTCTAAGTGCCTGATGCAGGCGCACAGATGCGTGGGGGTGTGAACAAGAGAGCCTCGAGTGGATTTCACCCTTGCGCGTAGCCTATAAATATGTATATTGGGCACCATGAATCACTCGCGGCTCAGTTGGTTGTATTTTTTCATTTCTTAAAGGGATGGTTTGACTGATTCAGAGATGTTGGCAAGCAGCTCCCTGAGGCCAGAATGGAACCAAAAGCTTTACAGAAATCGGAAGGAAACCAAATCTTTGTCACCTAACTTTATGCTTTAAAGTTCAAACTTTTTTGAAGTTCAAAAAAGCAACAGGGATGAGCTTGATTTCAGAGTAACAGAGGTTTTAGAAATGGCACCACTTTTAGAATTTGTCCTTTTTTTTAATCAGAGTACAGTTGCCTTACAATGTTGTGTTTGTTTCTACTGTGCACTGAAGTGAATCAGCTCTGCGTGCACGCTGAGTGGCTTCAGTGGTATCCGACTCTTTGCAACCCTATGGACTGCAGTCCCCCAGGCTCCTCTGTCTATGGGATTCTCCACGCAAGAATAATGGAGTGGGTTGCTATGCCTGCCTCCAGGAGATCTTCCCAACCTGGGGACCAAACACCCATCTCTTAAGTCTCCTGCATTGGCAGGCAGGTTCTTTATCATTAGTGCCACCTGGAAAGTCGAAATCAGCTCTATGAATACATATATTCCCTCTCTCTTGGACCTTGCTCCCTCTGCTCCATGACTTAGAATCTGTTTTTACTATTAATTACAATTGTGACTTTGAGGAAGTCACCTCACCTCCTGGGGTCTCGGTTTCCATGCCAACAAGATGGGAATAAAAGTTGCATGAGACGTATGTACACAAAGCACCAGTACAAGACATGGATAATACCTGCATTACTAACTGCTGATCACACTCCTTCTCCTCGTCACACTGTTTCAGCCCACAACCAAGTCCAAATGCCCAGCATGCCTACAGCCAGGCTTCAGACACTAGCACTGATCACTGGTAAATGTTACCTCTTCGGTTATACAGTAAGCTTCTGAATGGTAGGTATTTCTATCCTGCAGGAACAACATTCAAGCCCTTTTTCTTACACCATTATATCCCTTCACCCCCAAGCTGAGTATCTGCCCAGATATCCTTGGTCTCCCCTCTCACTCCATCCAGAAGTTTATTCTAGAACCTGCCTTGTTAGCAAAGTGTTAAGCCATTCCTGTGCAGAGTTGACTCCAGATGGTCCATGGATGGGTATCTAATATGATCAGATTCCTTTCCTGAGAATTGGGGACCTGGAACTGGGAAAGACACTCTATCTATCTTTAGGACTGTAAAGAGGCAAAGCTTGAGAGGTATTGGTCAGAATTGGAGAAAGCCAGTGTGGGAGACAGCAAGAAAATGGAATAAACACTCAGAGAGGAGGTGGCTTGAGAGATGAGGTTATCTGGGGAGTGTCCAGGTCTTTGATTTCCATTACACCTGAGGTCCAGTGGCATTGCCCTTGTGGCTTCCATGGGTCACCCCACTTTTCTGAGTATCATTGGATTTCTGTCACTTGCAACCAAGAGTCAACACTCTGGTAACAGATTAGTATCTATCAATCTAGCTTTAAAAAATTTTTCATTTTGAAAAAATTTTAGACTTCCTACCAACTCAATTTTACTCCACATCATGTCTGCTTTGACTTTGTCCATTTATCAAGTGAGAAGAGTATTTTCCTGGAATAATCCTTTTTTTCTCCTTTTTTTAGCAGGATGTGTGTAAATCCTCTACTTCAGAGTCAGGCACATGGTCAACACTCAGGGGGCACTCTCAATAATTCCCTACCCCTTTCCCTTGAGGATCTTTGCTTCTTGGCTCTGCATCAAGTCGAAGGGTTGTTTGCTCACCTTCCTCATCCCTGTTCTGAATGAACGACTCCTACCTCCCTCCCCATTGCTTGTGTATTCATTTGGGCTGGGACAGTTGGTGTTGGGATGGTGGAAAAGTTCTTGGGAGTGTGGGATGGTAGGGCTAGTCTGTAATTGGAAATGGGGTGTCCCTTTTAAGTAATCCGTGAAACTCGGTAAGGCCAAAGAGAGTTTCTTATAGGTCAGTCCTTGAACTTGGCTCATATCTTAAGTAGCAAACCATAGTGTCAATTTCAATTCTTCCCTCTGATGCTTTTAGAAAGATAATGGGCCACCAGGGAGACCTGTAAACTTGACCCCAAACAGCCATCACCCCTTCCCTTCCCATGTAAGGCCCCTCATGGCTTTATCCCTCTAGCCTTCTTCCCTCTGCATTAAATATACACAGTCTAACGATATTCAGGGCTTCCAATGTGGCTCAACTGATAAAGAATCTGCCTTCAATGTGGGAGACCTGGGTTCGATCCCTGGGTTGGGAAAATCCCCTGGAGAAGGGAAAGGCTACCCACTTCAGAATTCTGGCCTGGAGAATTCCACGGACTGTATAATCCATGGGTTCACAAACAGTCAGTCATGACTGAGCGCCTTTTACTTTCACTTCACTTTCACTTTAAGGATATTCAACTTCCTCAAGTGGTAAAAGAAGGAATTATTTTTAACTTTATGTCAAAGACTGTTAAATGTGTGTTACAGGACAATTTTTAAAAATCTAATTATGGACTATTACTGCTTGAGAAACCTATACGCAGATCAGGAAGCCACAGTTAGAACTGGACGAGGAACAACAGACTGGTTGCAAATAGCAAAAGGAGTACGTCAAGGCTGTATATTGTCACCCTGCTTATTTAACTTCTATGCAGAGTACATCATGAGAAATGCTGGACTGGAAGAAACACAAGCTGGAATCAAGATTGCTAGGAGAAATATCAATAACCTCAGATAGGCAGATGATACCGCTTTTATCGCAGAAAGTGAATAGGAACTAAAAAGCCTCTTGATGAAAGTGAAAGAGGAGAGTGAAAAAGTCGGCTTAAAGCTCAACATTCAGAAAATGAAGATCATGGCATCCGGTCCCATCACTTCATGGGAATTAGATGGGGAAACAGTGGAAACTGTCAGACTTTATTTTTGTGGGCTCCAAAATCACTGCAGATGGTGACTGCAGCCATGAAATCAAAACATGGTTACTTCTTGGAAGAAAAGTTATGACCAACCTAGATAGCATGTTGAAAAGCAGAGACATTACTTTGCTGACTAAGGTCCGTCTAGTCAAGGCTATGGTTTTTCCAGTGGTCATGTATGGATGTGAGAGTTGGACTGTGAAGAAGGCTGAGTGCCAAAGAATTGATGCTTTTGAACTGTGGTGTTGGAGAAGACTCTTGAGAGTCCCTTGGACTGCAAGGAGATCCAACCAGTCCATTCTGAAGGAGATCAGTCCTGGCATTTCTTTGGAAGGAATGATGCTGAAGCTGAAACTCCAGTATACTGGCCACCTCATGTGAAGAGTTGACTCATTGGAAAAGACTCTGATGCTGGGAGGGATTGGGGGCAGGAGGAGAAGGGGACGACAGAGGATGAGATGTCTGGATGGCATCACTGACTTGATGGACGTGAGTCTGAGTGAACTCTGGGAGTTGGTGATGGACAGGGAGGCCTGGCGTGCTGCGATTCATGGGGTCACAAGGAGTCGGACATGAGTGAGCGACTGAACTGAACTGACTGATTGCCCTACTAGCAGACCTCAGGTCTCTGAATCAGTGTAAATGCTTCATTTTTCTCTATCATCTGGGAACCTTTCATATGAAGATATCTTTTTTTTTTTCTCATGCCCAGTGGTTGATTCTTTCTATAAGTAACCTCTTACATATGATTAGAGTTTTACAGATGACAACGCATCTTCACTGCCAAAATATTTTGGCAGTATGTATACTCCCAAGCACATATATAGCAGACACTAAAAATATTTGTAGAATTAATGAATGCTGTTCAATAGCTACAGAAATGTTAGGAGATAGAAAAGGCATTTTGTTTTTTTTAAAGATTCCTTTGATGTGGATCATTTAAAAAGTCTTTATTGAATATATTACAATATTGCTTTCATTTTATGGTTTTTTTTTTGGCCTTGAGGCATGTGTGTATCTTGGCTCCCCAACCAAGGATAAAACCCTCACCTCCTGCATTGGAAGGTGAAGTCTTAACCACTGGACCATGAGGAAGCCCTGTAGAAATGGCATTTTAAAATAATTTTTCTCATTTTACAGATTAAAATAAAGAGGTTCAGAGGGCTGACTGGCTTGCCCAAGATCATATAGCTGGTGTATGTCTGCATGGGAACTCATACCTAGGTCTTTATTTATTTAATAAACATCTATTAGTCACCTACCTTTGTTGCTTTTCTTGGCTATGGGGTAATAAAGTCAAATAATATTTGGTATATGCCCTCAATGACCTTATAGTGTAAATGAGGAGTCCAGTAAAATAAACCAGTGACTATAAGATAAGTTAACACTTATTGTTATTTATCATTAATTATATGCAAGGACTTCCCTTGTAGTTCAGCTGGTAAAGAATCCATCTGCAATGTGGGGAGACCTGGGTTCAATCCTGGGTTGGGAAGAACCCCTGGAGAAGGAAAAGGCTACCCACTCCAGTATTCTGGCCTGGAGAATTCCATGGACTATATATTTCATGGACAAAGTAGTCAGACACGACTGAGTGACTTTCACTTTTCATATGCCTGAGATTCTGTTAAATTTTATATATAATCTCCCCATGAATATTATGAAATAGAATAAATTATTTCTACTTTACAAATAGGGAAACCGAGATATCAGTTCAGTTCGGTCACTCAGTCGTGTCCGACTCTTTGTGACCCCATGAACTGCAGCATGCCAGGCCTCCCTGTCCATCATCAACTCCTGGAGTTCACTCAGACTCATGTCCATCGAGTCGGTGATGCCATCCAGACATCTCATCTCCTGTCATCCCCCTTTCCTCCTGCCCTCAATCTTTCCCAGCATCAGGGTGTTTTCAAATGAGTCAGTGCTTCGCATGAGGTGGCCAAAGTGCTGGACTTTCAGCTTCAGCATCATTCCTTCCAATTAACGCCCAGGACTGATCTTCTTTAGGATGGACTGGTTGGATCTCCTTGCAGTCCAAGGGACTCTCGAGAGTCTTTTTCAGCACCACAGTCCAAAAGCATCAATTCTTTGGCACTCAGCCTTCTTCACAGTCCAACTCTCACATCCATACATGACCACTGGAAAAACCACAGCCTTGACTAGATGGACCTTTGTTGGCAAAGTAATGTCTCTGCTTTTGAATATGCTATCTAGGTTGGTCATAACTTTCCTTCCAAGAAGTAAGCGTCTTTTAATTTCATGGCTGCAATCACCATCTTCAGTGATTTTGGAGCCCCCCAAAGTCTGACACTGATTCCACTGTTTCCCCATCCATTTCCCTTGAAGTGCTGGGACCAGATGCCATGAACTTTGTTTTCTGAATGTTGAGCTTTAAGCCAACTTTTCCACTCTCTTCTCTCACTTTCATCAAGAGGCTTTTTAGTTCCTCTTCACTTTCTGCCATAAGGGTGGTATCATCTGCATATCTGAGGTTATATTTCTCCTGGCAATCTTGATTCCAGCTTGTGCTTCCTCCAGCCCAGCGTTTCTCATGATGTCCTCTGCATATAAGTTAAGTAAGCAGGGTGACAACTGAGACATAGAACTGAGAACAGGGTGATAACTGAGACATCGAACAGTTAAATAACTTTCCCACAGTCACAAGTAGGGGAGGAGGAGGGGTTTGGATGGTGTGGGGTAAGGGTGGGGTTTGGAAGCAGTGCACAGTCATACAGAGGACACTAGGAGATTTGTTCTAACCAAATGAAATTGACAGTATTCAACAACTTTTAATATCCAAAATGGCAATTTCATATGGTTCAACTGATCAGAAAATAGATAGAAATATAGTAGATACTATATTTAAACGGGGCTTCCTTCATAGCTCAATTGGTAAAGAATCTGCCCAAAATGCTGGATACCCAGGTTTGATTCCTCGGCCGGGAAGATCCTCTGGAGAAGGAAATGGCAATCCACTCTAGTATTCTTGCCTGGAGAATCTCATGGATAGAGGAGCCTGGCAGGCTACAGTCCATGGGGTCACAAGAGTTGGACATGACTTCTGTGTCTTCTTTCTTTCCAAAGAGTGCCAGAAACAACACTCCACATGCAGAAGGTGCTCAGCAGATGTCTGTTAATCAGCCAATTGACTGTCCCAACACTATATCACCACGTGCAAGATGTTCTCTGGTTTTCGCTTGCTGGGGGAGGGGAATCTTGATTTTAATTTTTCCTTTATTAAGTTCCTTTCAAGTTTTAGCAGTGCAAGACATATCCTAAAACCAAAGGCTAGTTTGCTGCAAGAGTGTGATTCAAATTCAAGTTCAACTAATCTCTGTTAAGCACTTGTTTTGTGCTGGACACTTTCACTTCACTAAGTTCACTGACTCTTTAAAGTAAGCCTGAAAAGATAACTTTCATTGTCTCCACTTTCTAAGACAGTTACATCATAGACTTGCTCATAAGTAGTGAAATCAGGATTTGAACTTGGGTCTCTTTGCTCTTTGCTATGAATTTTTTCCTCTACAAGGGCTTCCCTGGTAGCTCAGCTGATGAAGAATCCACCTGCAATACAGAAGACCTGGGTTCGATCCCTGGGTTGGAAAGATCCCCTGGAGAAGGGAACCCACTCCAGTATACCGGCCTGGAGAATTTCATGGACTATACAGTCCATGGGGTTGCAAAGACCCAGACACGACTGAGCAACTTTCACTTTCACTTTTCTCTACAAAGCTAGCACTGGGAAACTATTGGTGAGGATGACAAGGATAGAGTGGATGATGATGAGGTGGTGATGATAGTAGCAGTAGTCATAAAATTAACCATTGTAGATACTGCAATTGTAATATTTCTGAAAGTAATAATTGCCTTACTGTGTGCCAGGTACTAACCTAAACACTTAGAGGAATAACTTCATCGGTTTTCAGAAACTCTGTAAAATAAAGCTTTTTCTTATCCCCAATGTCTGATGAGGAAACTGAAGCTAAGGGTTAAGCAAGGTTAAGCTACCTGCTGGGATTGAATCGCTTATTTGTGGCAGGGTTGGGTTTGTAAACCAGGGCCAGTGGCTTCTGAAATTCAAGTATTTGCTAGTTTCAGATTCCAGACTCCATTCCTAGCCCTACCCATCTCACCTCTCCCTGACTAGGAAGGAAGAACAAAGAAAATGGTCTCTCAGAGCAAGGTTCTCAGCATCCTGCATCATCATGACAATGGGTCCTAGTCAATGTCTTCACAAGGTGGGGAAAAGCAAAAGTCAAACTGGGCCTCCATGGGAACATTCTGTGGGCAAACACCATGGCCAGTGTGCTCGGAGCCCCGTGTCCTCACTCAGTCCCAGGTGAATCACTCCTGGGATTGGAGCTGGGAGGTGGGCCAGGTTCCTGGTGCTCTTGGAGAGCCTTCAGGTCACTTTGAAAATTAATCCTTCAGAATCTGAGCTCATAAATGAGCAGACAGAAATCAAAGGGGAGAAACCAATGAGGATTCTTGGCAAGAGGTTTTAGGGCAACCCAGCTTTCTTCCTAGGATGACATCAACTTGTTTCACCTCTCCTGCCCATCCTCAGCCAAGGTCTAGTTTGTTTGTTTTTTAATTTTTATTTTTTTAGTATAGTTGATTTATAATGTTGTGTTAGTTTCAGGCATACAGTAAAGTGAATCTGTTATGTATATTTTATATATACAGTATATATATATACTGTATATATATACAATACAATATATTGTATATATATACTATATATATATATATATATATCTCCAGGGCTTCCCTGGTGGCTCAGACGGTAAAGAATCCACCTGTGATGCAGGAGACCTGAGTTTGATTACAGGGTCAGGAAGATTCCCTGGAGGAGGGAATGGCAACCCACTCCAGTAATACTGCCTGGAGAATCCCATGGACAGAGGAGCCTGGCGGGCTACAGTTCACAGGGTCACAAAGAGTCAGACACAACTGAGCGACTAACACTTTCACTTTCACAGAGTACTGCGTAGAGTCCCTTATGCCTTACAGCAGGTTCTTATTAGTGATCTATTTGGAGACTGTCAAATCCCAAGAGAATGTAGACTCCAAAAAGTCAAGGGTCAAGTTAAGCTCTCTTTCACTGTACACACGGCGCTTCACAGGTGGCTCAGTGCTAAAGAATCTGCCTGCCAATGCAGCAGACACAGGAGATGCAGGTTCAGTCCCTGGGTTGGGAAGAACTCCTGGACTAGGAAATGGCAACCCACTTCACTATGCCTGCCTAGAAAATTCTATGAACAAAGGAGCCTGGTGGGCTGCAGTCTACCAGTGGGGGTCACAAAGTGTCAGACACGACAGAGCGACTGGGCATGAAATGTATACACATGCCAAACAATGCCTGACTCAGAGTGGATACTTACTAGCTATTGATCAATTAGGTAATTGATTGCAGATAACACAAGCAATGATTTGACTGGGGCAGAATGCTTTTGTTTCCAATATTTGATCATTTGAAGCAGAACCTTTTAACCTCTCCAGGAGGTGACATTTAAGCTGAGATTTGAATGACAAGAAGCAGTGAGTTAATAAAGAAAGAGAATTTCAGGCAAAAGAAATAACAGATTTTGGAGGTGGGAAGGAGAAACAAACCAGAGACCTCTGTGGCTCAAGAGAAATGGAATATGTATATAAGAGAGAGAAGATGAGATTGGAAGGACAGAAAGGGTCAGCCCCTGTAGTGATGGAATCAAAATTTTATTCTTCATGTTATATGTCACCATTGAAGGATTTGAAGCAAAAAAAAAAAAAAAAAAGTGTCATTCACTTGGTGTCCCCAGTGCTTGGCATAAAACAGGTGCTCAGAAACTAGGTGAATAAGCTGAGATTATGCATATTAAGTGTTTTAAACAAGGAAGTGTTTCAGAATTGACAGTCATCATCATTCAGAGAAGAATAAGACCCTGCTCCAGTACCATTGTCTTAGATCACAAAGCTATTAAAGACGTCTGGATAATGAGGGTGGACTCATTATCACAGCACCTCTGATTTCACAGCACCTCTTTTCTGTGAAAATAATTTCAAGCCACATCAAGATGCAGGGTTGGAATAGCATGAGCAAGACTCTAGGAGACATTTCCATGAAGAAGTCACTCTTGGCCACCTGAGGCAGAACAGCAAGATCAGGAAGGGAAAAGGTAATAGATTTTCCCTGAGCTCTGGTATCTGAGACACGTGAGTTTCTGCTATGTAGGAGACACGTTCTGATGAGGTCATGATTCCTTCACTGGTCCCCATCCCTCCAACACTGCATCTTTTTTTTATTATAGTCACGTAGGGACTGCAGTAGCTGGAATTGTGATGTGAAGGATGCAGAGAAAGAGTGAACAGCAGTTGCTTATTGTCACCTGGGATGGGAGATATGACAACCAAAGCAGGAGGAGTCAGGGAGAGACAGGGAGCAGTGGGGACAGTGTACTTTTAAAAATTTATTTATTTTAAAATTTATTTATTTATTTGGCCACACTGAGTCTTAGTTGCAGAATGCAGGAACTTTAGTTGTGGCATGTGGGATGTAGTTCCCTGATAGAACCCAGGTCCCCTGAGTTGGGAGTGCAGAGTCTTAACCACTGGGCCACCAGGAAAGTCCCAGAGTGGTGTACTCTGCATAGGATTTAACGTACTGCTCCAGACAAGGGAAGGACCACACACCCTGTTCAATAACCCATGAATAGGTTCCCACTGCAGCATCAGCAGAGTAAAGCTGTCTCTTACACTCACACTCAGTATATAGCCACTAGCTTCAGAAATATGGCTAGCAGTATACATTAACCAAACATCCTTCAAAAGGTCTGAGAGAGGGAGGTCTAGCTGTACCCAGGAGGACAACTAGGAATACAGAGGAAAATCCACCCAACCTATCAGCAAATACCAAGCTCCTCTTCATTTTTGAGAAGGCTGAAGAAGACTTTAGGGATTTCAATCCTAAAGGAAATCAAACCTGAATATTCACTGGGAGAACTGATGCTGAAGCTGAAGCTCTAATACTTTGGCCACCAGATGCAAGAGCTGACTCATTGGAAAAGACCCTGATGCTGGGAAATATTGAGGGCAGGAGGAGAAGGGGGCAACAGAGGATGAGATGGTTGGATGGCATCATTGACTCAGCGGACATGAGTTTGAGCAAACTCCGGGAGATGGTGAAGGACATGGAAGCCCGGTGTGCTGCACTCCATGTGGTCGCAAAGAGTCAGACACACCTGAGCGACTGAACCACAACTGGTTGTCCAGTGGTTAAGATTTCATGCTTCCACTGCAAGGACACTGGTCTGGGAGCCAGGGTCCCCTGTGCTGCATAACGCAGCCCCCAAAAAAGTTTGAAAGAAGAATTTTATAAAACCAACAACCTGGAGTCTATGAAACAACTTCCTATCACACTAAACAGGAAACACTGCACTCAAAATGCACAGAAAGCACACACATTTTTAAAAGATTTACTGAGAAAAAGAAGAAAATTTTAAAGAGCATCTGGTAAGCTCTTGATAAAATTCAAAGAAACATGAACTTATTGGGAAATGGTTAAATAAATGGAGGTACAGCCATATGGTAGAATATTATGCAGGCATTAAAAACCATGTCTTCAAAGACGAAAGAACAATATGGAGAAACACTTACAATAGAATGTTATATTTTAAAAGTAGAATTTAAAAACAACGAATGCCAAAAACCCCAGTCTCTGCTTGAATGTTCACAGCAGCTTTCTTCACAATAGGAAAAAAAAAAAAAAAACTGAAAGTAACTCAAATGTTCTTCAGTGGGTGAATGTTTATATAAACTCTGATCCACCCATGTACTGGTACATACAACATCCTGGACGTATCTCAAAGGCATTATGCATTGTAAAATAAGTCAATCCCAAAAGGTTGTATAGTGCATGATTCCATTTAATAGCAATTTTGATATGACAAAACTAAAGAGATGAAAACCGATTCGTTAGTGGTTGCCAAGATACAAGGATGGAGGTGTGACTATAAGAAGGTAGTAGCAGGGAGTTCCTTTGTACTGATGGAACAGCTCTCTATTTCAATTATACTAGTGGTTCCATAACCTATCCAGGGGCTGAAATTGCATAGACATATACACATACACATGCAAATAAATGCATGTTAAAAATGCTAAAAACTTGTTAAAATCTGTGTCTAGGAAACAGCATTTTACCAATTTCAACTTCTTAGATTCATACTATGCTAACGTTCTATAAGGCGGCACTGCTGAGGGAGCCAGAATAGAGGGCTTATGGGACCCTATAAGCTGTATTTGCAATGTCCTGAAGGTCTATAATGACTTCAAAATGAAAGAAAAAATGTATACCAAGGAAATAAAAATTTTGACTAAAAGAGGATACGAGGAATTGGGAGAGTAGCAGTGACATATACACACTGCCAGGTGTTAAATAGGAAGCTTGTGGGAAGTTCCTGTATAACACCGTGAGCTCAGCCTGGTGCTCTGTGATGACCCAGAGGGGTGGGACTGGGTGGGGAGGAGATATCTGTACACTCATGGCTGATTCACATCGTTGTGAGGCAGAAACAAAGAGCATTTTAAAGCAATTATCCTCCAATTAATAATAAATTTAAAAAAGAATATTAAGTTTTCCAATCCACATACACAAAAAATTACTCCATTATCCTGGCAGTGAGTTTTTAATGGGATAATGGTCATTTTCATTTCAGTTCAGTCGCTCAGTTGTGTCCAACTCTTTGTGACCCCATGAACCGCAGCACGCCAGGCCTCCCTGTCCATCACCAACTCCCGGAGTCCACCCAAACCCATGTCCATTAAGTTGGTGATGCCTCCAACCATCTTATCCTCTGTTGTCCCCTTCTCCTACTGCCCTCAATCTTTCCCAGCAGCAGGGTCTTTTCAAATGAGTCAGCTCTTCTCATCAGGTGGCCAAAGTATTGGAGTAGCTTCAACATCAGCCCTTCCAATGAACACCCAGGATTGATCTCCTTTAGGATGGACTGGTTGGATCTCCTTGCAGTCCAAGGGACTCTCAAGAGTCTTCTCCAATACCATAGTTCAAAAGCATCAATTCTTCAGTGCTCAGCTTTCTTCATAGTCCAACTCTCATATCCATACATGACCACTGGAAAAGCTATAGCCTTGACTAGATGGACCTTTGTTGACAAAGTAATGTCTCTGCTTTTGAATATGCTATCTAGGTTAGTCATAACTTTCCTTCCAAGGAGTAAGTGTCTTTTAATTTCATGGCTGCAATCACCATCTGCAGTGATTTTGGAGCCCAGAAAAATAAAGTCAGCCACATTTCCACTGTTTCCTCATCTATTTGCCATGAAGTGATGGGACCGGATGCCATGATCTTCGTTTTCTGAATGTTGAGCTTTAAGCCAACTTTTTCACTCTCTTCTTTCACTTTCATCAAGAGGCTCTTTAGTTCTTCTTCACGTTCTTCCATAAGGGTGGTGTCATCTGCATATCTGAGGTTATTGATATTTCTCCCAGCAATCTTGATTCCAGCTTGTGCTTCATCCAGCTCAGCATTTCTCATGATGTACTCCACATATAAATTAAATAAGCAGGGTGACAATATACAGCCTTGATGTACTCCTTTTCCTATTTGGAACCAGCCTATTGTTTCATGTCCAGTTCTAATTGTTGCTTCCTGATTTGCATACAGGGTTCTCAAGAGGCAGGTCAGGTGGTCTGGTATTCCCATCTCTTGAAGAATTTTCCACAGTTTATTGGGATCCACACAGTCAAAGGCTTTGGCATAGTCAATAAAGTAGAAATAGATATTTTTCTGGAACTCTCTTGCTTTTCCTGATGATCCAGTGGATGTTGGCAATTTGATCTTTGGTTCCTCTGCCTTTTCTAAAACCAACTTGAACATCTGGAAGTTCACAGTTCACGTATTGCTGAAGCCTGGCTTGAAGAATTTTCAGCATTACTTTACTAGTATGTGAGATGAGGGCAATTGTGTGGTAGTTTGCGTATTCTTTGGCATTGCCTTTCTTTGGGATTGGAATGAAAACTGACCTTTTCCAGTCCTGCGGCCACTGCTGAGTTTTCCAAATTTGCTGGCATATTGGCATAATGGTCATTTTATATTTTTCTATATACTTTTCTGTATTTCTTAAATTTTTTGCAGTAAATATATGTTATTTTTGGATTCTGAAAAGAACTTATTAATTCAAAGTTTAGCGATTGAAATAAAATGTTTGATGAATGCATAATATTTCAGGTAAAATACATATGATAGTGTTATAAAAGAGAATCAGGAGAAAGAAGGACAGAGAAGAAAATGCCCTGACAAGATATAGAAACAGTGCAAAGAAATACAAAATGTAGTAGCAAAATTAAACCCTACATTATAAACATGCAGAATACTACAGAAACTAAGCACTGATGTGTGCAGCACACACAAATCTCTTCCAGAATGCAGTATAAAAGAACACTGGAGTGGGTAGCCTTTTCCTTCTCCAGGGGATCTTCCCAACCCAGGGGTCGAACCCAGGTCTCCCACAATGCAGGTAGATTCTTTACCAACTGAGTTACCAGGGAATCCCATGTAAAAGAATAAAGATGTGAAATGGTAAGAGATATATCAGATCATAGGACCAACCATGGAGGTTCAGGGTACCACTGATGTTTCTAAAAAGCACAATCATAAAAGACAAAAGCAATCATAAGAGAGATAACATTACAACACACCTTCCAGGTTTATGGATGATCTGATTTGTAATGCTAATAGATACACTGAATAACACCATCTAGATACAATCCAATTAAGTTTTAGAATTTCAAGGAAAAATGTTGAAAATCCTATATGCAGCCAGGCAGAAAATGAAACATAACTGAAAAATGGTTTACCTGGGAAGATGAAAACATGATACGGGTCTCAAACTTTTCTTCCATATTGCCACTACTCGAGGGGGAAAGATTGCGACTCAAGTGTTGTGCTGTGCTTAGTTGCTCAGTCACGTCCGATTCTTGGCGACCCCATGGACTGTAGCCTGCCAGGCACCTTTGTCCATGGGGATTCTCCAGGCCAGAATACTGGAGTGGGTTGTCATGCCCTCCTCCAGAGGATCTTCCTGACCCAGGAATCCAGCAGGGGTCTCCTGCATGGCAGTCGATTCTTTACTGACTGAGCTCCCAGGGAATCCCTTATAAACCAAGAATCACCACCAAATCTCCTGAAGCAATGATAAAATCATCCTCAGAAAAGAACAAGAGGAGGCTTCTGGGGACGTCCGCACTCACTGCATCACTAACAAAAACTTAATGCAACTAAAATAAAATGAAAGTGCCTCAACACAACTTTTTTTAATTGTCTTAAGTCAATGGTTAAGGAGATAGTTCCATTAACATTAACAATAAGACAAGGAAGCCCACTGTTGTTTATTAATGTGCTGGATATTCTAATCTATCCAACAGGTCATGAGAAATAAAGGAGTAGGGAAATTCACTACTCTTTCCACTAGATACGATTACCTACTTAGAAAAAAATGTGAGCTGGGAAAACGGAAATAATAAAAATGTTCTGAAGGTAATCAGTTGCAAAATTAATACATCTCCCTATATGTTTAAAACAAAGGAATTAGAAGATACAAAACAGCTGATTTCCAGCAGCAATAACAACAACAACAAAATCCCCAGAACTCATAGGCAAAACATACATACAACATATATGATATGAAGGTTTTCTGATGCTCTATACTGACTCTGTGATGACCTAGAAGAGTGAGGTGGGCAGCACGGGAGGTTCACGAGGGAGGGGATAAATGTATGCATACAGCTGATTCACTTCGTTGTACAGCAAAAACTAACACAACATCGTAAAGCAATTATACTCTAATAAATAAATAAATAAAAGAAATTTGTTTTCATTGCTGTTGTTCAGTCGCTCAGTCATGCCCAACTCTTTGTGATACCATGGGGTGCAGCATGCCAGGCTTTCCTGTCCTTCACTATCACCCGGAGTTTGCTCAAACTCATGTCTATTGAGTCAATGATGTCATCTAACCATCTCATTCTCTCTTGCCTGCTTCTCCTCCTGCCTTCAATCTTTCCCAGCATCAGGGTCTTTTCCAATGAGTTGGCTCTTTGCATCAGGTGGCCAAAGTATTGGAGCTTCAGCTTCAGTTTCAGCGTCAGTCCTTCCAGTGAATATTCTGGGTTGATTCCCTTTAGGACTGACTGGTTTGCTCTCCTAGCTGTGCAAGGCACTCTTAAGAATCATCTACAGCACCACAGTTTGAAAGCATCAGTCTTTTGGCACTTAGCTTTCTTTATGGTCCAACTCTCACATCCATACATGACTACTGGAAAAACCATAGCTTTGACTAGATTGACCTTTGTTGGTAAAGTGATGTCTCTGCTTTTTAATAGGCTGTCTATGTTTGTGTAGCTTTTCTCCAAGGAGCAAGCATCTTTTAATTTCACGGCCACACTCACTGCAGTGATTTTGGAGCCCAAGAAAAGAAAGTCTGTCACTGTTTCCACTTTTCCCCCATCTAATTGCCATGAAGTGATGGGACTGGATGCCATGACTTCGTTTTTTGAATGTTGAATTTTAAGCCAGGTTTTTCATTCTCCTCTTTCACCTTCATCAAGAGGCTCTTTAGTTCCTCTGCTTTCTGCCATTAGGATGGTGTCATCTGCATATCTGAGGTGTTGGTATTTCTCCCAGCAATCTTGATTCCAGCTTGTGATTCATCCAGCTTTTCATGCATTTCACATGATGCAATCTGCATATAAGTTAAATAATCAGGGTGACAATAGACAGCTCATTTCCCAATTTGGAACCAGTCCTTTGTTCCATATCCAGTTCTAACTGTTGCTTCTTGACCTGCAAATAGGTTTCTCAGGAGACAGGTAAGGTGGTCTGATATTCCCATCTCTTTAGGAATTTTCCAGTTTTCTGTGATCCCCACAGTCAAAGGCTTTAGTGTAGTCAATAAAGCAGCAGGAGATGTTTTTCTGGAATTCCCTTGTTTTTTCTATGATCCAAACAGATGTTGGCAATTTGACCTTTGGTTCCTCTGCCTTTTCTAAATTCAGCTTGAACATCTGGAAGCTCTCAGTTCACATACTATTGAAGCCTAACTTGAAGGATTTTGAGCATTACCTTGCTAGCATGTGAATTGAGCACAATTGTGTGGTAGTTTGAACATTCTTTGGCATTGCCCTTCTTTGGGATTTTTTTAGAATGCAGTAAAATTATTCTAAGTATCATTTGAAAATATGAGATGAGGCTAACCAAGAGATTTGAGGGGATATAAGAGAGGTATAAAACGAGAGGCACCCTGTCTTGCTAGATATTAAATTTCTAACAAGATACTACATAAAATAGCAATAAGTTCCAGGACAATGAATTATCTGTTATGGAAAAAGAGAAAATCTCAGCCTGGAAACACACACCAAAATAAACTCTAACCAGATTAAAATGTTAGGTGTAAATATATGAAAAAAACCATAAAAAGGTACAGACAAATTATATCTGAAAAGGAAGAAATTTGTAAGCAATGGAAGAATCACAAACACTCAAATTCAGTAATGATAACTTATTTAAAGTAGCAACAAAATAAAAGAAAAAACAAAATTAAAAATATAGCAGACAAATCTGTTACACTTAGTATATAAAACCCATTCAGAAATTAAAATTCAGTAGAAAAATGTTCAAAGAGCATGAATGATTGGCTTATTTAGAGCAAAAGCTCAAATGACAAACAGATGAAAAAAGTTATCAGCTTTCTTTCTATGCAGATAAACACAAATAAAAAAATAAACTGCTTTTTTTTCTATCAAATAGAGAAGAACAGCTTTAAACTGGCACTGCCCAATGCTTATGAAGATTCCATGACATGGTCAGCTGTATACACTGCTGGTGGCATGGTAAAATTGAACAACTTTACAATGAACAAATTGAAAATATGTCTCGAAAGACATAAAAATATTCAACCTGTCAAGAACTCTTATAGAAATCTTCCTTAAGAAAATACTTATGGACTTGTGCTTCAGAATATCCAACACAATTGGTCAAGTGAAAGATGTCCACTAAAGTTTACCTCTTGGGCACTCGGGGGACAAGGGTGAGATCCATTCAGTTGGTGAATTTGGGAGAAGACATGGGGTCTGAGGGGTCCTGCCTACTCTACCCTCTCCCTCTGGGTGGAATCTGACTCCTCACATAAGAAGGTGTCTAATGCTCTGTTCTCCCTCTGTCTCTCTCTCTAATATATGAATGCAGTGTATAATATATACATATATATGTATGTATATAGTGGTCACGTGTGGTGGTGAGAACTGGATAGTAAAGAAGGCAGAATGTCAAGGAATTGATGCCTTCTAACTGTGGTGCTGGAGAAGACGCCTGAAAGTCCCTTGGACCAGTCAATCTTAAGGGGGATTAACCCTGAATATTCATTGGAAGGACGATGCTGAAACTGAAGTTCCAGTATTTTGGTTACCTGATTCGAACAGATGACTCATTGGAAAAGTCCCTGATGCTGGGAAAGATCAAGGTTAGAAGGAGAAGAGGGCATCAGAGGATGAGATGGCTGGATGGCATCACCAATGCAATGAGCATGAACTTGGGCAAACTCTGGGAGATGGTGAGGGACAGGGAGGCCTGGCATGCTGCAATCCATGGGCTCACAAAGAGTCAGACATGACTGGGCAACTGAACAACAACTATATGTATCTATAACTCAGCCATAAAGAGAAGGAAATCTTGCCATTTGTGATAACATGAATGAAATTTCAGAACATTGTGTTCAGTGAAATAAGCCAGACTGAGGAAGACCAATATACCATGACCTCACTTACAAGTGAAATATTAAAAAATAAAAATGAACTCTTAGAAACAGAAAACTGATTGGTGGTTTCCAGAGGCTGAGGGGTGGGGGAAATGGGAAAGTATTGTCCCAAGGATCCAAACTTCCAGTTATGAGACGAATCAATGTTGGGGATCTCATGTACAGCATGGAGACTGGAGCTAACAAAACTGCATTTGACACTTGAGAGCTGATAAGAGGGTAGTTCTTAAATGTCTCACCATTCACACAAAAATAACTGAAACTGTGCAAGGTGATGGATGTGTTAACTAAGATTATTGTGGGAAACAGTTCACAATATGTACATGGATCAAGCCTTGACTTTTACATCTTAAACATATACAGTGTCATAGGTCAACTGTATCTCAACAAAGCTGGAAACAATATTCTGAAATGCGGCATCAGGGAGTTCTTTGTGGTTCTACATCCTCCAAATTAGCACACAATCAATAATTAAGTTGACAGATCCTTACTTGTCCTAACTTCTGTGTGTCTAATCTTCAACTGGCTCTGAGGGTGGAGACAAAAGGGTACTATTTTTTATTTAAGTTATTTATTTATTTGGCTGTGTTGGGTCTTAGTTGCGTCATGCAGGATCTTTTTGATGGGGTGCAGGGACTCTCGAGTTGCGGCACCCAGGCTCAGTAGTTGTGGCACACAGGCTCTGGAGCACAGCGGCTTCAGTAGTTGAGATGCACAAGCTGAGTTGCTCCAGGGCACGTGGGATCTCAGGTCTCCAACCAGGGATCGAACCCATGTCTCCTGCATTGCCAGGTGGATTCTTAACCACTGGGCCACCAGGGAAGTCCTGAGAGGGTACTATTTATTAACCCCCCTCCCAAACCTCAGTTCAGTATTATCTACAACCACACACCAAAAAGAGGACAACAAAGATACAGCAAGTGAGAAGACAGATGAACTCAATATTAGTTTCTCTATAGGATGGACTATCATACAGATGCTAAAAGCAGTACATATGTACAGAATGGACTATTACTCATCCATACAAAAGAATGAAATAATACTATTGGCAGCAACATGGATGGACCTAGAGGTCATCATACTAAAGTGAAGTCAAACATACAAAGACAAACAGCACACGATGTCACTTTAATGTGGAATCTAAAAAAAATATGATTTGAATGAGCTTGTATACAAAACAGAATTAGACCCACAGACATAGAAAACAAATTTATGGGTTACCAAACAGGGAAGGAGAAGAGGGATAAATTTCGAATTAGGGATTAACATATATACACTGGAGAAGGGAATGGCTACTCACTCCAGTGTTTTTGCCTGAAGAATTCCATGACAAAGGAGCCTGGTGGGCTACAGTCTATGGAGTCTGAAAGCGTCAGATGCTTTCACTTTTTTCATATATAAAATAGATAACTAACACATATCTACTGTATAGCACACGGAATTTATATTTTGTAATACTATAAAAGGGAAAAGAATCTGAAAAAGGATACACACACACACACACACACATACACACACACATCACTTTGATGTATACCTGAAACTAACATAACATCAACTATACTTCAATAAAAAATAAAGTGGTACATAAAAGAAAATGGGCACTGTCTAAGATCAAACTCAAGGAGGCACATAACAAAAATAGTGCATAAATAAATATATCTACAAATTGTGATACCTGGAGGAAAAAAAGACTAGAATAAAGTACTTTAAAATGACACTATTTATCTCTGGGTGCCAGGGCTATGGGGCATTCTTATTTTCTCCTTTCTGTTTTTCAGGTATTATATAAATTCCTGACGCTATGTTTGTACTGCTTTTATAATCAGAAAAAAATTCATCTTTTTTGTGATAGAAGAGGATCGTAGAGGTCAGAGTGACTTTGCACTCTTTGTCCTCTGCTCATCAGGAGGAATAAACTCTTTGATTTTGGCCCAGAGCACTTTGAACAAATGAATATAAACCCACTACAGGTGTATTCTGAGAAAATTCAGCACAACTGCTCTCAGTCAGGGCATCTGACAACCTTCAGACCTTCTGTCCCTCGGTGGGGTCAGTGCATCCATCCATCCGCCGACACGTTCCAGGAGCGATGGACGAGCAGGGGCCCTGTGTGTGGCACTGTGCTCAGTGTCACATGAGTGGCTTTCAGAAGTTTGGCTGTCACCCCAGAGGAGTGCTCCACGGCAGAAAGGCAGACACGCAGACAGAACTAGCAGTGTGATATAACGGATGCTACGTGGGAGGCAGGAACACTGTGGGGGACACGGAAGAAACAACATCGATCTCTCTAGGATATCGATAGAGGAAATAACATTTGACCTGGGTCTTGAAGAATGAAGAAGCGGTGGAGAAGCTAGGTGGGCAGGGTATCTCAGGCTCAGCAACGGGAAAGAGAGAAAGAGGGAGAAAGAGTGAGGTTACGTCACCACTGGTATCCTAAAAATTGTGAAGTGCATAGGAGGAGCTAGGGTTCTTCGGTCCCACGTCATAGGAACTGACTGTAGCTAACCAAGGGAGAAAGGGAGCTTGCTGGGAAAATGCAGGGTGGCTTCAAGATTCACCAAGTTCAAAAAAATTACGGTGAGAGAGGGCAGCTCCAAGAATCTTTAGAAAGCTAGACTGGTCTCCTCTGGAGATCAGTCATGGTGAATCTACTCTGTTATTCAAGACTTGATTCCAGAGAGGAAGCATTCAAAGGGTGTAGGATGAGTAACAGAGGCACCCCTTGCTCTTGAAGTTTTTTTTTCCTTAATTAAAGTATAACTGACTTTCAATTTTGTTAGTTTCTGATGTACAGCAAAGTGATTCAGATATGTGTGTGTGTGTGTGTGTGTGTAGTGTGTGTGTGTGTGTGTGTGTGTGTGTGTGTGTGTGTTAGTCATTCAGTCATGTCCAACTCTTTGTGACCCCATTGACTGTAGCCTGCCAGGCTCCTCTGTCCATTGAATTCTCCAGGCTAGGATACTGGAGTGGGTTGCCATTCCCTTCTCCAGATCTTCCCAATCCATGGATTGAACCCAGGCCTCCTGCATTACAGGCAGATTCTTTAAGAACTGAGCTACCAGGGAAGCCCATATGTGTGTGTGTGTGTGTGTGTGTGTGTTTGTGTGTATGAATTATGGTTTATTCCATTAAGGTTTATTACAGGAGATTGAATATAGTTCCTCATTTCATGCTATATAGTAGGATTTTGCTGTTTATTTTATATATAGTAGTTTTATATATATGTAAAGTTATATATATATATATATATATATATATATATAGTATTTTATACATAGTAGTTTTATCTGCTAATCCAAAACTCCTGATTTATCCCTCCCCTCTTTCCCCTTTGGTAACCATAAGTTTGTTTTCTATGTCTGTGAATCTGTTTCTATTTCATAAATAAGCTCACCTGTGTCATACTTTAGATTTCGCTTCTGGAGTTTATGACAAGCCACATAGTTTAAAGCAATATAATGCCTGTGAGCATTTGTACTAAGTCACTTCAGTCGTGTCTGACTCTGCGACCCTGTGGACCATAGCCCGCCAGGCTTCTCTGTCCATGGGATTCTCCAGGCAAGAATACTAGAGTGGGTTGCCACGTCCCCTTCCAGGAGATCTTCCTGACCCAGGGATCGAGCCCTCGTCTCTTACCTCTGCTACATTGGCAGGCAGGTTCTTTACCACTAGCGCCACCTGGGAAGCCTCAATATAATGCCTAGGCACTCGATAAACTTTGTTTTCTTTCCTTCCTTACAGCACCCAAATTGTGGTAAAACCAACACATAGGATTTCATTGGGGTGTACAAAAGGGAACTGACAATAAGAAAGCACACACCATTTATGTGCCATTTGTCTGAAATGACCTCAACTAGCTGATCCCCTTTCCTCAGACTTCCAGCACGCTTTCCGTCCCTGGGCAGAAAGTGGCCCCACACAGAAAGCTCAGGCTTGCTCTTCAAGCTGCCAGGAACATGACTCTAAGCTAAAGCCCAAAATAATTTCATTAGTCACATTCCAAAGCACTAAGCAGAAACAAAAAGAAATCAAAATTAACTTCAATACCTATAGTGACAGCAGCAATTAAGGTGACAAGATTATGGGAATCATTGCCATCACTGGAGATCTTTGCCTGAGGGGGAAAATAACTGGGAATATAGAAGGGCTGAGAAACAGAGAAACTTTAGTTGTGGGATGATGAAACCCGTTATTCACAACATATGGACCACCAGCCCTGGGGAGATTCAAAAGAGGCATTTCTTCACATCATCAGGATGCATTCTATACCTACCATGTGCGAAGATTTTAAAGTTATTTCCTCTGTTTCTCACAACAACTCTACAAGAGGTTTTATCATTCCTGTCTTACAGATGAATAAACAGAGTCATAGAAAGTTCCAATAAATTACCCAAGTTCATGTTGATGGAAAGGAAGAGAACCAAGACTGAAATCAAGGTCTTCCTCAACAGAGATCCACCCCATGACTATCCCACCACGCTGTCACTTTAGATAATCAGATAACATCAGTCTTATTCCCCAGGCTTTTTTCTTTTTTTTAATTGGGTTGCACCAGATCTTAGTTGCAGTGTATGGGATCTAGTTCCTTGACTAGGGATGGAACCCCGGCCCCCTGCATGGGGAGCATGGAGTCTAAGCCCCTGGACCACCAGATGGTTCTCCAGGCTTCTTCCAGATCTGTGCTCCAAGTGCTAGGAAACACACCAAGGCTGTTGGATGGAATTGGAACACTGCATGAGTTGCCCATTTGTTTCTCTTTCTGTTTTCTGGTTTGTGCCACTGCAAGAGATGGCTAAAGAACTCCAGTGCAATTATGCAAAACAGACCCAAGTGTTAGAGAACATCCTGCTCTGAAATCCCAGGAAAGGTAAATTACATCTTGCTGTGCAGAGTGACAAAAACAATCATTAAAGTCCGCAGGCTTGGCCAGAGGGAGTTCAAGCAGCCCTGAGAAGCTCTTTGTGGTTCTGCCATCTGGTCCCCTCTCCTCAGAATGGTGCCCTTCTGGATGTTTTATATATCCTTATTGATCCCCTCCATGGAGGCCTTGGGTAGTGGAGAAAGCAAGCTGGCCTGGAGAAAACTTGCTTTTATCAGAATAATAATGAGTGAGTGGCTTTTCCAGGCTAATTATATCACTCAGGCCAATTTGGGGGCAACTGTGAAGGCTTTTAGAGCAAAGAAGCAGGGATCATTACCAAGTCTTCTCTGTGTACGGAGGAGGGGAAATAAGTAATAAATGACAATAATAATAACACCCATCACTAAAATGTGGTGTGTTTTACAGTCTGCAATACCCCCCACCAAACGCATTTTGATTTCTAAGCCAGTAGCCTTGTTTTCTGCAGTCTTGAGAGAAACTCAGAGGAGGCAGAGAGTCAGAACTGGTTTTAGTAACTTGGAAAATTGTATTAGATTCATGTCAAGAGGCTCCTCTGGTGAGATCAATGTAATAGCGCAATCCTGTCTTAACGGAACTCACTATGGTCTGCGTCTGTGTCTGTTGCAGAAAGCCTTGTGCCTATGTCTGTGGCAGCGAGGCATTGAACTCCTTTTTTTCAGAACCCTTTTAAAAATGATGCCCATGGCAAATAGCTCCCCAGACCATTGCCCACTAGCCAGATGTTGAACAGTCTAAGTCATCTGTACACAGAACTCAGAGACACAAAAGCTTTGATAAGAAAGATATGGCAGATTAGCAGGGACATTCAAAGACTTAGCTAAAACACAGATAAAACTAAAGGCAAATGAGTAAACACTAGAACGTTAAAGCCATTCTGTCTTAAGGATCAATCCCTCTGGTGAAGAAGAGAATAGAGATTTATCAAGTTGTTGTTTATTCATTCGTTCACTTCATCATGCATTTACTCAACCACTATCTACTGAGACCCTACTGTGTTCCAGGCACTGTTCAAGGTGCTTGAGGATATCAATTAGCAAAAATAAAAAGATAAAGGAGTTTCAACAGATATGTGCGGGGAGAGGGTACAATAAAAGAATAATAATAAGCCAATTATACAGTATGTTTGAAGGTGGTAAGTGCAGTGCAAAACAAAAAGGAAAGCAAATGAGAGGAGGTTGGGGGTGTCATGAGGAGGGATGCTAAGATTTTAAATAGGATTGGTGGTGAAGTCGCTCAGT